>NC_140028.1:59455803-59545803 GCF_963513975.1 Fringilla coelebs
CAAGAAATTTTGAATTCTTATCACCAACAGATTCAGATTAGTTTTATCAACATAGGGTGAATTCAGCAATCAATGCATTTTATTTTGCTATAACTGCTAAAACCTTCAGATATTGATGTACTGATTATTTTGGGAGAGCTGTAAGAAGGGTTGTACTGAACAGTAACTGAGTACACTTCCCTAATAGTGTGGGGTGCAGGGCTGAGTTTTTCTGGGTTTTCTTTGTTTGTTTGTTTTTCTTTTTTCTCAGCTTCTGATGACAATACATGGTTGGTTTGTGCTTTGAACCATGTGTATGTTTATTCTTTTTGAGACCTAATGGTGCTGATTAAAGATGTCACTGCCCCATCTGCTTACTACCAATTCTACCTGATGGGATAGTTCTTAGGAATCTCTCCCCATTTGCTGCAGAAAAAATAATTTTGTCAAAGTGAGCCCATCAATGCAAACAGTTTAATGTGTCTGAATTTTTACTGAGTATAAGTTTTACTGTTTATACCTTAACTAATTTATTTCATTATTGGGCTTTCGTAAGTGACTTTTCAAGATGTTCTTTCCCATTTAAAATTGTTTAGTTACATTTCACTTTATTAGACAGTGATTTGCGGGTTTTTTTTTTTTTTTTTTTCTTTTTTAAAATTATTCAATGCTGCTGATCTTCTCAGATTAAAAAGCTTAAATAATGGGATTTTTTTGAGAAGAACATTTGATTTTTGAACCTGGCTTTGCTAGTCTCTCAATAAATACAGTGAAGCAGATCTTCAGATACATTTGTGAAATTTCACGTACAGTTGCGGAGATCTTACCATCCTTCTGACTGCAGAGATCTGCTGACTTGTTCTGTGTAATAATTTTTGCTTTATACTGTGCTGGCCTCCTCTGAGCCATAGAGGCTCAGTTATATAGGGGTTAATCATGGATAAAGATTTTCTAGTCACTCTCCCATTTTGCATACTCTGTACATGGGATTGTGTGTGTATGTACATTCTGTGTTATTCTTTGAATGCTGTCAGTATCCTCCACTTCTCTTCCCAGCTGTTTTTGACCCCTTCTTCAGGAAACAGTTCCAGAAACCCGGCATAAGATTAAAAATTAGACCATTATGCTTTCAATCTTCTTGGATTACCCTTCTTCTGTATTGATTAAAAGTTGTATTTTATTTTGATGGGCTAGTTTTACTCAAGGCAGGCATTGAAACTTAAGAAATCTCTCATGTCTGTTTTAGGGCCCAAATGCAACAGAAAATGTATTTCTCCTGTATATATGCATAACATGGACCAAGTGCCTTAGGACACTTGAATTGCCTGAAAGAGACTAATGTTGCTTTTATAGGGACAAAATGCCTAGAGGACAGAGGGCAATGTGTTCTGATGGTGTAGCCTGTCAGTCCCCTCATTATGACAATTAAATTGGCCAAAAACTGCATTAAGAGTGGGACAGCAGGGTTTCGTTGTGGCTGGTTTCCCCTTTCCCCACTCAGCAGTTCTCTCAGCATCTTTACATCTGGTGACATATCTGGATGCCTTCACCTTGGCCCTGCACTACTCGTAGTGAGCACACTCTAAGTAGTGGTGGGAACAGACTGTGAGCAGTGATGTTATTGCAGCCATGGTGGCGGCTCTTGGAGATACAAGGACCCATCACCATGATGCTTGTCGATGAAACTACCTCTGAAAGAACTGGACATGCTTTCCCACTCAGTCTCTTCCTCTGAGCCCAAGAGGAGAACTTGCTCAGTCTTCTAAGAGTTACCTCTAACAAATGCTATCATCTCTCTGCAGGTTGTTTTCCCTCCATAGTGGGTTTGGATTTTATTACAGGTCCTTCCCATCCTTTCAATATGCATTCCTTTCCTGATAGGATTTGAGATGTCTTAGAAGATGTACTTGAAAGCTGAACATAGGTTGAATTAATTCCTCTAGGAATATTAATCCTTATCTCATGAGGGTTAGATGTAACCAGAGTTCCTTTACTCAGAATATTGCCATAAGTATTAGGATAACCTCTTGTGTTTCAGAACAGCAGATCAACTGGCACAGGTTGATCTTTTCTCTTTTTTTGTTTTTAAAATAGAGCTAAGCTATTAGTACTATGTTACATGTTGATGGGGATTAATGAAACATACCGTCCAATAATAATAATTATGTGCTGAAAATGTTTAATGTGCTTTAAAATCAATATTCAATAAGTAGTACTTTGTTTCATCCAAAATATTTGCTATTGAATGCTTTTGAAAATGTAAACTTGGTGATTGTAAGATAAAATTTCACCATTTATAACAAACAGTCTATGCATTTCTATTGTAAGAAATATTCCATTTTTTTTCTAAATGTGCTTGCCAAATGAGTGAGTGTATTTTTGACATTGTTTAGCTTGCACTGGCTTGGAGAGGTATTCCTTTTCCAGTATGAATAGCATCTAACACCGTTCATTTTTCTGGCATGTACTAGAGCACTCAGAGCAAACTGAATTCCTGGGGAAGAACATTGTCTTAAACATTTGCTTTATCTGTTCATTCCAGTAGATGGCTACAGTTCACTACCAAATTGTGGCTATAATAGATTTTTTACAGTAAGTAAATCAGAAGATGAAGGTTGAATTACTATAAATGAGTTGACCTGTACATTTTTCTTATTTCATGTGCTTAGTCATGCACTATTCACTATTTTTCTATGTGCACCTTTTTCAAACTGCGGGAAAATGTTGTATTTTTTTTTCCTGTTGGTCGAGGTTTTATGTTAGAAGTGAGTCTCATACCTCTTGCAGTTTTCTGGTATTTCTAATTGTGCCTGATTGGAAGAATGCTTATACTGTCCAAACATGGAGGAAACTCAATTGCCGAGAAGCTACATATTATTTTATAAAAGTGGATATTTCCAGAGTCTCAATGTTCTTTTAATTTTGTTCCTGGGTTTAGGCATTTTAAATGGAAACTGGCCTTTTAGCACATGCTTTTTGCCAAGTTGGCTTCAGCTTTCATAGAAGCAGATATTTTCTAGTAAGCCTTTTCAGTCCTAAGCATGAAGCAGTGACTAACACATATAAAAGTATGTTTACCTTTGCATTTCATCTGTGTTGTACATTGCAGTTGTTTCATTGCTCTCAATTCCCATCCAGGTCTTTCTTTTTTTAAACCTAATTTGCATACAACTAAGTTGATACAAAGGAATTTCTTTTAAGCCCCTGGAAAAGCGGCTTGCTTCTGAAAAGGTACTCATTAGCAGTTCGCAGAGTGGAATTCTTTCAAAGGTACATTACTCATTTGTACTCTATGAAGTAGTTCACAGTGCAACATTGAAATATTAGGTATGCCTTTTGACTTTCTCAGATCGAGTGATTCTGAATTTGCCATGTAAACTAGTGAATATTTTGCTTTAATTTTCAATGAGAAGGAAGTGTTGAAACTGACTTTTATTTGTAATCATATTTGCTGCTACTACCTTATCGCTTTAATTTTATCCTATTCCTTTCATTTTTGCCTTACAACAGCTACAAGCTGAGCACAGCAATTTAAGGTGCAGGTTTTTGTTATTTTACAAATGAAAGGGCCATTTTTTGCATTAACTGCTATGCTGTGCTATTGCAATTTTAGGTCCCTTTGCAATCAACTGCCAATTTATATAGCTGGCTACAACTGCTTAATCTATTATTAATAAGCAGTGCTACTGAGCTCTACAAATGATAAAAATGGTACCAGTTTTATACAGGAATTTCATTTTCATATCTAAACTACATACAATAACTTTATTCTCTACCATGAAGATAAATGTCTTAATTATTTATAAATTCTTTATATTTTATGGTATCGATTTAGGGATTCATTTATTATCCTTGAAATATATTGAGAGGCCTTAGCTGTAACTAAAATATTTTTCATTTACCCATTTAGTTACAATGTTGTAGTCTTAAAGGCCAAAATTTAATGTGTTTACAAAATAGTTTTACAGTCTAATACTGGCTTGAATATACTAGAAAATAAATGGATGCTGTGTTATTCTTAAGTTCTAAAATTGAGTATTTTGGATTATGTGTTAAATCTCAGCTTTCTTCTATGTTTAGATTTTTATTGTAGCCACATGATTCATTAAACGAGTTCATCCTCTGAGAGGAAAATGCATTTGACCCCTTCTTGAGAGCGTATACAAGAAGTTCATCAAGAATCACATATTTTAATAAGGTGAACAGTGTTAGTTCTGTCCCCTCTGGTGTTTGTGGAATTGGGACATGTCCAGCACTGCGTCCTCACGCTGTGGAAACACATTGGCTGCCCCAGAGAGCACCTGGCTGTGTTTAGGACATCTCAGTCCTGAGAAGGATTGTACCTGGAGGGCAATTATGGTCAGGACAAGGGATGCACAATAATAAGTCCCTGGAGCACTTTAATGGGCTGTAGGAAGGAAAGAAAGAACTAAGTGGGGGGGGGGGGGGGGGGGGGAAGAGAAAAATTACTAAGATATCAATTGTGTTTCTAAGAATGGACTGTGAGATACTAAGCAGCGTTTGCTAGAATGTATTTCTGGTCATGCAAACTTGTGTCTAATCACATACCTGAATTTCTTGGAAACCCTTTCAGAATTTGTTTACCTACATTATTTAGGAAGAATGTAGAGATTTATTAAGTGTATTCCTTGTTGTTTTTGTGTATTATGCTTCCTAGATTAAGCATTTCCACAAACAATTCGCTGGTCACAGTGAAGTGGACATTATTTTTCCCCCCTCCTTTCTGGAATTTAATTTCATCTGAATTGTTGTGTGTCTTTTCCTTAACCTTTAGATGATTTACCCCCACACGAACACGGACACACACGCACACACAGGTGTGCGCAGATGTGAAAACTTTAGCTCAAATGGGAGAACGCCGAGACGCAGAGCATCATGTCTCGGCGGTGCTGTCCTTGCTGCCTTGGCGGTGCCGGGGCGCAGGGGCACGGGGCTGTCACACGCCGATGGATGCCGGGCTGGCGCCTGCTGCTCCCGCCGCTGCCTCTCTCGCATCCCAAACCTGCCGGGGCCGGGGCCGGGGCCGGGGCCGGTGCCCCTCCACGCTCAGCCGCTAGGGAGTGTCGGAGGGAGAGGCTCCGAGTAATTTTTCCACTTTGCCTGTGAAAAAGCTGGTTTAACTTCACCCCCAGCTGCAGCACTTGTGTGTTGTAAATAGACACAAACGTTCCAGAGGCGTTTGTCTCTATGATGTTTAGAAGGATTTAAAGATAAGACGTGGAACCCTTTTGTAAGCAGACATGAATTATTTTTGCTCAGATTTTGTTTACTCGTAATACTGCTAACACATTTAGTTAATCATCAACTTACTTGTATAATTTGTATAGTAAGGGCCGCATACCTGTCTGCTAAACAGGTAAACATTTTTAATCTGATAGTGGCTGAAAAACAGCAGCTTGTCTTTATCTAATTGTTTTCTTAAAGGTTGGTCAGCAAATGTCATGTATTTCACCAACATTGTGCTTGCTTGGAAAGAGATGAGATATTTACATTACAGTGGCTCAAGAATCACAGTAAAAGTGCAACTGCCTTTAAAATGCATTTTGGTAGTTTGGCGAGTTGATTCAGTATTAAATACCAACAAATCTCTTTAAAGGATGACACAAACAAAATTATACCTATTTCCTTTTATTTACTGATCTGAGGAGCTTATATTTAAATGACAGAAGTAGTAGATATAACAAGCTTGTGAATTCTTTCCTTCCACCTGGGGAATTAAAAAAAATCCTAACGAGAATACTAGGGTGGCTGACATCAGGTCTACATTATATGTTTGCTTGCCTGGGGTGCTCTCATAAAAAATAAAGCAGAGCTTTATACAGTTATAGTGTGCGCTAAATTTGTGTTCAACATCCATAAATAAAATATTCAACTCTTTCTGAAGAAAAACTATTGTTTTGAGATATTTCAGGGAAAAAAATATGTCACTATTGTGGAGAGTAGAGGGTTTCCACTTTGGCTTTGCTTTTGCTTTTTAATGATCATCATAGTTGCTACATACCTTTGTTATTGCTTTTGCCTCTCTGGCAGGATGGAATATACAAAGGAGGTTCTTTCTGTAAATCATATTTTAAAAAAATTCAGAGAGCAAACCACCCATTTATGCTGCAGTATGTTTTGGTTCTGAGTAAGCAAACTGTATGCCTAATGATTTCATAAGAATTTAATATTGTGTGTTTTACAGATGGAAAAATGTTGATAAATTTAGGTTAATTTCTACTCTATTTATGGAACTACTTATGCATTTTTTAAAAGAAACAGAGTCTTCTTAAATTATATATAACTTGAAAAAGGGTCTGTTGTTTATTTTATTTTAAATATTAGATCGTCCCTGAACAAGGCAGCAAGAGTATTATGTAGAACACTACTTATGGAAACAGCAAACTAGTAAATCTATGCCGTGCTAAAATAAAATGTTATATTATTCTGATAATATTTGACTTTTGCACAATATTTAAATGAACATTAGTATAAATAGGAATGCTTAACTAAAACACAAGTTCATCGTGTAGGCTAATGCATTACTCTTGTATATTTGTACATGAGTGAACAATTATTTTAAAAAGTTTATACATGTGTTCCAGTGACCAAACTTGTATTAAAACAAACTGTTCCCGTAGTGGTGACAGAAGACATGGTTGATGGTTGTGTTTGAGAAGTAAATGGGCAAAATATTTGTGGATCTTTTAATGATTACAGTTCTTGATAGCTTTCATAAGAGTGCACATAATTTGTGACAACTCTAATAAAAAAATGTGGCAGAAAAACTTTCTGAGTTAGCGGCAAAGTAAATGGGGCAGGTTTTGCATTTTGAACAGAAATCTTATGAACTGTGATTGAATTTGTCGTGAAAGTGTGTCAGAATTAATAAAGTATTTACGTGCAAGGTTGCTGGGCTTTGCAGACTGGTTAGGGCTGAGGATTGGTTAACATGAAAAGTCATTTCTGTGCATTTGGTACTCGACAGCAAAGGACAAATGTACTTCTGTGCATTTTGGATCATAATGCCATTTCTCATTTCAAACAATTTTTGTCAGGACACCAGGCAAAACAATGATGCTTTGAGGACGTAATTAAAGATATTGTTCAAAGAACAACTTTCTGCATATTTGAATTATTACTGTCATCAAAATCATACAAATATGGAAATATGATTGCCAGAAGCACATAAATCAATGATCAGCATGGCCTCAAAATCCAATAAATATGTAGAGTTAAATACTTTAAAATGCAAATTGCATCTGATAATTTGCATATGGTAGAATTTAAAGGAAATTTTGTTGCTTAACAACCTCTAAGGTAGCAGTTAGGGCTATGGGTAAACATAGATTTTTTTATTCATCATTGGTCAAGTTGCAAGATTTGATAAATGATAGGAGACTGCTTTCCGTGGTTAAAATGACTGCATTCTTTACTGAATCCTGAAACTGCCTTGAAGTCATCTGAATAATTAAGAGTTAATTATTCTTCATCCATCTAAATCAGAAAAGGACAGATTTAGGGAAGGAATTTATAATTTTTGCCTCATGTCCTGTCATGTCGTAATGTGATAAACTAAACTGACTCCAAATAATATCTAGTGACCTTATAGTAATTACGCCTCACAAAACATTCTGGTTGAAATTTTTTAATTGCTTGCATCGATTCCAGAAACTACATCTTAACAGACTCTGAAGTTTAATTGTGTTCAAAAGAAAGCAGAAGAAAATTTGTGTTCTGTTGCTGTTCTGGTTTAGTAGTATCAGGATAGATACTGTATGGAGTCTTTCACTTTTCCCCCCTCTGTTAGTGCCTCTGTCTGTGTTCTGTGTTTTGCTCTTTTTCTATGCAAGCCATTATTTATAAAGGATAGTGAATGTGTACTTCAAGAATATAACCTTTTTTTTTTTTTTTAGGAAAAACTTCCTAAGTTTAACAAAAGCAGGCATTTTTCAGTGGCCTCAATTCTGGTTTGCTTGTTTTCTGCAACTTGGAAAAAAATGTACCCCTAAAATACAGGCATAGAAAACAAGAATGTTGTGGCGTCTGTCATCCTGTAGAGAGAAGGACAGTTTCAGAACTGAAAATTGAAGCCTGTTTTTATTTGCTAATTTCAAAGTAGAATTTTTTTTTTTCCATGAAGAAGGGTTTACAAATGTTTACTGATCACAAGAGGAATTGTAATAAAGAAATCAATATGCATGATCCCTTTTCATGTAGTACAACAAGGTTACACTGTTAGGTTAAGTACAGGCTGCATTCCTTTTCAGAAAATCAATTTGCTGTATAGTGTGCAACAGCAAGTCTCTTCTGAAAGAGTCATTTTATGTTGTGTGCACAGTAAATTCTATATTGACGCCTTCAAATAGTATTGACTGATTAAAAAAAAAAGAAGAAACGCTAAGCACAGTAACCTTAAAAGAGTATTATAATTTTCAAGTAATTGCTTTCTTGCTACTTATGTAATTTATTTCTAAGAGACAAACTGATACAACATATTCTTACATGTCCTTTAAATTATTAATACTGTAAAACTGGTGTTGTGACATTATTTTCAAAATCTTTTAAAATATTATTTTCAAAATAGGAACAGAATGCCATATGTGATTTCAAATTACACTATAGATTTAGCGTAAACTTATTTGCTGAATTCAAAGGGTGGGGACTTGGGCGTTGATTGAAGTTCTTTTGTTTGCTTGTTTGGAGGTCGTTGTTTTTGCTGTTTGTTTTTAATTAATTTTAAGGTTTGGTCATTGTTTGCAAAAAAAAGGAAAGTATTTTCAGTTGTTATGGTTGTGTACATTTAAGCTATGACGGTGCTTGCAAAGCAGCAGTGGGTTTTTGTAAAGACTGTCTGTTACCTGTCTTTATTCCAAACAAAACAAGCAGTGCATATAGAGGGAGGGGAAAAGTTAGTAGCTGCACTCAACCTCCTTAGACATAACATGGCTTAAAAGCCAGTTTTTATAAGGGAAATATATGGAAACGTGGTTTATTTTCAGTTCTTGTTTTCTCAGAACATAAAACTATGTCTTTTAAAATGCTTTGACCATTTTTGATGCAACTGTTCAATTGTAAAGACAATCTTTTGCTTTTTGTGTGTTTTTTACTGAACAGTTCTTGATGGACTCTGACTTTTCCTTTTATTTCTGTCAACCCAATTACAGTACATTAGAGCGCACCCTGATCCTACTTGTTTGCCTGTTATGCAGTGTATATGTTTAACTCATAAGCATGTTCATTTAGATATTTCAGTCTGATCATGCTGAATGTCTTGCAGCAACACATATTGATGTCTACAGAACATTAGATACTTTCAACCTTAGTTATTCATTCTAGAAATTGTAAAATGCAAATATATATGGTTTTGATTGCTTTTGAGCTGTCGTATCTGAAAAAAACGGATTAGTTGTTTCTCTGTCAAATTCAGTTGTTCATTAATATGCCCTAAATAAATTCAGATTTTAATGGAGAGAATTTAATTAATTAAAATTTGAATTACTTAGAAAAATACCTGTAATTTGAATTAGAAAACTGGCTAAACTGTCATATATTTAGCCCCAAAGTTAAAATACTGTTTGTTACAGATTCACTTGCTAAAAAAAACCCAGCAAATGTTCACCTTTTAAAGGCTGGCTGGCATTTAACGTTTACTAGTATTAGAAAGACACTTATTTAATGATGTAGCTATTTCCCGTGCATTTTCTTTTTTTAGTTTAAGAGATTTTAAGAAAGTGATTCCAAAGGCTGCTGCATTTATTTCTTTTGGTCACGAAGATGTGTATAGCAAAATTACTTGAGGTATAATTCATTGTTTAGAAACCCTGGGCTGCTGTTTGTTTGCAGCATTGTTGTTAGGGGTCTGAATTGCCCAAACAACAGTGTACACCAAGCCAGGCATAGCAGCAGACAGAAAAATACATTCAACTAGTGGGATCATGGATTTGTTTGATTCAGGTAATTGAAAGTGTTTCATACTATTATTGCAACTTGAAGGCTTGTTTAAGTGTCTAGCTGTCAGTCAGTTTGGAAGGTGAAAAGTATTCGATTGTCACTCTGTCAGTCAATAGAGATGAGAACTGTCTGCCTAATGGATTTCTTTACGTAGATGTCTGCATGGAGGTAGAAGTAAAATCAATGTGTTGTCATGTGCAAGTGCGCTGCATCAAACTGCCAGGTGAAATGCAACTGTATTTCTGTAACATCTACATCCTTGTGTTGTTTGTGGAAGACAGACAGATGTTCCCTGTGTTTAAAGGTAACAGACTCTTTGTGGTCACACACGAAGGTTTATTTTTGAACATTTTGTAAGAGTTTCACCTATTTCCACTTGTGCCAAAGGTTTTTTTTTTTCTTGTTGCTTGAGCATATCACAGATCAATACTCAAAAAACCAGGATTTAACTTGTAGGAAAAATCGTAGGTTGTTGTGCCATAAGGCTCAGATGGTTTTCTTTTAAGCCTGGGTTTCTGCATGTTTTCTGTTTGTCAGTGATGATTTATATTGAGCTAACTGTGTTTCCTGCTCAAGTTTTGGCTGTTAGTTTACCTACATTTATTAGAGTGTGTATTGACTTCCTATAGCAAGAGAAGAAGAGATCATTTCTTGAATAACGGAAGGTACCAAAGGCTTTCAACACCCTTGATGAAACAGGCATCAGTCAGTGACCTCTGTTCTTTCTCTGGGAGATGCTTACACTATTAAGTTCCATTGAACAGGATCTGATAACGAGTGGCATCTGGAAAGCTGTTAGGACATTTCAGAATAATAGTACCAGTTATTACAGTTCTCACTAATTCCAGGCTTAATCCTATATGAAGTAGGTGCATTATGATGGTAGCCAACCATCTTGTTAAAACTGTTTTCCTGTTAACTGATACATATAGAGACATGATTCTTAGCCCCACTGAAGGTGGCAGGCTAAAATGAGAGATACCGACTTCAAAAAAGGAATGTTTTAATCACCTATTTCCTATTGTATCATTTGTATATGTGTGCTGTTTTTGAGAATTAAAATATGTAGCTCTTAGCTGCTGCTGTAGGGAAAAAAGAAAAAGGCGTAAGAATCAATTCCCAGTGAAGGAACTCGAGCGTGGGTAATGAAATCCATAAGTAGAAGAGACTGGTGGTAAAACAGAAGGTAGAACTTCAAAAGAAAAATCAGGATTTTGGTTTTGGCTATAAAAATTTCAAGATGAAAGAAAAAGTGTTGGGTGGAAGATGGCCCCTGAGAGGTAGGGGCAGGGCTGTGAATTATCAGCAACATTTAAAAAAATTTTTTAACTTGAATGAGTGCCTCTAGTTTTTGCAGTAAATGATGTAGGAATTCTGCTGGTGGCAGTCTCCTTTGCTCCTAGATTGCTGTGTCTCCTGTGTAGGAGAGCGGATGGGGGAAAATAGTGTGTGCTACTTGTAACTTAAGATCATAGTATGTTTATAGAAATAGGCAGGAATAGGCACAAATTCGTAGACTCAAAGCTGAAGGAAATGCTGTGATCAACTAACCTGCTAGCCATCCTTTAAGTGGTTGTAATTTGACCCAAAGAGTATTGGGTTTGGTGCTTTCTAATTTGCATACCTTACTGCCCATGTGCTATTTCATATTCAGCTTCTGACAGTTCTTACAGAGATTTTGGTTCTGGCTTTGTTTTATAGAGGAAATAGAAGATACTGTAAGATACAAACCAGGCATCATTAGGGTTTGAACCATGGTTGTCTATCACTTTTGAGCTAATTATTCAGTTAGAAAAGTGGGCAGCAGAAGGTGATCTTCTGTGGGCAATTCTCTTGATTTTACGCTGGCCATAGATAATGTGTCAGAATGCTTAGATATTTTCTGTCAGTATATGAATAAGAATTTATTTTGTTGGAGTGGGGGGTCTTCCAATATGTGCAATTATTTTGTTGGTAAGCGATCTAAAGAAAAAACAATAGCTGTGGAGCATATAGGATCATTGAGTTTGTCAGTAGAAGTGGCTGTGCACATGCTGAATGCACAACCCAAAGTGTGCCTGTATCCTGGGCTCCCAGCATGAAGAAAAGAGTATCCATTTTGGCTGTTTCCCATGATGGTGTGTTATTTGTTATATATGATGAAGTCTGCAAAAAATATTGGAAATCATGATTTCTAGAAAGCCTTATGTTGATTTAAATGGATTTATGAGGGATCTGGAAAAGTACCACAAATGTACTCCAAAGCTCCTTGCCTCAGCAGATATGGAGGTGTGATCTCTGATTCACATACAGTTGAGAATTAAATTGGCAGCAGGAAAATATACAAATAGTGTAATACCAGATACTGAAACATTTTGAGCATCAGTTACAGAGCTAGTATTTACAGGATCCATCTACTTTTATGACATAACAGGGTATTTCAAAGAGTCTAATTATTTGGTCTCTGTTCCTCTCAAAAATATTTGTATTTCTTGTACAGCTTTCTAAATTTCTCTCTTAAATGTTTTGTGTTCACTAATCATGAAAATATTGCATATGACAGAAAATGATGGTTCTACAGATTATTTTGATTCTTTGTTATAGCCTGTAACTCTGTAATCTCTTAAAACACAGAATATAAAATGTAACTTCTTAATTTGGTGGATTTCTTGGGACTTCTTTTGAGCTTCTTTTTCCTCTGCTTTCCCCCTTTTTCCCCCTTCCCCCACACCCCACCCCCCCATTAGCACAGTAGTCCACTTAGTGCAGTTTTAAGTCTCTTGGTTTTTCTTCCCTGCCATCTCCCCAGACTAGACACTCAATGTAGCATTCAAAAAATATTACGATGAATCATTATATAATAAATGGCCAATAGCGGTATTTTTTTCAGAAAGTCATTTAAAGTTGCATGAGAGATTTGAATTTATACAAGCATGATTGCCCAGGAAAGCTGGCAGTAGTCAGTAGGAGCAATAGTGTGATGTCAAATATGTGATCAAACATATGAATATCTCTGGAGCTCCCAGCAGCAAGAGAAGGATCCATTTTGTATATTTCCTGTGTGGAGAGGTGCTTTTGTGTTCTCTAATAGTGCTTCATTTCTGATATTAAAAGATAATGTATCTGTTCTTAGCATTGCTCCGACAGTTTAATTACCACCTAAGTTCAGATATTATTCCTTGTCAGATCTTTAAAAGCACAGTCTTCCAGACGCTGAGATATCTGCCTGTTACGGGTTGCTGATAGCCTAGTCTAAGAAGTGTTTGTGCTTTATAGGAACAGAAACTGTACTCATTACAGGCAGCAGAAGATATTTAGCCAGAAATTAGGAAAAGGAGATGCACGTAGAATGTAGGCAGAAGGAATATAAGCCTTTCGGTGACTCACCACCGCTCTCTCGGAGGGACTGGTGGCTTGCCTCCAGGTCCATTCAGGGTTTTGGATTTTAATCATGTATCTGCTATTTGGTGATCCTTTTGTTTCTTGAACATATTACTGTAATCTCTTTGTCCTTTTGCCTTTTCCTCCCCACTCAGGTGCCCAATATAGAGTTTTCAGCAGAAGCAGCAAAGAGAAATTTATTTGTGGCTTATTGTCTTAATCCTATGCCTAAAGTATTTCAATTAGGCACTAAAGGCATAATACAAAGCCAGAGGAGAAATGTGGATCCTTTCCAAAGGTAGGACAGAGCAAGAGCTGCCTTTAGTCATGGGCAGAGAATGGATCAGAAGCCAGGTCTTGCTGTTGACAGTGAGGTCCCCAGACAAATAGCCTTCAAACTGAGACAGCTATTGTGTGCTGGAAGGCAGGCAAGCTGGACACCATGGCCTTCACCCTCTCTCCCCACAGTGACTGATTACAGATGTGTAACTAAACTGTTGTTCCCCTCCCTCGGGAACTTGAGACCATGGGCTGTCCTCCTTTGCCTTCCCTTTCTCCTTGTCAATCAAACACAGAATTTGCAAGCAGTATTGATCAGAAACGTGGACATTTTTCTTCAGTTAATCTCTAGCTACTAGGCTTGATAGCTCATCTTTGGCATTTTAAAAACAGTCCCCTCTGCTATTCCAGTTGACTGTCACTTGTCATAGTGCCGTAGGCTGGATTTGTTTCTATGTAGAGAAATATTTTGTAGGAGATGGCTGGAAAAATCTTGTGGGTAGAAATTGGCTTTTTCACTTTCCTCTTGTTTCCTCTGTTGGAATAATTCCAAAGAAAATGCATTGGTCATGCAACTCTCTTTGCATCACTCTTGGTGAGATTGATTTGGCATTAAAATCTATTTTGTGCAGCTCGCTGATGTTTCTTGTCTCAGTATGAACATGGAGTTCTTGGAGGCATAACATCTTTAAATCTTTCCACTTCTTAAGGCCATATCATTTTCTAAAAGAGAAATTCAGGATTCAGATTCAGTTCAGTTCCTATTAAGGGCAAAAATACCTTGTTATTCTCTTATTGAGGTAAATCAAAAGTCAAAGACCGTCAAAGATGGTTAGGATCTGTAAGAAATTTTAACAAACTCTCCTGAACATTAACAGCAATGTATTTTGCCAGATGGATATTCACATTGAAAGATGCTTCTTGCAGGAACAGCTTGTTGGTAGTTTTTTTTCTTGAAGTATTGGCAAATAAGCTCTGGCAATTTTAAGCAGTTTTGATCAGTAAATTGGTGGAAGCAAACTTACCCCCTCAGTTCCTGGACTGCACTTGTTTACAATCCATCATATTATCTTAAACCACCACTGACTTCACTTTACATGGGTATGTAGAACATATCCATGTAAAGTCTGTCCTTCTGTCAAGTTTGGTATATAGAACGTAGGCTGTTTTATGAGGATGCAGCAAATACTTGGGACTGACAGACTCTTATTCTATTAAAAAATGCCACTGTGTGTTCCTTTTTCTGCAATAGGGTGGAGACGGCCATTCTAGATAATCACACATTTTAGATTTCTCTGTTTCACTGTTAATTTAGCAGATGGATTTACCGCATTCTTAGCAAGTCCATGAATGACAGCAACTTTGTGGGGGCAGTCAATGCACTGGAGAGCTGGGCTGCCTTTGAGTAGGCTACTTCTCAGAATGGACAAGTGGGCTGATAGGAACCTCATGAAGCAAGGCAAATGCAGAATTCCATGTTTAGGATGAAATAAACTCACACAGCAGGACTGTATGGGCTCTGATTTGATAGAAATCAGCTTTGCAGAAAAGGCCTTGTGCTTCTGGTTGAGGACAGGTCGAAGATTGCAGTGTGCTCTTACAACAAAGAGGGCTGTTTGCATGCTGGGCTGTATTGGCAAGAGTATAGCCATTAGGTTGTGGAAAGTCATTCTTACCTTCTGGCTGTCATTTGAGATCACATCTGGAATATTGTGTCCAGCACCGGAGTTCACAGTGTGGGAAAGACTTTAACAGAGTCATAGTGAGTCTGGCAGAGGGCCACCAAGGCAGTCCCAAGCAAGCCTCAGGCTTCCTGAGTGATGTGAAAGGAGAAGTTGAGGGAGCTTGACTCATTCAGCTTGAAGGAGAGAGGACTGTCTGCAATCACCAAATGTGGAATATGGAGAAGTTGGAGCTGAACTCTTCTTGAAGGTGCATAAGTGTGCACTGGAAAACAGGACTGCACTGTGCCCAGTGCATTGAGCTGCAGAGATATTTCCTACTTACTCCTCTATCCAATTCCATTTTCCATGTGTTCTAGCCATGTCTGCTAGTACCAAGAGTAGCAAGGCTGGAATTGCGTTCATCATCTATGAAAATGGGAGGACCAATCCATTCCTGTTTCTATTCTCTTTGGTTCTCCCAATGTAGTTTTACTCACTTCATAGTATTTTTCTGATAAGGTATTCTGTTATCTAGACATCTTGATAATATTTGGTAGAGAAAATATTCTCCTTTCTTTTGTTTCTCCTTTCCCAACCTAAGTGGGAAAAGTCCAACTATTTTAACATTTTCAGAATCAGAAATGAAGAACTGCTGCATCTATCCATGTGAATGAAGAGCAGGTGTCAGCTCGTTGGAGGAGAAAGATATTCTGGGCAGATCGTTAAGCAGATAAAGAGCCCCATGGACAATTGTCCAAATAGAGAAAATAGTAAGAATTGGTAAGAACTGTTCTAGTAAACAAGAGTGCTGGCTTCTACACTCACCAGTGTAAAGTCTGTAGCTCCATCTCCAGTAATATCCAAGGTGTCTTAGATCTACAGAAAAGGGGCAACGTCCTTTACTGCACAACTGTAAGAGCTGGGAAGTAACTTCTGGATTAATAGGTAATAATAGGAATATTCCTGCTTTCATTGTAAAATCTGATACTATATATCAGTTTATATTTATTCTTTCTTGAAACGTAAATTTATGGTTTTGACTATGTTATTTAATAATTGGTTAATGGTTTGCTACAGGACTGTGGCTTTACAGTATTTTTGAACATATTTTTTCATTATTAATAATAATAAAAATATTTCTGAGTGTCAAGTTTCTGAGTTAATGGGACTTTCCACTGAATTCCATTGAAATATAGTGTCTCGCTTTTAGAAAAGTTAGTAATGAGTTTCATTTTTTAGGGCAAACCTTTGTTCTTCATTTCTTTTGCATATCTTTTGTGTTTCTCTTAGGAGGTCTCTTCAATAAGTTGTGACAGTTATTTGTAGCGTACAGTCCCTACTGTAAAGGTGGGTATGTCTAAATTGAGGCTGTCAAAAGGGATTGTGAATTGCATTTCACAGTGCTGTAAGAACATGTAGACAAGTCTCTCTGAAGACCTCAGAACTGGTATAACATGGAACTGCTGAGCTGCTTCCTGAGGCTCCCTACACCTACATCATTTATTAAAACATTACTACTTATTTATGTTCTGATGCTAAAGTAAATGCCCATTTTGTTTTGTAGACTTTACAGCCTTTTTCTTCAGTACTTAGCTCTTTCATCTCACTGCTTCATTCTCCAATGACTGGGGTGTCTCTGTCTGTCCAAAGCATGGCTGAAGATAGTAAAGACTTGGTTTGCTTTGTGTTAACTCTGTCTGTCTGACTGCAGGGCAGTCTTCTGTGGCTCTGCATACTTATTCAGCTCCCCTCCTTATTTCTGTGGGGTTTTCCTGAATGTGATGAGCTGGAGCTGAATATATGTGTTGCTAACACATATAGAATGTGATAAATATACCATGCTGCTCAACATACTGTCGACATTTTGAATTTTTGCAGAATTTCAGCAAATCTTTAGGGTACCTATGTCAAAAACTTTCAGTTCATATGTCAAAATGTTTAATGCACAGTTTCATTAGCATTTTAGCAAATTAGTAAACATTACCTTCATTTTGTAGGTACGTACACTGTATAGGAATAAGTGATTTACTTAGATTTGCTTGGGAAGCTGAGAATGAAACCTGAATTTCTTCTTCTTGTTCCTTATTCACTGAATGGTACTATTTTCTTTAAATAGTAATTTTTTTTCCCTAAAGTTTTATAAATAATTTGGATAGCCTACTAAATATGCATGCTCCAAAGTACTCAAACAGTTCCTTTTCATCTGGCACAGCATGGAACTAGCAGTTTTATCCTTAATCTACCCACAAAATATGTGACTGCAGCATTCAATTTATAGAGGGGCCTATTCTTAGACTGCATTATAGTTTATAAAAAATTATTGGCATTATTTCATGAAATTAATCACTTTTAGAGGAAAAAAAGGGGCAACTAAGAATGTTCTGAATGTTACTTACACTGTACTAGTTCATTCAAGGACTTTTGACTTTCTTACTTATCAAGAAATCCAAAACCAAGTACCTTCATCTACACAAAAATACAAACAAGCTTTTTCTTTTTAAATAGTGCCTTAGTTGGCCTGTCTGAGTTAGTTGTTTGGTTTTGTTTTTGGTTTTTCTCTTGTTTTGTTTTCTCAAAATATTTTGAGAAAATGCTGTGGTTTACTTGCTGTATCTGACCTGCTGGATTAGTCCAAGCTCTCAGTGTAGAGGAGGGTGAATTGGGTAATAAAATTCCTGATTTGAACATTGCAGTGCAAGTCATCAGGTCTGCCTTTCTGCTTTTTTGGGGGGTAAAAAAAAGATCTTCAAGGACTGGAGGGAGGTGCAGTGTTTCTCTTTGCCGCCAAATTGCAGGTTGTATCTTTTGATACGTGTCTTCTGTGACAGGATTACAAAAGGAAACATAAAGAAACGGATCCAATCTGTTCTGAGGCCTTGGAAAGCTCTTGGATATTTATTATCCACCACACTCTGAAGAAGAAAACCAGAACACCAAAGGGCTGTTTTTGTTTCGATCTTAATTTAAATATTGCTGCATTTTGCATTCACCTTTGTACATATGATCCGTAGCTATTTACTTAATATTTAATAATTGCATGCAGAGGCTGAAATGTTACTTACAGTATGTAGTTCAAATATTTACATGCAAAGTCTGTCTTTTGACCCGTGTTTTATAGGAACTATCAATGTAGTGGTTTTTTCATTTATTAGACCCTTATCTCATATTTTACAGATAGGCTTATTAACACACAGAGATTAGTGTTTATGGATTTGGAATTATGCATTTTTAATTGCACATCTTCTTTTCAAACGTTTTGACCTGGTGTTTTTAAGAGTGGACTGATGCTTTATGTTATCTGGACTACAGTGAGATTCTCTTTTTGATTTTTTCCTACCCCACTCCTACTGTAGAGTTTTGCCTTCTGCAGCCACTGGTACCCGGCTGTTCTGTGCAGTGACAATCTTGGGCCCCTCACAGCCTGGCTCTTATGAAGTTGGTAAGGCATGTGAAAAGCACAAAGAAGGCCACATGATTTAGAGAGTTAGAACATCCACAGAGACAGGGAGAAGCAAGGACAGTTTACATTGTGGAAAGAGGAACCGATGTGACAGGGCTGCCCACAGAGGTGGAAAGAGCGAAGAAGAGGTGCCAGAAAAAACTTTTCAACTTAAACAGTCTTCTCAGTTCTGAGGCCAATTGTATTTTACCTTTGCATGTTTGACTATTAATGGGTTTGGTTTCTTTCTTTTTAATTTTTTTAAAGAGGCTTATAACACAACAGCCAAAGAAATTCCTATTTTTTTTTCTTGTGTTTTCCATTCTATTGAACAATGTAGTGTTGACACCTAAACTTGTAATTGCAGTCCACTTTGTATAGATTTGGCTTCCCATTCCCCTCAGTTCCCAGATCCTTATGAATGCACACACCATGATCATTAGCTGCTTTGAGCCAAAGACTACAGATCACCTTGCTTATTTTGTTTAAAACTGCAAAGGAATTGCCATGACAGACTGGATTTCTGAACTCATCCTATGTGGTCAACCCAGTGATCAACAGTGGAGGTTGCAGAGGAGGATGCAAGAAGCTTGATTTTAAACTGAAAGAGGCAGGTTTAGATTAGATGTCAGGAAGAAATTCTTTACTCGGGGAGGTGAGGCCCTGAAATCCAGAGAAGTTGTGGATGCCCCATGCCTGCAAGTATTCCAAGGCCAGGCTGAGTGGGACTCTGAGCAACCTGGTCTAGTGGAAGGTGCCCCTGCCCATGGAAGGGGATGGAATGAGCTGAGCTTTAAGGTTCCTTCCTAACCCAAGCTGTTTTGTGATTCTATGATGATTCCAAACTACATGTTCTTTGATTAGAATTTGGGTTATACTCTGGAACATGATATTTAATAGATCTTGGAAAATTATTAGAACTCTGGATATTTTTGTTACACCATATAAATGTCTAATCCTTTTTCCAGCCTTGCTAAGTCCTCAGCCTTAATGATATTTTGCAGCAGTTAGTTCCACTGTCTAATTATGAATTGTATGATAGAGTATTGCCTATTTATAATGTTTAAATTTCTTTGGAAGTCCCTCGTGTTAAGAGTTGGAGAGAACAGAAGCTTTCCTTACTTTTCTGCCTTTAGGGCCTTGTGACTAATTTGTTCGTTTCAGGGATTTGCCTCATAGAAGAGAAACTCAAATGCACAATATTCAACTTAGAGTTTCTGAGAGGTTTTTGCAGGCTAATTACAAAGCCATTGTAATGAGCCTTGAGATTCCAGTGCCATTGATCTTTTACATTTGGGAGAATTTGCTTCTAAGATTTTGGGCAGTAGCAGATTTAATTTTATTTCCAAAATAATGTTCAGTGCTACAAGTTGCTCTACTCAAGTGGATACTGTACTTGCATAGATCACTGTGAAAAAAGCCAGTAACAAATCAATGGATGACTTCTGAATGTGGATTTTAGAGTGCAGTGGATATGCAGTGTCACAACCCAAGTCAATGCAGTGTGTTTGACTCGGGCATTTGCAACTCAATGAAAGCATGGTCATAGAAATGCTAATTAATTTGTCTCAAAACACTTACTTTTTTTTGGTTTTGTTTTTGTTTTTTTGGTTTTTTTCCCCCTAAAATATGACCCCAGGTTAGACAGGCCTAATTTGACTGTAAAGAATAAATGTGTTATCACAGTTCTCCTAAACTTTTTATATGATTTGGTTGTTGTCTCTTGGGAGTATTTCTTCTACATTATTGGGATTGATTTCAGGATATTTTGTTCACATTGACTTTTCTGCTGCTGCTAGTCACTTAAAAAGACTGCACTTTGAACGAGGAACATCTAGACTACAGTACCATTTATATACTGACAACTCAGAACCATGTCCCTTGAAGATACAGATACACTTTTCCACAGAGTTGATCCCTCCATGTGCTCCATGTGACATTCAGACAGTTGGAAGAACACTTGTCCCAAGATGCTAGAGAACAGTGAGTGTATCATTGCAAATCTCATCATCTCATACATAAGTCAACAAAATGCCAACAAAATTGAGATAGATAATTTATTTATGTCTGCTTCTCAGTGAAGATAAAACTATGTAAAACCATTTCTTAAACTAGGTCAGTAGAAGGCAAAGATAATTGCAAAGTCAAAGCACATTTAAATTTTCTTCTCTCACATCCCTGCCCAGTGCATAGATGGTTGTAGAAGTTCCTTTAAAGAATTTACTTCTTGCTTATTAATTTCAAATGACCTTTCATCCTCTCTGGAGATATAAACAGTGACCTGTTGCGCCCTGGACACCTTTTGTGTTAATTGACAAGATTGGATTGGATGTCTGCTGTGTCGCTGCATCCAAAATTTTTTGAGGGAAGATAGTGAATTTATAAAATTCTAAGCTAATAGTGTGCCTGTGTGATGGAGCAAATAAAATTGGAGGTGGTCATATTTTTTCTGTGAAGAAGATATCTTTATAGTGATAGTCTATAATTACCCTTATTTGTTTGTTTTCTAAATATTGCTTAATGTCAATAAAAGAATGCAATTGGCAGGATGAATTTCCATGACCTCTGTGGTCTCCAGTAGACTGGCAGTGGTATTTAGTTTGTGATCTGAACTTACATGGACAGAAGGTTTGTAACCAAACCTAACTTTGCCGTGTGATTTGCTGTAGCTTACAACCCACTCCAGTTACCCTCACCTTTGCACCCCTCAGCCATTCTCTGATCCGTTGCCTGTCCCAAGGGTCACAAGGTGAATGGAAGGCCTTGCACATAGGAGAAGTACTTGGTGTATTTATAAACATCATGTATTTGTCTCCTAATGTTAACAATTTATCTTGATTAGCTTATAATTAACTAAGGATAATTTTAGTTTTATATGTAGGCTAAATGCCTCCTGTTTTGTTACTTGCACTTTCAATTCACATTGACTGAGTCTTGCTAGATGAGGTAACTCAGGGATATTGGAACATATTCTTGCTTGTTAGAAGCTGGAGAAGATAGTACACAGTTCAAAATCTAATTCAGGTTTTAATTGCATCAGCTGCCTGGAAAGAAGCAAACTTTAATAAAGGTAAATATTTTCTGGCATTAGAAAAAGGAAAGTAAAAAAAAAAAAAATCTCTTTTGCTTAGATTTTATTCTATGTTTTTGTGTATTACACACAGAAAAACCTCCAACCAAAACCCAACGTAGTCTGCAGTCACCATTTGTGAGTGTAGTCTCAAAACTACTTTAACCTTCAGCCAAATGTCCCAGTGTTTTAACCTTCCAAGACTGACAAGGATGTGTAGTTTCTATGATGTAGTGTCCTATCTGGTCTTCTGAAACGGGTGAGAAACACAAAGAAAAAAAATTCCCCATACCTGGCCTGTGAAATATAGAATGAGCTTTGTTGTCTGCTATTTTGGAGGATGATATTAAAAAATGTACATTCAAATAAAACACACTATGGAATTATGTAATATTCCATAATATGAGTAAGTCCTGCCTACCTTTCAGCGGCATATTTACCTGAGGGTGTAGGAGGGCTGTAGATGTCAGTTTTCTGGTGTTAGTGTGCCTGCCTTTTTCTGCTTTATCTTTCCCTGTATCTGCTATTGGTTAAATTACTGTGTCTACACACCAGCCCCAACAGCTGGGACAGCATTAAAAACCTTAAAAAAATATGTAAATTCAAATTTTTGCTTTTTGCTGTCTATATATATTTTTTAGAAAAATCTCGGTATTACGAGTTAACCAGTTGTTTGGTGTTTGGCTGGTTTTTTTTCCCTTTGCCTGACACTTTTTTTAATAGCCTTTGAAGATTTGCTACACTGCCAGAAAATTGACCATAAGAGAAACCAGGGTTTATTGAAAATGTCAGTGCTCAATCTACTAATTTTCTTTGTGAAAACTTAATAGTAACCAGGTGCTTTGATACATGGCAGAAATAGTTCTTAATTTTATATTAGTTTCTTTATAACACACTTAACCAAGAAGATTTATTTTCTTATGCAAAATAATTAAACCTAATAATACTATTGACACTTCTAATGTTACAAAAATGGCATAGGCGCCTTTTTTTCCCAATATAGTCACTGCTAGTATTTTTTGTATCAGTTTTTGCTTATGTTCCAGCAAGTGTTTTTTTGCACAGTTTGTTAAGTTCCTTGTTTCTGAAGGGTAACACTGTAAACAGGTAACCTTCAAACAAACCAGGGGAAAGCAGTAACCCTGGAAATCAGAGCCTGGCAGGCGAGCATCTTGCATAGTAGTTTAAGAACTGTTGTGTCCAGATTTTTCTGCCTGCAGAATAGGTGGTCGTTCTCTGCTTAAAAGACTGAGGTTTACTTCTGTTTGCTAATTGCATTTAGATGATACTCTCTACAGGGTATTTCCTTTTGCTATGGGATATGGGTGTTATATCAAGTGTGGTTATGGGTGTTATATCAAGTGTGGTTATAATTTAGAGGAGTGATGCAAACCTTTGTCCTTAAGCTATAAAGGTTTATTACAGCACTTATTATTTACAAGGTGGTCTAGCAAAGTCCAGCTTCACCTACACAATAGAGTGGTATAATTCTATTCAAATGTATCAGTTATTTTAGGAGTGTTTTCACTTGCAATAGGCCTTTTGCAAAGTATATTGAACTTTATGGAAATGAACTGTGCTGCACTGTCTTGGAGTTGATGGAGCTTTATATTTTGTGTTTGTGTGAAAGGTTTTAGGAGCTTTACTGAAATGCAATTCCTAATTTAGTGAATGGTAATATATCAAAGAGTAAGAAAAAAGTGGTAATTCTTGGATGGAGAGTAAGAAAGTAGACCTGGGAACAAGAAACTTGAAATAATATTTAGTTTTAATTTAATGCTGTATGGTCCCAATTTGCTTTTCTTCTGGATTGAGAATATAGAAAAACTTGTGTTCATGTACTCTGTTCCTCCAGAATATACTTTAAGACTAGATCTAACAGTAGTGATTATGCCATACATTTTCTTTTTCTTCTTTCAAATTTTACCCATTTTGTATTTGAAATCCAACACTGTCAGTAGTTTGTTTACTTTATCTCACTCATGTGCAATGGAAATAGCTGGCATTTATAGAACACACAAACTATTTTTGCCTGAATGTTCCATTTATGATTTATAGTCAACACGTATCCCTGATTTTCTTTTGAGAATGATCTTTATTGTCTTTGTGTACTAACTCATTGCAGAAGCACTTGTCTATTTTGAGCTAAACCAGACCTCTTGTAAAAAGAATCAAATTATTTCATCATGTTGAAATTGAAAAGCTATAATTACTTGTAATTGGGCTTCAGAATTTTTGAAAATTGGAAAATTCTTTTCCAGAGGTTTAGGATCACTCCAAATCATAACCTGTAGAAAATAGGAAATAATTTTCTGTTCAATTTGAAAGTGATTTAATTTACACTTTTGACAGGTATTTTCCTTTGATATTTTGGTAGGGTTAATCATTTAACTGTGGTGATTATTACTAAAATTTTTTCTGATATCCTTTATTCTATATGGATCACAAATTTATTTTGATTTCTATAAGCCCAAACAGAATCTGCTGCAGTTTAATAAGGATGTAATTTTGGAATGCTTGAGTTTACTAAATATGTGCCTGCATTTTGTTTATTTGTTTGTTTATTTTCTGGTCTTTGTAGTTACTTCATTCTGTTTTAACAAAAGCACAATGTTCTTCAGTGCTTTAATCTGCCTAAGTTTAAGTTCAAGCTGGAAAAACCTGCTGTATCTTGTAGTTCTGGGTGTTTTTTCCTATAGACTTGCAAGTCTGTAGAGCCCAGTTTAAAAACAAGTACTTCAAATCTTCATTCCACATTACTACTAATCATCATCATCATCAATATTGCAAAGAACATGCTACCTATTTACCTTTTTTAAAAATCCTTTTCAAGAGACCTGAGTAGGTAGGGTAACTGGTGTCAGATCACATTGTGTTCCGTTCAGTAAGCAGCCAAGACAAGTCTTCCAAAACCCTAATGCTCTGGAAAAGAAAGTAACCTCTAGAGTTAGCAGAGGGTTTAGGGGTTTATGGCCAAGCAGAAACTGAATAAAACTAAAGTAGCAGATAGGATCCTGCAGCATGAGACTAGCAGTCAGAGGCAGACCAGCTAATTGTCACCTTTAGGCTTGAGGTTAAAACTGGATTCTGAGTATGGCAGAGTCTTTTTCAGCCCTACCTGTGGGGAGAAGAGTCGGTAGAATTTACACACGGGGGATTTAAGGACAATTACATACAATGAAAAACTGTGGTGGAGAGTAAACTTTACTGCAAGCCTTTTATTTTCCTTGTTGATTTGGGACAATCACTAGATCTAGGCACATACTGCTTGAGTTAAGCTTTTTGTAGGTTTATTTCACGTCATTATGGGTCTTTTTGATATTTTTCAGTTGTGGTATGGGCCAGTCCATAAGTTACCTGCTTCCAGCACTCATGTCTATTGTGAAGGCAGGAGATCTGTAGAAGAGATGGGTATAAACACAGAAAGGAACATCTTGCAGTGGATAAACAAATAATATAACAATTACATACCCATTTTCATCAGTTTTCATTCTAAGAGAGTATTTCTTTAACCCAGTGAAAAAGTGAGGTGTGGAAAGAGATTTGGCCATGGACATCTTGTAAGCCAGGGGTAGAGCCAAGAACAGAAACAAGCTCTTTGTGTTCCCACCTGGTAGTCAACAATATAAGACTTGAGGCCAGCCAGTATTCTATTTCAGAAGTAGTACAATGCCAGAGATAAAATTTCTAGTAGTTACTGAGACTTATTACAGCCTCTGACTTTCTGTTGGTATCCATCTAACTTCAGTGTCATGTTTTTCTTTATAATCCAATTCCTCAACTGGTTAAAAATACCACTTAAAAATACCACGTATTCTTGTAAGGGAAGCAGGTGGAATCTGTTAGAGTTAAGACAATGCTGGATATCATATATTGGCATTACGCAGCCACCTGCATCGTTCACTGGATGTCTGGCACTATGCAGCCAGTTCATCCTTCATTGACAGTTTGGTTTGTGTGATTGGACCTTTTCTGGATCAAACATTGTCCTAATGCAGAATAGTTTCAGGTTTAAATAGCACCAGAAGCCAAGTACAAATCTGTGTTTTTGTTATTTTTAAATTGGAATAGCTCAATGAAAAATTTGGTCTCTTGATGGAGGGATACATTCTTCTTCTTTTTTTTTTTTGAGATGGTTTAATTATACACAGAGCTCTTACTTCTTTTTCTTGTTGAAAGAATGGGATACCATATTTTGCCAAGATTAACAATATTCTTAAAATTATTTTTGAGCTGTAACAGCTATAAGAGCTTTCCTAGATCTTTTTTGTTGGCTTCTTGCCAATGACTGCTGTGGAAAGTACATCTTCATGCGAAGAAGTGTGTGTTCTCTTTGAAGGTTAACAAGGGCCTGCAGAGCACAGCCTAAGCATCTGGCTCATGAGATTAAAAACCTTAGAAGGAAAGTGCCGTAGACCTCAGATGATGAGTAACCACCTGAAAAAGAAGGATAGGTGTGAACAGACAGCCTAAAAAATGGGGGGAAGTATTGATCAGCAGGAAATTTGTCTCTTTTTAGTGAACAAGAAGTGTAAGGCTCTACTGACGACTGATAAAAATCAGCCTCTCAGATTTGGCAAAGGGCATTAAAAAAAGTAATGAGAAGTCTAGTAGGTGATTACTCTGAAGGTTATACTAGGATAGATCTTATTAAATATTTTCATTATTGACCTGGCTACACACACACACAAAATGAAATTGTAGTTTTGAAAACCTGCTGAGGGCATAGACATGGGAGATGTTGGTGTGTTGGAAGGTTGGAATGACACAAGAATTGCATTATATTGATGTCTAGAGCCTTAGAAATTGGAGGGCGTGTAATCAGAATGCAAGGTTGGTCACTTAGAGACTAGCAAGGTTTTCACATAACATTTGGGAGCTTGGTGGGAGGACTCTGGCAGGTTGTTGCTTCTCCAGAAATGCCTCCATTGCAGACCTTAATTTAATGAGTTTTCTGTTTCCTGATTTATTTCCTACATGCCAGATTCCTGACAGTTTATTAAAAATTAAACTGTCAGCAAATTTACAAAATCCATGTAGTGATTATTTTTATGCTTCTGATGAACATCCATTACAGGATTTTATCCTTATAACTAAAAAATGAAGTTATTTAGGGTTTTTTTGTGTTTTATTTATTTATTTATTTATTTATTTATTTATATACCACAGAACATCAAACAAATATCCCATCATTTAGTTAAATAGACATATGACACTGTGTGACACAAATGATCTTTTGGACCATGTGGTGTTTGCTGTCTACATAAAAAGCATATCCTGAAATAATTTTCTTGACAGTGCTTCAGGGTTTGTTTGGAGGATGTTTCTATCTTCATACATATATATATAAACATAGAAAATGTTTTTTATATATTGTTTCTGAAGCTGGAAGTTAATATTGGCCTCATAAATATACTATCTGATACTCTGGATTTCCTGTGTGTAAAGCTGTTGGGGTGTGAGTTTCCAGACAGTAAAAAGGAGTCTGATACAGCATTAAGGAGTGAATTTGTACCCAGATTCTGGCAATATTGTGGATGCTGTGCTGGAGTGCAGTTACACAAAAAGGCTGTGACTATCTGCATGATTAATATTTTTTCCTCTGTTGCTAAAGAGATATTGGAAGGAGTGTTCTGCACCATTGGGGCAGCTCTGTGTCCATGGAGAAATTAGTATGAAACAGAGAAGTTCTGAGTTGTACTTTTTAGAAAGATTCCTATATTTTTATTATAAAATCCTATTTCTGCCATGTTTTGCTTCCTCTACCCACCCTTTTCTTACCAGCCCTTCTCTAGCTTATTCACCAACCTGTAGCTGAATGTATTGGTCCACACCCCGTTGACCCCATGAAATCCTGTCATTGCAAATTCCAGCTGCATTGATTCTGGCCTTTTCAGCTCCTTGGGAGAGTGTCTCTTACCCCAGTAGCTCATTGCTGGTTTCTCACACCACTTAAGCGAGTTCTCCCCTCCCAGCTCAGGTCCCCACATCCCATATGCCACAAGTGTTTTTCTCATGGGCCCCTGGATCTTCCACCGACTCCTTAGTCTGTTGACTAATTTCTCCAGCATGTCCTACACAGGAAATGCACCCTTCCCACCATCTCTTTTTTCCTCCCCCTGGGTTCCCAGGATGAGAAGTTGCAATCCTTCCCATTGTGTGTGCGGTGCAGCCTTGGCTCGGTATTGCAAAGGGGAGAGAAGGGCATGGTTGGAGGAGCAGGGAATCTCTGCCTGACCAGATCCAGCCTGCCATGGGCTGAGCAAGAGGGAGTTTCTTAACTACACTGTGATTCAGACTCCTATGGTGACAAGAGGGACATTTCTGGGAGTTGAAGGACAGTATGCAGAACTAGTAATTATCAAATCTAACCTTCAAACCTTTTTTTGTTTTTTTTTTAAAAGGTAACAAAAAACATTTAACAAAATTCTCCTAAAATACAGAAGCAGACCCACTACATTTCCTGAAGGGCTGCAGTTAACAGAATTGTTAATTGTTTTCTCATACTATTCCTCTGTACCTCTGGGTCTTACTGTGGAAGGAAGATTGTTTTGTGTACATTAAGGCTTTCCCATGCAATTTGGAATAACTTCTAATATCCTTTTATAGTTTGGTAGAGAAAATAGTGATTTTATGTATCTATAATTCTGTGCTTTATATATGAATTATTGTGCTGTTACTTAAAATCGTTTGCAGTAAGATAATTCAGCCTTCTCTTTGAGTCAAGCCTAAGAAAATATCTGTAAATTAGTGCTAATGGTCAGTGTAGCTGAGAGAGAAACTCTTTCATGTTTGGAATTGACTGTAAGATTGAACTTACTCCAATTTATTGCAAAGTCAATATTCAGTTTAAAAATTAAAAAGGTTAATAATTATTAGGTTTTCAGAGGAAAAGTACTAGTGTTATGACCTGCCTAACATCATACAGCTACAAAAATGCTATAAAATGATTTTTTAAGCTTATATTTATAGTGAGTAGCTGGCTCATTCCTTCATCTCACTACTTATGCATCCATGAACTGTTAATTAATACTTTTGCAGTAATTACAGAATATTTTAAATATACATCATTCTTCTGAATTTTAAAAGATCAGGAATTTTTTATTAATTTAAAAGGATAATAGTACTGACCCACACTTTCATCAACTCTTTAATAAAGAGGTGCTTTTTCAGATCATTTAAATTTTTACATTTTGATTGCAAGGAATAATAAAAAGTCTTTTTTTTCATACTTTTTTCCATTTACTCTTCTAAGCTGGGTCACCATTGTATCAAAAAAGGTCATTGTTTTCCATAAAAAGGTGAGTGATTGCCTGCAAGTACTGATAAAAGGGGAAGTTGCATCCTAACTCTTTGGACTCCTGGCATGCGATTTTCTTTATACAGGGAGCTGCAGTTTTTAATAGAAATTTTAATTCCATTTAGTTTCTTCTTTTTCACCACTCTGTAACATGACTGGGAATGTTTAACCCAAATAATTTGGTATCTCCTTGCAATGGAGCTTTTCCCAGTGCTCCTTGATATATGGCTGCCATGGAGCACAGAAGAAACCAGAGCACAATTTTTCAATGAGCAATGCAGTGTGGAAAATTCAGTGGCTAGGTTTGCAGGGAGAGATAATACCTCATAATTGAACAGCTGATACCCTTGGAAAAGACACATAAACTTCAGACACTTCTAGCTCTTCCTCAGATATGAGGTAGCATTTGCAGCCTTTGAGCTTGACAGAAGTAGAGATCAGTTGCCTTGGAGCACAGCTGATGATGAGGTTTATTAGAAGAATCCAGAGGAAAAGAAGATTGCTACTTTTGGAGCAGAGGAATAGTTTTAACAAGAGAGACAGCAGGAGAAAACAAGAAAAGTGAAAATCAACAAGCACAGTTCCTGCAGAACACCCATGCTGTCTGATCTCAGCCTTCCAAAGTAGGGGGTCAGCTCCCTGGAGGCAAGTGTACTCTGCCAAGGAGATGCCTTGCTTGGGAACAGGGAGGTGGTGGAAAGGTGTAGCAACAGTGAAATGGGTTAGAAATAGTAAATACTGTTAAAAAGATGACATCATTACTGCAATAGAAAACATCCCACATATCAAGAAAGGGGGCTCTAGGTGATTCCTTTAATCTTTACTGTATAAAACACAAGTTAATTTTCATGTGATATACAATCTCTCTTTATAATCATCTGCATACATACGTAAGTTGTGTGCCCTGGCTCGTGTGTGGTGTGAAGAAACATTTTTGGATTTCATCACATTCATATTTTTAATGCTGGTTTTAGTATTACTCCTCTTAAGTTTTGGTGGAGTTTGTGTGTTTTGTTTCAAAGCAAAGGAAAAATAAAGATAGCAGTGTATTTTCTAAACTTAAGACATCCAAGTAATGGCAAACTAACTAGTTAGTTGTGGTGAATATAAAACTGTTTGCATAAATGTTTATTTTCCTGTGTCATAGCCAGACTGACTCACTGCGAGCTATCCACTTTCAGGAATTGTGTTAGACCACACAAATGTAGAAGCTGAAGGCACAGATGCTTGATGAAGGGCCATTGCTCTGTTCCTGCTTAAATGTGCCTCTTGGACTTGACTAGGTGATTTTCAGTAAGCAGTTTGTTTATAAATCTGTATTTGTGAGTTATTTACTCACATGTGATACAAATCATGACACAGTTTGCAGAATTGAATAGGCTGAGCAAATATTTCCACAGATTGTTTGTAGCTAAGTAACTGGATCTATGCCCATGGCAGCATACATCTGCTCACCTGTTCCACATTCATGTGTTTAAGGATACCCTTAATTTTGGCTGCCTTGCATTTGCTGTGGTTGTCTCACCTTTTCTTTCTCTTGACCCAGTAGTGAAGTGTTCTGAGCAGGACACTGTCCCTGCCTGCAGAGAGAAGGGAAGGTGAGCTGTGTTTTTTTGGAGCAAGTCTTTTGCTTTTATGCTGAGCTGTTGGCTACTTTGTGGTTTTGCATAGTATTTTTTACAGAGTATGCGGTAAAACACAGCATAGATGTTCAGCAGATTGTGTAAGAAGGGAATGGAATAGCTTACAACGAACTACATGGAGTTTGCTGAGCTGAGAAATACTTTGTGATACTGGTCAACCTTTGCTTTTGACTCTATGTTAAGGTTCAGAGATTTCTGATTCCTCTTGTACCTCAAGGTAGAAGAGGAAAGTAGGTCATATGTGAAGACTGGGAGGTGTAATATGTTTTGATCATCTTCTTAATTTGTGTAAGTGGGCATTATTGGGCTCTAAGATACGCCCACAAAGCAGTTCTGCTAAGTCTAAGCACCATTACTTAGGCTGGATGTAACACATCCAAATGACATTGATCATTTAAGATTGTCTTTCCATAGGAACTTTTATGGAATAAATGTTAAGGGGCACACTTGTTTGCAGTGTTCCTACAAGTTCAGTTGTCTTGAAAATGATTTACTTCCTTAAGATACATAGTGGTGTTTGTGATGAGGCTTTGCAGATTATTTAGGCATGTGACTGCTTTTCTGAGGCAGCATCAAGAAAATTTGTGATGGGAAACAGTATTTTGTTCCTGTCCCTTTCAGAGTGGTATACTAAACATTGCCATTTCTTTCCCCTGATAAACATCTGAGTCCTAGGCTAGCTGCTATCCTAGGCGACTGTGCTACAGTTAATTGAACAGATTATGCAATTTGCTTCTATTTTCATTTCAAGAATTTCTGTTTTAAAAATTGCAATTTCTTAGTTTCAAGAATTTTATAATATGGACTGGTTGACACTAATGTCTTTTACGGATCACTTAGAGAATCTTATTTTACATTTTGCCTGTTTGCTAGTGCAGTGTGTACTGTAGTGTTGTGGTATAAATTTTTTTGAACTTCAACTGTCAACCAGTAGTACCCTGTAATTCTCAGTTTATTGTGAAAATTTGCTGTATGGTTGCTGTTGCAGAAGTTGAGACTTGAGAGGGAAATGAACGGAGTATTTTAGGCAGAATTGAGAATGTATGAAACGTAATGTTTTAGCACATCCTGTGTTCTTACTGATGCAATCTTAACTTTTAAAAAATAATAAGCCCCAAATGCAAAATATGAAGTCTTGAGTAAAAATTAGATATCAGTGAGTTTTGAAAATACCTGATTGTAAGAGTATTACATTTTGTAGGCAGAGACATACAACAGCTATGAAAGCTTTTGTTTATATTTCAACTTGTGACACTGAAGCACAAATCATCCAGATTTTATTCTGTGGTGGGTATGTGCTGCCATTTCTGTACTTCCTGAGTTGCTTCCTTCTCTGCTCATTTTAAAAACTTTTGAGGAATTTTTATTTTATATTGTTTCTGTTAAGGGCCATAGGCCTAAAAATCTGTTCTACCAGTGGAACTGCTAGTGGTATCAAAAATGCTGTGGTGGAGGAATGTTTCATAATATATATGAAGTGCAAAATACTTTGCTGAAGAAAAGGTGGACTAGCATTAGATAAATGGCAGTGTATGCTTGTAGTTATCTAAATATTGAGTTTATTTTGAACTCTCCTTCTCTCTATTGGAGAAGGGAGTATTGGGAGTCAGTACACACCAAAAACTTTACAAAGCAAGTATTTTACCTGCCATACTCTGATGTAATGTATTATGTGTTACAACTGAAGAGCAAGATGCATTTCTAAACAGAAGGAAAAAATGCTTATAGTGATCTCTTGCAAGTTTACAAAGTACAATCAATTTCCCTGTTTCTAGCACCATAACTCCTCCCTGGACCTTTGTAGTTCATGTACGTCTCTTAAAAGGTCTGTCAAGCAAAGCAAAGCATTTGTTTGGCATGCTGCTGCTGCTTTGATTTAGCAAGGGCAGGGAGCGGCCACTGCTGCGGTGTGGTGCTCTGGGTCTCGCTGTGGCCCAACAAGCAGGAACCAGCCCGCCGCAGCCCCAGGATGAACTCTGGTGGTCTCCTTCGTGTAGCACGTCATCTCCCATCACCTGTGCCAGCTACACTTGCATGTCAGCACAGACAAGCTGTTTGACACATAACTGAGGGGAAAAAAAGACATTGGTCTGGAAAATCAGCTCCACCCTGATGCTAATTCTTTTTTCCTAGACTTTATTAATGCTCCAGCACTTCTTAGTTTATGAGAAGAGGTCTTGTGAATGTGTTAATGCTTCTACAAAAGAAGTGTGTTGCTGGCTTGTATGTGGGGCTGCAGTGTCAGCCACTGCGTCCTTTATCAGGCTGTCTGCCTCTGGTCATTGAAATTAAGCACGGTTCAGCCAGTGCTCAGCAGACCTGGATGCAATTCATCTGAGTAGTCAAACACAGAGAAATGCCTTATAAGTTTGCCATGTTTCTCTGATTTTTGTAAATCCATGTCTGGATTCCATTATCACATAATTGCAGTTGGACATAAGATCCCACTAGAAAACAGTTCTGACCAAACCAGCGTTTTAGAAATGGTCTACTTCTGCGTACTTGAATTGAGTTTCAGTACTGGCAAACCAGTCAAAAGAGAGCTTTGTCTGCACTTACAACTAAGAGCCAAGGACTTCTTGGTCATTAGAGGTAAGATTTTGTGTAGTCTCTCTGTGCCCCAGGTTCACTTTCCTTGGGCAAATTACTGAAGTCAGCAATTTCAAACTTAGGAGACTGGAGTTAGGTGTTGACAGCCATCTTTAAGTACCTAAATAAGTGGTCTCATTTTAAAAGGTCCTGAGCACACCATTCTTTTTGACTTCAAAAGAAGCTGCAAATGCTGTGTCCACTTTGATTAATTGAAAGGCTGACCATCAAAGTGAAATTATGTTGCCAAGCTAAAGGAAAAGAAATAAAGACTTAGCACACTGTGTAAATCAATCGCAGATCAGAGTTTACTGGGTATAAAACGTACGGCATCTTATGTGCCCTTTTGTACTTTCTGAATCTCACCGGGCCCAAAACTACAGCAGAAAACCCCTCACGGTTTGTGAAATATGGCAATGCCCAGAAACATTTGCCAGTTTAGCCACTGAAAAATAGATATGGCTGCTCAAAATTTATACTGTTTGCTAGGGCCTTAGGTGAAAAGAAAACGAAATTTTAAAATGCTTATTTTTTTTCATTTGAAGGTAATGTCTTAAATCCTCGAGAGATGAACAGCCTACTACCTTCCCCTACTTTGATCGATCTGTCTTTGAGACATGATTTACACCTTATTATAGTACTTCAGGTTACGGCCTCTGTTCCTGAAAGTTTTGTGGAGATAGGTGTCTGGGGACGAAAGAAAAAAAAAGACCCGATAAGTGCCCTGATGGAAAGAAAGGCTCCAGTGTGTGTGTGTGTGTGTGTGTGTGTGTGTGTGTGTGTGTGATGGTCGTGTTTGCCAGTCCTCACAGCAGAGGAAATGCTCTGTGCAATGGAACCTTCAGCTGGGTACTGAGTAACTCATGAGGATAATATCATGCCAGAATTTGCTAACACCACTGTTTGCAGAATTACAGAGCTTTTTTCGGCTTGGTTTGCCAGTTGTTACACCCTCATGGTGTTTCCTGGGTCATCAGCACATTGAGGCAAACCAGAGTGCCAGGTTTGAACATGGCATTTGTGGTATATTTGGTATAATGTAGACTAAGCCATCAGCAGTGCTGCTACTCAAAATTACCGCAAATTTGGCACAAAATGAATGTTAAGTAGTGAATAATGGAATAGTTTTTATCACAAGTGTGTCACCTTTCCCATCTTAGCAGCTCCTTGCCACCAGCACCCAAGTACTGATCGGCCTGTACAGCCCTCTCTGATGCATCTTCTAGTGACAGAGGCTGCCATTACTGGTCTCTGTGGGTGTGGAAGCAGGAATTGCTCCCATCCTTTCCTGCTTGACCTTCAATATTGGGAAGTGCGTGTGAATTTGGAAACCTGTTTTATCTTCATTCTCTCCAGTACTTCTGTATACAGCTGAAGGCTAGGTGATAAGTTTTTGTCATGGCTCTTTTATATTGCTGGTGCACGTTCTGTTACCTGATAAGATTAGTAAGTCAAGCAGCATGAATGATTATTAAGTATAATTGTTTGTTTATATAAATATGACAGTAAAATAGGTTACTCACACAGGCCAAGTGACCCAATTATTCAGATTTTGAATGTGTAGAGGAGATATGCTATATGGCTACACTTCAGGGAAAGAAAACCTATGCTGAATTGCTCAGTAACCTAATTTTTTTTTTTACAATGCTAGTACCCTGTTGATGAGGAACTGCTGGAGAGTTCCTCAATACTACATGTTGTATTTTTGTCCGTAGAAAAAAAAGTTTTTGTAACCCCCTTAATAAGTGACCATTTCCTGCAGTGAATGCTGATCTACCCAGGTCTTCCTGTCAGAAAGTTCAATTTGACATAAGTAAAGTGATACCATTAGGTTTCAACCCAAGTCTTCTATAGCTCCTACTTGATATTTTCAGCTTGTTGATTTAAAAGTGGGCTTGGAGATTTCCATTAGGATTGCCACAGGCTTTATCTTAACCCCTATGCAGAAAAGTCTTAAAATGATCGAGACAGCTTCATTTCTTCAAAACACTTGGCTTCAGTAGGAAGCTAGCCAAACTGAGGGAACTAGTATTCTCAGAGTCAGTGTTTTTTGGCTGATCTTAGCCTTTGTACTTTAGCCAGTTTTTTAAAAATCCACAACACAACCAAAAGCACCTAAAACAACAGTAAAGCCCCAGTAAAGCAGAAGAATGACTGTGCTTAATCTAAACTTTAGACTTACAGTGATTTCTTGCTCTCCCATGCCCGTTTATTGGTAGCTGAACAGCAGACCCTTGTAACAGTGCAGAGGTCTGTAAAAAAGGGCTTCCTCCTGCAGCTGCCTGTTGAGCAGGAGCAAACACAAACTGTACTCCGCTGTTAAGTTGTGCATAGCCCATCTTTACGTGTATCTCCCCTGACAGACCTTTATTGTGCACCTCGGGGTCAGCCACTGGATGCTGCTTTATTTCAGATCACGAAACTGATCCCTGTAGTCAGATTTAAGAGAACAGGCTGTTGCCCTGTTCACAGAGAGCACCTCTGGCCCTAAGGAAGGCCAGCTTCTAGACTGGGATCTCCAAGGAAGGTTTCATTTCTCCTCATTTCCTCCAGAAACCTGGCTGAGCGACAACGAAGCTGTTAAAAAATATTTTATCAACATTTTCTTTAAGGAATGTGGATTTGCCCAAAATGAAGCATTCTAAGGAAGTGCAAACTTCCAACTTGTTTCCTGCCTTCTTACCTAGCAAATTTTCTGGGACTTCATGGCAGTTTGCTTGAGGAAGTTTATTTGAATTTGCATCCTCCGGGGCCTCCACTCCACCATGCCGCTGAAACAGGAGCCTGGCAGCAATGGTGCTGCTGGGAGATCTTGGCCTCCTGGCAGGAATGCCCTCAGAAGTTAACAACTTCAGGTGAAATAGAGAAACTGGAATTTATGTAATGAATCCTACAAGGAATTGTTTTTTTCTAAGGTAATTTCACTGCAGCAGATCCAGCTAGTAAATACTCAATTGTAAAATGCACTGCAATGTTTAGAGACTGAAAGTTACTCAAATTACTTAACCTTGCCTCAACCAGTCGTAGAACCAAGTCGCAGAATCTTCCAGAACCGGAATAGCTAGCTGCTCCCCTTTTCTTAAGGAAAGGGACATGTATGTTTTTGTGTATTTTTTTTGTGTTTTTCTGGTGGTACTTTTCTGTCTGAGGATGCTTTCTGGACACTGCAGATGTTACTACTTGGAGCTCAATTTAGAAATCTTATTTATAACTAAAGAAGTTCTGATATAAAAACTTAAAATTAAGCAAATACTGAGTTTTTTCAAGACATTGGAGAAAATGTGCAAAGATAATACTGCTTGATGTTGCACTCATATTTATGTCTTTATGTTATATCTGCAAAAAGCATATACAGTTAGGTTAGTTTTGGGTTTTGTTGTTACTTGTCTCAGGTATTTTGATGTCAACCTTCCTTCAACTTGAAAATAGGCTTGTGTGGGCCTGAGAAGTTCTGGGAGCACTCCCAATATTCAGTTGAACTGACAGATATATTCTAAAAACAAGGGGTGTGTTGGGTTTTTTTTGGTTGTTGTTGCTGGTTTGTTTCTTTTTTTCCCGTCAATAAATTTTATGGAACTCAACTAATAACATTTAACAAATTCACACCCATTGAGTTTATAATGTTGGAATTAAGTGGTTTTTCATATGCACAGATAAACATTCATGTTAGCGTTGCGCATAGTTACAATTAATACCAATTTTTTGTTGCAACTTTAAATAGTTTTTGTTTTTAAATTTCTTGTATATGTGCAAAAATAAATGTACCCCTTCCCCTATTTCTCTGTATTTGCAATTGTGTAGTGTTAGTGTCATGTTTGCTAGGGAGGTTAGAACTGTGAAATCCTGTTTTATTGCTTTAGCAAAATTGTAGGATTTGCAGAGAGAAACTCCCCCCCCCCCCCCAAAAAAAAAAGAAATCCCAACTCCAAAACAAAACCAAACTACTGAAACAAAAAACCTATAGCAAAATCTATAATCTATGAAAAGTATGTGGCTCTTCTTCTCACTATAATTGCTCCACTAGTTTTCCAGATATTTTCAGAGGTCTTTAATTATTTAAAATTTATATGACATTTTACAATTGCTGTTATTTTATACTCTGAAAAATTAGTTACTTTCATGTCTGAAATCACAGAGAAATCATATGAACTAAATATTACATTCTTGCCACTGCTTTTATGCATTGCATGTTTAGCATCTAACTAAAATGCGAGTAGAAAGCTCATCTTGAAAGAGACTACTTAATTAAAAATTAAACGATGAATTAAAACTTAAATTATGCAAAACTAATAAGCTACGTTACCAAAACACACAATTAATTTGCTACAATATATGGGAAAAAAATGTTAGTGTTTTCACTTTTGTTTCATGTTTGCATTGCAGCCTGCACAGTTTGCTGTTTTGGAATTCCTCACCTTGAAATATTTGACATATCTGAATTAAGATATAAATCCCTGATTTTTTAGGTTGTGAGTTTTGCAAAAGTCATCAGAGATTAAAACTTTGATAGTGCAAAGGAATCTGTTATAAAGTGGGGCGAATCCAATTATTTTTCAATTAGTGCAATATCACTTCTTTGTATAAGATTCAAATCAGTGCATCGTATCACCTTGTGCAAATCGATAGAGTAAAAATGGACTTGTTGACAAAAATTGCAATTTAACCTATTGCTCTAATTCCACGGTGTAACAGGTTTATTTTTTACTGGAATTGCTTTCAACTAATTGCTAATGCTGAGATTCTGCATACAGTAATTATGCATGCTTACCTTTATAGAGACCAGACGAAACATGCCTTCAAATTCTGTGATCCATTTAGCTGTTTAAAGGAGATATTCCCTAAGTCCTGTGTCAGAGGCATGGGAAGGTATTTTCTTAGTAAATGTGGGTATGTGTTCCTATGTGTCTAAAATACTGCAGTGGCCAAATACTAGACATGCTGCACAGTACTCAGTGCTTTACTGTAACACAAGCAAAGGGAGACATTTTCAGTAGTATTTTCTGGTGTTTTTCATGTTTATATTCTTCAACCTGAGAAAAGCTTAGATGGCTGAAGGAGAAGAATTAGGGAATTAAAGAAAACTCCATCTGATTAAGTTAATTATGATGCTCGAATCTAATATTTTATTATTGCTGTACTCTGGAAGGTGGAACTACATTTACGTTTGCATTTCTTTATATTTTAGTATTAGATAAAAAAACATTTGCTTTTAATGTTTCATATCAAATATCTTCAGCACTTTTCTCTCAGGTCTTGCTAATTTAGCCTTTGTAGCTATATAAGTAGTTGTTTCTCTGGCATTATAATTTAAAAGTTTACATTAAAAATAAAATCAATACAGGGATAAAAGCATGAAGAGTACAGCTAAAATAATTTATAATAGCTCTATTGGTGATGAAAATCTAAGGAATGAATATTGTGTATAATAAAGGCAATTATCTTAGCTGCTTATAAGGAAAAATACTGCTCTTGGTGTTGGGGGATGGAAGGAGGAGATCATGGAAGCAGTTACAGCTCTAATTTTCTGGGTTGAGCTATGTTAGCCCTGGCATAAATTGCAGCAGCCTAGAGGTACATGTGCCATCTGAGGATTGCATTCTGCCCTGACATCTTTGTGACTGTGTCGCAGAGGTGTGAGGGAGAGAGAGCAAAGGCACTGGCGTCTGCTGGGGATTTGCACGCACTGGGAGGTCTCAAATTTCTTCAGTCATCCTCTCACACATCAAATACAGGCTTTGGTTGGTTTGCACAACCTAAAGTCCAGTGGAGTGGTTTGTGATAAGAAAACTGGCTTGGTATTTAACCTAAGTGATTTTTCTTACTTCTGCATTTATCAGGTAAAAGTTCTCTCTTCAACAAAATGAAGTGTTTAATCTACTATCACAAAGAGTAAAACGTGAATAAAGATTGACTTGACATAATCCTTCTAACTGCTCTTGATGGACATCTTTAGATTCAGCTTAATTTAATTGAAATCTTAAACTCTGTCTTTTTGGGAAGCTCTTTTCTTTTATGTCCATGGTTAAGTGAGCAAGGCAATGACGTGCTCCCTTAACAACTGTTCGAGTATCATCGGGCTGATTGACTAATGTTTCTGCCCTTTTTATGCACTTCTGGTGTTCCATCATGGCTTTCTCCTTCCTGTGCATATAAGTGGATTTATCTGAATGATAATAAGCCAGATGGTTAGGTGGTAGGCCAGGTATTTTGAAGGTAAGCATATTCTTTGTCATAGAGCCATGTTAGCCAGGAGCTCTGCACCACATTTCAAATCCTTCAGCAGTCTCCCCAGGAGGTGGCAGCTGTAGAAGCCTAATGGATATCATCACCTTCAACTGTCAGCTCCTTTTTTCCTGTCTGTCATGACTGTTTACTTCTGATCATACCAGTTGACATTTATGTGTCACAATAGAAAACTGAACCAGTGCAGGAGTAAAGGCGACACTGGGTTTACGGTTACTTCTTGTATCACAACAGGCAGCTGGCAACTCATTAACACCATGTGGAGTGTCAACCATATAGTATATTAAATAAAATTAATGCCTACAGGCCCTGCAAATAAGAAGATGGCCATAACAGACAATGAAATTACATAAATGGTTGAAACAGGAATAGTAGAGGTGACAGATTTAAAAAAAAAAAGAGAAAAAAAAAAGAAAGAAAAAAGGCAGGGGGCAGGGATGAATCTGTAGGCCAAGGTACAGGAACATGTCAAGCCTTTCACTGTCATTCATTGTCATTTTCTTATTTACCCTCTGAAGAAGGACATGTGGCATGGGAGAGTTCTGCCAGGCATCTGGTGACTTCCTGGAATCCCTGTGTTTGGCAGCAATGGTAGTGTTAAGATCCTCAAGGATATCCCCCCACATTCTCTTTAGCCATTATTCAACAGCGAGCGTGAGTACAGAAAAATTGGGGCCAGTTGTGGTGATCCAGGGAGAGCATGTTAGCTTAAATATGGTCCTGAGAGTGATAGAAAAGTGCTTTTCTTCATAAATAGCTAACATGGCTTTATGTAAATCAGTCTTGGAGTCCTTTACTTAGATCCTCTGGAATAACCACTCTTCTTTTGTATTAGATGGGTTATGTGGGCCAATAGTCATATGCTTTGCTCTGTTTGCAAATACTGCTCTGTGTCTTCCATCTCATGCAGTGAACGGTTTTGCTATGCCATGGGCTTAATTTTGGCAGGTAAAACACCTGAAGCATGTGTATGGTGAAACAATTTATATAATTTATATCATATGAGATGTTTCATCCCAGATAATCTCAAATTTACAAAAAGTTTTATCCAGTGGTAAAACTTCTTAAAAAAGTAATCAATGATTGCCAATTAATTTTCTATTTCAGAATTTTAAACATAATTTGAACATAAATTGACATTAGGATCTCTTTACTTAACAGGACTTTTAGATCATATTTGAATTTATTTGCTTAAATATGTTGGATAGTAGTGTTCCAGTTGTTCTATAGACTACTGTCATGCATTCCAGGAAACATAGCAAATAGTGCCTAGAGGAAATGATGGGTAGAATTTAGTGCAGAAAACGTCATTACAATCATGAATTTTTATACTCACTGGATATTATCAACCACTGAATTTTCCTTTCAGTTCAGCAGGCAGATCCTGTAGACTGCAAATAAGCTGTCTTTGGACACTACTGGGACAATGCTGATCCTGCTAGTAGTACATGTTGGTTCAGGTGAGTTCAACAGGCAAGAATTTACACAGCACGTCAGTCTTTTATGCCATTAAGCTGATGGAAGCATATTTAAAGAGAAAATGAAGAAAAAAATACATATTTTTGTTACTTTAACAAGCTGCTTTACAATTTCTCATAAGAAACAAGAAGAAAAATGGAACACCATTCATTGTCATAATTAAATTGCTACAAAAAATAATTGTGGACCAGTGTATTGTCTCATTAAAAAAAAAAAAGGTACCTGCTTTGATTTCATCTTTTGGCAGTTTATTTTATGCATTTATTGTTCGTTAATTAGAGTTCCTACATATTTGCCCTTCTTGCCTGATTGCCTTTGCCTTTTATAGCTACGGCGAGCTTTCCTTGCCTTTGCATTTGAGATGAGCTGAGATAGCCACCTACGGTGATTGCGTCAGTTCCCTTCATAATTTTTATTAATCCTCACTGAGGATTTTTTTCCCCCTAATGAAAACAGAGGTCTCCTGTATTTCATTTATTTTTTTCATGTTCTTAGGATCATCTATCATTCTGGATAGTTTTTTATATCTGTTCTCCACTTCCTCAAGGTGGCTGGGATGCTGTTTTGAGTGTGTGGCCCTGCTAGAGCAATGCATACTGCTAAAGTAATGCTCTCTGACTCATATGTGACAAAAAGGTCAGGTTTGCAAAGGCTGCAGGGCAATCATGCTGACCCAACTACGGTAGTGGGCTGGCCAGCTTGCTGACAGTGGAGCAGTTGAAGTGACATGCAGATGGCATAGGGGCATTGCTGCCTTTTGGGTGTGACCATAGGATTTGGGGGATATGATGATGATGACGATGATGCAACTACTGTTTTCTTTTTTTTACTATGCTGTCAGAGAACATCCACCAGTATGTAATGAAGTGAAATAAGTGGATCTTGTAGTAAAAACTTGTTAAAAACTCCTAATGTGAAACTTCTAAACATTTTTTGCATAGCTGGAAGAGGTAAAGCAGCTGCAGTTTAAAATACAGAATGGAAATACTGAGTTGTTTTAATTTTCCATTTAAATGACACATAATAAATAAAAAAGTAAGCGCCCATAAACTAGAGGGAGGATTAAAAAACACAAGGGTTTTTTTTAGTATTAGATCAGACTACTTAATGTGTTGCTCTATTTATTTTATTAACAGATCAAAGGGGATACTTAGTGAGCTTTGAGCGGTTTGTAAGCATTTGTGTTCAAAATTTTATTGCATTGTTACATGGACAATATTCTTTCATTCTGGGGTAATGAGGAAAGGAAAAAATCCTATCTTGCATCAAGCACGAATAAAAAAAAATTGATAGACACGTCTGAAAAGGAGGAAATAATATCATTATGTATTTTTTCATCTATCTGTGTAGAATTGCCACAGAGCTGGTGTAGGTGACCTGTCTGTCTGTGACCTTTCTCTCTGCTCAGAGGAATATACTTTGATTGCTACCTTCCCCTCTGCTCTGGGCAGCACAGATCCTGCTTTGTGGTGACTTTATCCAGGAACCGGTGCAGGAGGCATCAGCCAATGTTTCTTACTGTAGGGAGCAGTGTGATGCTCAGCTGTTGATCACCACAGGACCTTATTTCACTCTTCCTTTGCCTTACCCTAGTCCTGGGCAGTGTAGGTGCCTCCATCTGAACATGGTTCATGGGGTTTCTGCCTGTGCCATGCTGGCAGTGGGGCAGCCAGTCTGGTTCTGGGAGCACCCCTGCCCACTGGGGCTTAACAGGGGCTCTGCTCCCCAGGAACAGGGTGTGAACCAGAGGTTGGCTGGCAGAGCCTGAAGGTAGAGGGTGCTGCCTCCTGCATGCCTACGGGCACGGCTTCAGCCACAAGGGACTTCTGTGTTTGGGTTTGTGGTGTGAACAACATCCTGCCATTTTCACTAGAAGTCTCCTGATAGTGTGTATTTAGGTAAGAATCCTGAAAAGATCACTTATTGGGGTGGAGGATATTCATAGTGATCTCTCTGCCCCCTGTACTGTGTGCTAAAGGCTCACAGTGCTACAGGAGGCATGGCAATAGCTGGTTTGGGCTGGGGGTTGAGTGACTGCTGGGGCTGGTAGGCTTCATGTGATGGCTGAACACCCCCAGCAGCTCCAGAACCTTCCTTGTCTGTGGTGTGAGGGTGTGATCCCTGCAGGAGCAGTGCTTGGTTGGTATTTGATGTTTTGTCATGCCCTAGAGGGTGTCACTTCAGGGGGTGGAAAGGAGGGCCGTGTTTTGTACTGCCCTGGGTTCACCCCCTTGTCCCGTGTGGGTTGGGAATCCCCTGGGACAGCTCTTTGCACTGGCCACCCTTCCTGACCTCAGTCTTGGCAAAGCCATGAGCATCCATGCTGTCACATAAATGTTCCAATTGATTTGGGAGTAAATTCAGAATAAGAGTGTCTAATTTCAGTAGATAAGTTACAGATATCCCAGGAGTGGATTCATAAGCCATAAGACTCGTAAGGTGATTTCCCCTCTCCTCCAAAGGACTCTCCTTTAGCTCGAGTGGACAGTGATTTCTTGCTAATCTGGCAGAGACCATCTTACCTGAGTGCCTAGATCAAGGCTGAGAGCTGCAACCTGCTTTCCCCCTCGGTGGTAGCTCTGTAGGAAAGGCAGACTAACTGGAGAGGCAGCCTCAACTGTGAAAGCATCCATAAAGTCAGGAAGAAATTTCTCTTTACCACATCCCAATATTTTTCTGTTAATGAAAGCTGAGATAAATATGCTTGCTTGCTTTGTTGGTTTTTGGTAGACCTGCAATATTCACTGCATTATTTTCCTGGTTTTGTTTTCGTGTGAGAAGATAATCTCATTTAAAATTTTCTTTTGTTGGTAAAATTCATTAAAAATAAGATTCTAACAGTTCTTGAGCAGTTTTTTTCTCATTTTGCTGTCTTTGATCCAGTTTATCTGGAGAAGGACCAGAACAATTTAGTTCTCCTTTCTGTCCCTCTTTTCTAGTTGTCCATATAATTTTACAGGAATAATTATTTCTAGTGATACTTTGTTGACAATTTGTTTGAAAACGAAACCCATGCCATACTTCTCATAGATATTTATATATATATAACAAGTATAAAAAAACAAGTCAATTTGCAAACATGTTTAATTAGATGGACATAAAGATAAATTATGAGTACAAATACACACAAGTTTAAAAAGTTTGAAATGCATTTAGTGGATCTGTCTTTCCATCCCTGAAGTCCATTGAATAAAAATGTAAATCAGTGTAGCTAAATCCTACTGCTAAAAGCAGTTTTACTTGCTTCTTTTTTTTCTTGCAGTAAGCAGTGAAAACATGAAGGCACGGGATTTAGGTGGATTTTTGTTCTAAAAAGAAATATTCTGCGTTTTGAGGAATACTTTATTAGGCTAACTGTTGTATCCTTGACAATATGCATGAACATTTTAAAGCTGTTTTGAAATAGAGCATTTTCTAATTTAGTAATGAATAGCACTGTAGGGTCTTACATACCGCTTTGATTCAATTTTGGGAAATGGGAGCTAACCACTTTAGGTATTTCAAAGTACACTGCATTCTTTGGAGTTGCATAATATAAACCAGTGTCAGTAGATTCTCTGAATGCCTGAATCTGTCCTTTTGAAGGCGTTTGCTATTTATTTCAAAATAAAAGGGTTACTGCAGAGGCACCTGGGCTTGTGAGGAAGAAAAGGGATGCTGACACCTGGCAGATAGTTTCCTGGCGACATAACAGGGTCTAAAATATTGAGGTGGACAGTGCTTCTTTGAGGTAGCGTGTGCTCCATGCTGTGCCACATGCTTTAGAGCTACGCCTGACTTTTGCCTGCGACAGCTCCGGCGCTGTGAGCTATCGGAGCCGCGCGTCGCTTCAGGTGTGCTCCCAGAGCCTGCAAAGAATCAAAGCATCTTGGCCGGGCGGCAGTCTGCCCGATGACCTTTTTCGCATGGAGCTCGATGATGGGTTGTGAAGGGGAGAGCTGGTTACAGTCAGGACTGGGGGGACCTGCCGTGGCGTGACGGCAGGTTCAAATCAAACCCAATAGTTGCTTCTTGTACTTTCTTCCCGTGTCCTGCCAGCTTGCTGTATGGCTGCCACAACGGTAACCCTGTGAGTGGCTTGATTGGTGAGGATTTACATGTGTGCTAATTAGAGTGGAATAAATGATTGGCTGTTTGCTGCATCGCCATAAAGGGTGCCCAGATGTACACACTACGTGAACATAATGTGCACGGGCATGGCGCATCAAAGTTTGTCAGCTGCATTACCTCAGCAGGCTTAGGGCCTGTCGGAGAGCATTTGCTGATAATTGTCCCCTATGATTTAGTGTCTGACTTGGTGAAAGTGAAGGACCTCAAAGTACTGTCTTGGCAAGGGAATTTCTGATCGTTTAACAGAAGTAATAAATGAGCTAAAATCTGTCAAGCGAGGGTAAAAAAAAAAAAAAATTAGAGCTAAAAGCAAGCAGTCTTAACTGAAGAATTCTGCGTGCTTGGAAATAGTTCGGAACATAACACTAACTAAGCATCAAATTAGCTGCTGCAATTAACAATAGACACTGAACAGAGTGTTTAATTACGCTTAATTTGTTGTGATACAGCACAAGTCTTCAGTTATGAAAATCCCCCAGATGCCCAAGTATCCCCTGTATAGCTAAAATGCACTAAACTTTGCACACTTGGCTAATTTTACCAAAGAAAATACAGGACATTCCTTTTCACTTTAAAAAGCTGCTTTAGATGAAAGAAAAATAAGTTTATCTTTAGAAATGATCATTCTTTTCAAATCTCTCTTAAATGAAAAAAAAATCTGGGCTATATCTTTTTTCATTAAAATATATAATTAAGACAAAATCCCACACGTATCGTATTTATGCACAAAAATCGGTAATATCTGATTACCTTGACAAGTAATTTTGTACTTACATGTTCACAATATTGATAATGTATTAATGTACAATGATTAAATGGTTAAGCTGTCATATTAAAGTTATGAGCAGGAACATTTATCCAGCATAGCTAAGCAGGAACAACGACTGTCCATTTACAGATGGCATTATTCAATCTCTGAACTGCTCAAAGATGTTAGCATTACGGCATTGATTCTGAGCACTGATACTGTGCCTCACTCCAGTGACCCAATAGAGTTAAGTGATAAGGTTAAGTTAATTACTGTATCTGTGCTATACAGCTTCCACATGATTACTGCTGAGAAAGATAGTGATTCTTCTTGCTTTAATTAAGCAAAAGAGAATGAAAAGATATAATTGGTTTTTATAATAATCCTGTCTTATATCACTATCAACAAGCGTCATGTATTTTTTCTACAACTTGGTTGCACAAATTCCTAGCAGCAAAATTTAAACAGTAGAATGTAGAAGTAAATTATTTAAATCCCTATCCTAAAACACAGTGTCAGCCAAAGAATTAAATAGTTAATAGCTGTACTAATACTTCTGTTGCACCAAAGCGCCTGTGACAGTAAATTGTGTACCAGCTATGAAAAATCTATATTTGACAGTTAAAGACCATCTGCTATTTTTTAAAATGTCCATTATTACATTATTATATTTTAATAAATAAATGTTTTATTTTTGTTTCTAATAATGTATCAAATGGCAGTACTGTGGCTTTAATGCTGTTTTGTGAACAAGAGCTCTAATAGTATTTTATTTTACATTTGCTTATTGGTTGCCAAAAATTGTTACCTTTGGTTTGAAGGTGAAAGGGAGTTGTAAAGGGTTCAGAAAAAAAGCCCAAGCAGTCTCCTGTAAGATAAGGCGTTTTTTTTTTTCTTCTAGTTGCGCATATAATAAAATATATGTATATTGTGAGGTATGCAAAAGCAGTTTTACACTGAAAATAATGAATACAGAGGAAAGCTGACAGTGAAAGAAGAAGAGAGTAAGTAAGTAGGTAGGTTTTAGTCCTTCATGTGTTAAGCCCTGGTTGTGTGAACTGTTCCGCATAGGTAATCCCATGTCTCTGTATTGAGCTCTGCTAGGTCTCACAAGTTTACAAAGGTTTGCCCATGCAGACAAGATTATTTTACCATATCCGTGCTTATGTAAGTAACCTCCTAACAACTGCTTCAGTTCTTACCATTTTCCTAAATGCTGCCTCCCTGGCAGGAAGGGAACACATGCTGCCTTTCATTGTTGCTGCATTGCACAGGTGTTTTGGTTAGTGAGCTGCAGATTTCTGCTTTCTCATTGTGTTTTGGTTTTTAAATAGAATTGTGATGTGTCAAATTCATTGTAACAGGAGTACTGATAGAGATTGTTAGATTAAAAATAGCAGTGCCTGTTTTCTAATTTTTCTCTATATGAGGAAAATAATTTTTTTTCCTCAACCCATAAATAAGTCTGACTTTAAAACTTTGTTGAACAAAAAAAAAAAATTGGAAAAAGGTTCCGTGCTGCATATACAAATTTTTAGCAACATATTTGGTAGCCTAGGACAAGACGTATATTCTTTACTAAGTACTATGAATATATTTTAATATTATTCTTTTATTCACAAATAGTAAAGTTTTATCTCTGTAGCAATGATTTGTTTGCAAATAGGATGCACTGAGATTAAAATTGTGCTGTTGGAGATTTTAAAAGCTTCTTGATACCCTGCCTATGGACAATCTCCTATTTTGTAGCTACACAGAGTTAATTGGATAGTGTTCCATTTCTATAGAGGACTTGTACGCAATGGTATGAAGTTCAAACCATACTTGTTTCTCTCTGTAATTCTAATTTCTTCTTCTTGACAAAAATATTTCCTTGAAGCAATAAATTCTTAGTTTCTAAGTAAGAGAAAAAACAACTATGTTCAGTGTTTGTGGTATTCTTTTTTGATAGCAAGTGTATTTAGATGCTTGTTTTGTGTTTATGAAAACACAGTAGAGCTGCTGTTGCAGAACCTGTATATGAATAGAGAGAATCTTGTATGTAGGGATCCATGGCTGCCATGCAAGGAGATCAAGGGAAGAAAAAGGGAGAGATATTCCAAATTATCAAACTCTAACATTTATAAACAATTTCAGAGTAGTTAAGGGTCTTGTTCAGAAGGAAAGCACTAGGACTTGGATGAGAATAGGGTATGAAGGTATGAAGTAACATGTGAACTGTTTGAAAAAATCTTATTTGATTTTGTTTCTAGTTAATTCCATGAATTTGAAAATCTCAGACACAGGATTTATTGGACCTTTTCTTCCATTACCTCTCTACTGGTCTCTGTTCTCTCATTGTCAGAAGAGAAAACTGAAGTAAATAATCAAGTAAATAATCATTCTTCATTTAGGAGATATACCAAAAGATGTGCTAAGAAATTATATATGTGGCTCAGTCAATATTAAGGATTGGATGGGTTGGCACAGAAGATTCTGAAATTCAGGGTGTTTTGTGGCTTGGGGGGTCCCTGTATTTTCTTGTTCAGTGGGTGAACTGAGGATTTTCAGCTCTTTGCCTGTCAACCTGATGTCTTTTGTCAGCTCTGTAGTCAATTTTTTAAAAGGCTCTTGACATTTATTGCAAACAGATGCAATGACAATTGAAACATTTTCTTCTCATTCTTTTGTCTTAATAAATGTATTCATCTGGAAAGCAGAATCTCTTTTTCTCCTCACTTGAGTGTTATAGTTTGCATTGGTGATGGGAAAGTAAAGCAATTGTGCAGAAAATGAAAAAGCATTTTATGAGAAAGAATGCACTGAGAATTTCTGATTTCTCCACGTACAGTAAATATTTTGAAATGTAAAGAACATCCCAACTTCTGAATTCTTAGTAGGTCTTCAGATAACATAAGCACTGATACAGAAGGCAGACATTACGTGTTTCATAATGATGTCTGCTCTCTTGCTGTTTGATTGCACAGACAATTTGACAGTGATGGACATTACTCATGCTTAATTATTTTTAAAAAACATTTCTAACATTTAATGACTCTTAGGAAGAGAAATGAACAGGGGACAATTTCAGTCTTCATGACAACTGAGCGCCCGTGTCCCTTCAGTACTTTGACATGCAGTGTAATACAGCAGAACTAACAGCTGTGAGTAAGCTGAGCCCATATAGCATTTCTCTCCTGACATATGATGGGTTAGCACTGTGTAATAATAACAATATTCTTTAGTTATGTGCTTCTTAATGTATCAAGATGTTTACATATTTCAGCTGAGGTGGTGCTTATTTCATTTGGTCACATTGAGCAAAAGCAGCTTGTAAAGTTGCTTTCATATGTCAACGTAATGATAAAATGAGTTTGAGGCCTTTATGATCAAGAACATTTTCTGCCTCTTTTTAATGATATAGAATAGTAATGACCTGCAGTTTCATTTATTCTTGGAAAAAGTATAATTGCAAAAATTAACTTGTCATACACCACAGCTCAGCAAAGTTACTTTCCTATAAGTCTGTGGTCACAGTATGTTTTTTTGCAATTCAGCATCTGGCTCTGTGGGGTACTGATGGCTGCTATGAAGTAAAGTACCAGGGTGAGCAATTAAATGTAAAATGACAGCATAAAATATGATCATTACGGTTATACAAAAGACACATTTATGAATTTTGCAGATAACTGTCATTTTTTCTACTCATATTTGCTCTTTCTTTGTTAGCTTAATATTTCTCGTGCAATTCATTTTTTTTTCCTTCTAAAAAGTGAACAATGCCTTTTTAATTATCCTGACACTTGTTTGTGTCTTTCTTATTTGTCACATTTGAAGGCTAATGATAACTCTTTCACTTTGTTCTGACACTATACTTTCAACTTCATTTCAAAATCAAGGACTATTTTTTAAATTAACATGAAGGTTGCATGATTAGGCTAGAATTTCTTATGGAAATCAGTTTGTGTAGTGTTGATCAGATAATGTGCTGCACCTGAAAGAAAGATTATCTGTGTTCAATTCTCAGGGGCTAGCAGGCAATGTTTTGAAGTGTGCTTTTTGAATTTAGCTTGTGTTTTGTCATTGAAGAGAGAAGATTGGTCATGATAGAAGTTATTTAAGCCATATTAGGTATCAAAAATACTGTATAGATCTTTCTCTGTGTGTTTTCTTTGCAAATGTCTGTTTCCATACTAGAATAAGAATCCTTTCTGTAGTTTACATTTTTGCTGTTTTGGGTGGGAGTTGTGTTATGTTCATAAGATATATATATATACATATAGATATACACACACAATATATATGTAATATGTATAATAAGGATACTGATAATGATAGTACTTTCTAACAATATATTTTGGATATAGTGAAGAAAGGGGGGAAAAAAAAAGGAAAAGGAAAATTACCGCAAAACCTGAACATTCCAGAGAATCCTAGCAATGCAAACAAACCCATTGTATTTCTGTTCCGATACTCTCACTTTTTCTTCAGATGCACTTTCTGGTTTCTGCTGCTGCCACAAAGAACACTGCAGCAATACAGAGCTTTATGTGCAATTTCCAAAACCATGGCACCCAGCAAGGGACAGGGGAGCAGAAGTTCTTTCATCCTCTTCCCCACAGAAGTCATAACCTACTTCCAAAACCTCATTAAGGATGGCAGTCATCAAGATTATTGAGCAAAAGGTATCTGTTTACTGTGTATTTAAAAAACAAGCAAAACCTAGCACTAATGACTAATTATTTACATTTGCTCTCTCTAGAAAGTGAGGGGCTCTTCCCTTCCTTTTTTCCCATACTAGCTTTTCTTGAATGCATGTATCACCCTGGAGAGCACGTGCCTTGTAAAAGTACCAAATGTTATTTAAATGTCAGAATGGGGGAGGCAGTGTTTGTCTTGGAAGTCCCTCTCTTCCCAGCTGCCTTTGACAGGGAGGATTAACAGAGACCCTGGTGTTCAGGAGAGGAGGGGCAGTGGGGTTTGGGGTAGGGGTGGCTGGGCTGCAGTCCAGCCTTCACCTGGGGAAGGTCCCTTCACCACCACAGGTCAGGAGGAGGCAGAATCCCATTATTTTCAATGGGAAATGTGAGATGGTTTAAGCAGCCCTCCCCTCAATTAAATTGATGGCATGGTAACCTGGCATTGATTCTGTGGTGATAAGGGAGATGACCCCACTTAAGACTGTGGAGAAAAAAATGATAGGAGCAAAGACTGTAGCTCTCAGTCAGCATTATGCGTAGAAATGGATGGTACACAGAATTTAAAGGGCTAGGTAACTCAAACTGGAAATACTCGCTTCACTGAGACCTTCCCTGTTACAAAAACTCTTCAAAGTTGACTGGCTTTTAAGTAGCAATTTGAGATGGAGATGGAGATTTAAGAATCTTGGAGCACTTCTATTTAGAGCACCTATTGTGTAATCACCACAGTCCCGTAGCGTAGCGTAGAGAAAGGTTTGCGATAAAAAGAATTGGAAATTAAAAGGGATAATATCTGTGGCAGACAGTCTCAAGGGGATTCAGTATCTCTCAAGCAAGTATGATTCCAATATAGGCTCCTCAACTGAAAATGTTATTAGGTATAAATAAGAGCTAATTTTTTACAGTTTATGTCTCTGGGAATATGAAATGGAAAACAGGTGAGGAGTCAGAATTCATTAAGAGAGAGGAGGAAGAGCTAGCTATCCTAGCATCCTTTAAAATCTAAAATGCTGTGAATACCAAAGAGTGTTGTGGTAGAGACAGTGCTGTGAAGAAGAAGAGGTGGGATTGCTGTAGTTGGGTAACCCTCATAGGTTTGGAAAACTTGGCTGTAATGTGTGAAGCTGTTTTCTTTACAGTGTGGGTTTAGGTACTCAGCTTGGGGTAGATTAAAAGTCCTTAGGAAAAACTTGTTCTGATTATTATTAGAAAGGTGGATTTTTTCTCAGCACCGTACAACCATCTAATAGCTGCTTGAATGTTTGGGTGAGGTCTGATAAAGCCAGGGAGGAAGCAGCTCCTGTAAGAAAATTGCTCCCTGGTTTCTAAATTACAGGTTAGCTGTTGTATAAAGTGCTGCTTAGAGTGGTTGCTATTTGAAAAGGAACTGTTTGTCTGTAGTCACATGGAGCAACAACTGATAAAAACCTTAGAGAAAATCTTATAAAAAGAAGCAAAAACATTTTCCTGTGGTGTAAGTAACCAATTTTGTCCTAATCTGAACTTGGACAATATTGCTATGTAATACTACCGTATACTTTTTCAACTGCTTTCTTTTTCACTGACATAGCTTTTATTAAGGAAAAATAAATTGTTAACTTTTATGGTGCCTCCGAAGTCTTAACCAAGTGTTACTCATACAGGCATGTCTACAGAATTGCCTTTAGCCCAGTAGATTTGAAAGGTGTGAACTTGTCTGTTCATCTCTGTGAGGTGTTAATTCAGATGCCCAATGATGATGGTTTGAATGTCAATATTGTTAACTGCTCTGTTATTCATGGGCATGAAAGGAGAGGGAAGACAGACTCTTCTGCACAATTAACTGAACTGACATCTCTCTTTGGTTTCACAAAACTTAGCCTGGAAGATAGTGCTGTCTTTTGTATTTTCTTTCCGCATTTCAGGAAGAGTGAAGCATAAGCTGCCTTGCAAGGGCCATCAGTGTATGTGATTTTCTGACAGCCATCATCCGTTAAGAGCACCATTATCTACTTAGAGAAGTACTTTAATTAGGTGACTTGCAAAATAAGCTCTGCCTATCTAGTGGGTTTGCAGAGAGACTTTGAGAGCCTGCTCCGTCCTCCCTTTTTAACATGGGTGCCAGTTGCTAAAAAGATGAGACCAAAAAAGAATAGGTTTAGAGTACACGTTTTATTTCCTTCTGACTTTATTTATGTCTTTTAAGTCCAATACATTTCTGGCTAAACACATAGAGGCTTGCATTATTCTCTTACCTAGGAACTTACCTCCTTGAGAGCACATGCTGTTGAGTAGGTATAATGGGCCTCATCATTTAACTTTGAAAAGACAAGAATATTGCAAGTATGGCCTTTTTAAATTGTTATAGAGAAGTTAAATGTTTACTATAAGTCTTTTACTTTTCATTTTCTGTTTTCAAAAACTTCCACTGTCCAAGAGAAAATATACGTTAAAGGCAGCCACTGCCTCTGCATCTCCTGCACCAATGAAAATGGCATCATTCCAAGGTTTTCAGTGTTGTATATAAAAGGAGAATTACTGTACTGCACACAGAATATATCAGCTTAGGTGAATGTGACCATAATGAGGAGACAAAATCAAAGAAGTCGCAAAGTTCAAAGAGTGAAAACCATGTGCTAAATAGTGCTGTTGGATGTCTTGCATTTTTTCATCTGCCACATTGCTCACAAACTGCCTGAAATGTGGGGCTCTGGAAGAACAATAATATTTGAAATGTTTTGTTTTGTTAGTACTGGTATAAGCAAGTAGGGGAAAGGAAGATATGACGGTATTTTTAAAGCATTTGATGAAGTTAACAAACATGCCATGATGTTCAGCACCCCAATACAAAGAGGGTCCTGCCATTGGGTAAAGATGTCCCAGTCCTGAATTACTTAACTGCCAACAGGGCAATGGCCCCATTCACTTTGGTCATTTGTGGCTTTCCCTCTCCTTAGAATATTCGCTACCAGCAAAAAATAGTAGAAGGCTAAATTGTTTTAGTTTTCATTTGATAAATGAGGGAAAAATAATTACTGCTTATGATTGTGGAACATACCTTGTGTTTGCCATCTCTTTAGTGTTCAAACAGCTTTTTAAAGGAATCATCAACTTTCAGAAGAACCTAGGCAGGTTAAAAATGATTGCTAATACAGTCTTTTTGCCTCCAATAAGCAAATGTAGTTCTATCTCAAATATGCCTACATTATTACAAACATTTCTCTGCCACTGGCCAAAGCTATCTATCTAAGTGAATGGATTAATGACAGCATATGTTCTTGTCATGAAGAATATAGACATGAATAAGGGAAGAATTTGTATAAGTTTGTTAAATTAGTTCAGCTTTAACAAAGGTGACTTGGAAGGTGTAAGCTCCTAACAGTTGTGTTGGTCAGCTGATGGTCTGTTCATATCTTAATACATCTTTAGGTTATCGGTTTTGTTTGGTGTGGTTGCACGTGTGTTAGAGGAACTACTCTGAAAGGCAAGAAGGCACAGCCTTTGCCACAAGGAGTTTGCATTTAACAGACAGACAAATTAGATTCCAAGATTAACCTGTGCCCATGTAACAGGTTAAAGCCCTTACAAATTAGTGCCCTGGACTGCTGCCAAAGCACACGTGATCGGCTCTTGTGTACTTAAACTCCAGTAGCTAAGAATGGCAAAAAAATCCTCTTTGACTGTAGATGGTACTTTCAGTTATTGCCAGAGAAGATGACAGTGCTGCAAACATAGCCTAGCTGTTCCCTCATACTGCTTTTTAATCAAGAAATTCTATAGATGAATGATGATAATGGAGGATAGTGCAAAATGCCAACTGTCTTGTCCATTTTGCACATGACAGTGGTGTCTGGTACAGCAGTGTTTCATTAGGAGGGCCGGCCCCGTGCTCTGATTCTTGTAGTGTGCAGGCTGAGGGCATCCACTTGTTAATGAAGCACTAAGAGCAGCTCCACCTTAACATTCAGTGTAGCAGGGATGTGAAGGTATATAAGGCTTCTTGTAGAACTGAGAGCTAATGCTGGGTAGAGCCAAGGCACAATTGGTTGTTTTAATTTCTTTGCCTTGCAAATGAAAGAAATGAAAATGTTAAACTAGAATGACATGCTATTTTAATGCTTTGCAATGTATGGATAAAAGAAGTGTTTTAATGCATGAAAATAAAGGATTTTTATTCTGGTTGCTGTTGCACATTTATAGCTGGGCAAGTTTCTACCTCACTGAATTTATGTTCTGAGAAATACTGAAATATAGTAAACTCTGAATTTTTAGATTGCAGCCCTATAGCTGTAGAAATTGTTCCTTTCTTTTTGATAGATGTCACCACTATATCATCTGGTATATATATATAATGTGATAAAGTGTGTGTTATAGTTAAACATACCTGGCCTGCCTGTTTTCAAGTGCCTTGAGAATTCCTATTAAATGATTCTTCTTTTGTTTCATTAATTTGGAATGAATTTTTCTGGATTTTGATACATGCTTTAATTTGGAATGTGAGTATCTGTTTTACACAGACTTACTTTAGAGTATTTTTAAGGTGAAATGTTTGGATTCGTCATTAAAACTAAAAATAAATTTGAAACATACTGGAAGTTTTGTAACTATTGAGTAAGATGCTTCTGGACCGTGCAATGGGTTGTGATTTTAAAGGTAATCATGCTTTTGGAGTTTCCTAAGCACTAGGTGACTGAATTTCCAACCTTATTAATGTCATTTAAGGTGCTTTTTGGTTTGTATTTGCACAGTAGCTGTGTGATAATGTCATTACAGAGTAATAGGTTCTAATAGCGAATGATCAATTTTTGTGAGTATTCTCCATGGCATTTTTTGTTGGCACAGTCAATATTTCTGTTGTTTTAACAGTGAATGTAGAAGGAATCGTGTCAAAAACACTCAGCTGAAGGCCTTGCAGAGAGAGCACGTGCCTTCAGGTATAGTAAAAAGGCTTAGTCCGCTGGGGTGATGGGTTAGCACCACAGCACTGCTGCATCTTTGGGAACTCAGTGTAAGCTGCTGCTGCTATAATAAGAAATGTGATCATGCTGTCACGATTGGTGAGGCGCTAAAGACCAGACAGGGAGTGGTCCTGTACAGAAAATAGAGGATTTTTGATTCCATAGATTGTGTTATAATCCTCAGTTGTGCTTTGTACTTCAAATTAATATTCTGTTTTCAAGATCACATGTCTTAGCAGGACCCTGGAGTTGCACGCACTACAGTGGTAAGTAGTCTTACGGGCAGGAAGAATTTAGAGCCAACAGTGAGTTTAACTTCAGGCGAGCAAGGTAAAACCCATGCTAACAGAAAGGAGAGAGCTTGTTAGACACACAGGAATGGGAACAACCACTGAGTTACAATTAAAGTGCTGTTGGCTTGTTTAAGGATGGAGGCATCTGTCAAGCAGTCTTCTGTTTGAAAGCCCTGAGAAATCATACAAAATAAACTGTCCCTCGTTAACTTGATTTGTGCTCTTTCTGTGAGAGATGTGTTTTCCTTGTTTGTGTGAGACAGAATGATCTGATTTTCTCTATGCATAGCTCGAATATTGTGAAATTGCATATCTGATTTAGGATAAAATAAACCTTTTCCAATTAATAAACCTGCGAATAGGTCAACTTCAAAGACAGCATCATAAAACACCCACAAGTGGCCATTAAATATTTATGGACCGAGCATTTGTTAGAATTATCAGTGGGTATCATAGATTTGAAAGGCTGTATCCCCATGAATAAACTACAATATTAAGCATTTGTAACCACTTTTTAATTAAGGATACTTTAAAACTAGACTTCTGGTACTTTCTTTGTGGGTGTTAGAGTGTTGGAATTGTACAGTGTGGTCTTCTGGGTAGGATAGTGTCAATACAGGAGTGTAGTAAAATGAAGGAAAAACAAGCTAATGTCTTTTTAGACAACAGGAAAGAAATTAGTAGAGCGAATGAACACTCAATGGAGGTAACAGCCTAGCTCCAACTAAAACATCAGGCACCTCTGTAATTTCTTTGAATTGTTTGGAGACAGGTTCTGGATATTGTTTTTCTTTTAAGGCTGTTATTTGTAGTGTAACTAATGACTTAGGACCTCATAAAAATCAGGTGTGGGATGAAAATAGTATAAACCAAAACTTACCTTTTCTGAAGCAGAGACCTGTTATGACCACAGCCTTTGAAGGGCTGTGAAACTAAAGCTGATCTGAGCTTGTGTGGTTGCCAAAATTTGGTGTTATCGTAACCACATCCCTTGCCTCTTTTTGTCAAACATGGCTCAGAAAGCTGTAAGCTAAGTTGGATGAGCATGACATTAGCTTTTAGGCTAAAAAGAAATTAGCCTCTGATTACATCAGCAAGCTTATCTTGTGGATGGCCAAGTGAGAAGCATTTGGGATACAGGTGAGGCAGTGTGTGCAGGATAGGGGCACAAGAAAGAGCTCAAGTGCCCTATGAAATGCCAGGCTTTCTGAAGGGGCTACCTTTGGAATCTCCAGTTCCTTATTTGAGAATATTGCTGCATTAGCAGCAACACTGAGGAATGATTGGGTTGGCTTCAGACTTATTCCAATGATATAAATAAAGTAAGCCTCTTGTTGGCTTTGGAACAGAAAGTTACACTGGAATATGAGGAAGAACTTCTTTACTGCGCAGATGCATGTACAATGGAAGAGATTGCCCAAAGAGATTGTGGAGTCTCCCTCACTGGAGATAATCAAGAGCTACCTGCACGCAATCCTGTGCCATGTGCTGTGCCAGACATGTGCTTGAGCAGGGAGGTTGGACCAGATGACCCACTGTGGTATCTTCCAACATGACCCATTCTGTGATCCAGTATTTAAAATCGTGGTGTCTGGTGAACAGTAACTATGGGCCTTGTGCTCCTTGCTATAAAGCACCATTCTGTCACTGTTCAAGAGGTGTGTCTAGGTTTTAGGAAGCAGGGCACACGGGTGCTTCCAAGTATTTTCACCATTGCCTCTGTGTAATGGTTCCACTTGTTTGAATGTTGCGCAGTGCCTCTATATGTGTGCATATATATACCTATATATGTGTGTGTGTGTATTTATGTAATAAATTAGTATAAAAATGATCAAATTTCTCCTCTCTTTTATAAACTAGGCAGTTTAACAAATTAATTATCTTCAACCTATTCTGACACTTTAAAAAGCCCATTTTTTCTGGCTTAAAAAAAGAAATAGTTGACATGTTGTCTTACAGATCTCCTGGAAAGAGCAGAGGTTTTAGGAAGCGGTGGTTTGTTTTTTATATTCTTTTAATCTCATGTCCGAATTCTGAGATGCAGCAACCTTCGTCATCTCCTTTTTATTTGGTGGTGTGTGCTTATTCTTATTGGTGATCACACTCTGGTTTTGGTGTTCCACTTATGGATTTTATAGTTTTTTTATTTTCCCTCTTTATTTTCTCTTTGAATATATATTCTTGTAAACTGTTTGTTTTAATGGAGTGTAAGCTTAGCATCGATTGAAGGTAGACTATTTTAACTTCTAGTGGAAGCGCTAAGCAGAGGTTATATTGCTCTTATTACTGCTTGTACAAAGTGTTCTTTGGAAACAGTGGTGCATGCTATCAGATCTTCATCAGTTCTGAGAAAAAAATGCTAAGCTAAATGAATGCTGAAGGATGTGGTTAATATGGGGGGAAAAAATAGGAAAAAGCATTTAAGTCTTTATATGTCCCTTTTGAATATTTTGTGTTTAGTAAGGTTGTATAGTTAAAACAAGTTTCTATTTTAAACTGTTTTTGTCAAGGTTTTTGCATTTCTGTATTAATAATTCTTGTTTGAAGTAGAGTGGCTTTTTATAAATCAAGAATGTATAACAAAGGTTGTGGTAGAGATCTTTGGCCTTTTTGCTCATAGGTACAGGGATATCAGACTATTTCAGTTCTCTGTATATGTTAGTACATTACCAGAGGTACAGCATTTTAACTGTAGCAATAGCAACATATCAGTGAGCTCAGGCCTTTGCATTAGGGGCAGTACAAGTGATACAGGGTCCTTGTAACCCAACACAGCAGGTTCACACGCTTTAAAAAGAATAAAATCTTAGAAGCATCCATTTGCAAAGGTGTGTAGGTAAATAAAAGCATGATTTGCATCTTGCCCTCTGTTATAGCTGAGTAGCCCCAGTGTGTCTGAGTGCTGTGTGTCACCTGCCATCCTAGCCAATACCCCCATGACCTGAGCCCTCCTGCCTGCTGATCCACCTGGGGGTGTGCTCAGCACCATGCCCAGGGCTGCCTTGGGGGGCAGGTCTTATTGTGAGTGTTTGTGTTTGTCTAAAGAGGGAAGTATTTATGAAATAACCACATTGGAGATATTTGAGGGGAAGGGGGGCCGGGTGATAAAATCTTTATTTATAATCTTGCGCTATCTCAAAAAATAATCTGGTCGATTTGGTTTCCTCTGTTCAAGTGGTCTTTTAGTGTCTTATGTATTTTGTTGGTCCTATCAGTCTTTATAATTTTGATAGTTTAATGTGCATTATTCCTTTAAAAAGAAAATGGAACCAAACAAAAAGACCCTCAGCTCCCCTACGTTTTCTGAACTTCTCCATACATGGTTTTGTTATTCCATTTCTAACTTTTAGAATTTTTTTGATTTCAAATTTTTTTTTACATTGTAGCTTAACATTTTCAATCTGTTCAATATTTAAAATGGTTATTTTTGAAATGTTTTGAATAATGAAACCAATTAAATTTTTAATCAGTTTAATTTTAAACTTTATGTTTAGGTCAACTTAAACATTGAACCACTTCAAAAGTTAAACAAGATTAATTGTTTATTGAATCCAAAATTATGGTTATCAAATAAGATTCAGGACTGATTTTGTTTGCACTTTGTTCTCTTTATTCCTTGTAGACTTTCAAAAGTTGAACTGCTAAAAATTATCAATCAAAAGATTGATTTTGCGTCATACTATTTTTCATAAGATATAAAGAAAGCCATTTAATATCATAAAATGTGATTTTAAATTGTGATTTTTAATTTTAAGGTGTCTCATGTACATTATTTTCTTATTAAAAAAAGCCTGAAATGCTGAAGTAATAGTAAATGACAAAATGTAATAAAGCTGATGCTTTCCTTTCAACCTTGTGTTCAAAAAATCTGAAGCATCATGGCAACAGTAAATCCCTCTATGTTGCTTATGATTAAAAATTTAAGAGTTTTATTTTTTTTCCATTTAGATTTTTTTCCTACTTAAAATATAGTTACTTAGTCCTTCTCAACTGCATATCCTTATCTGTACCATTGTTTTCCTTACTTTTTTTTAGTAGTCCTTTTATCAAGTGTACCTGAAACAAATATTCACATCAGAGAATGTGAATATGAATATAAGAGTAAAAATGTTTCCTGCTTGCCTTGACACACTTCCAGCATTTCTGTAAGGGGTTTACACTAGAAAGTTGCAAGTCCTGGCACTTGCTGAGTTGAAAAAAAAAATGGGGGAAAAACCTGTTCCTTTGAATCAAAGTCAGAAAATATCTCGAAATTTAAGGGAGAACATCTCTTTCGCTGAGAAAGTGTGGTCTTCCATCATTAACCACGTGGGATTTATGCTTGGTTAAAGGCAAACAAAATTGGCACGGAAGGAAAAGAGATCCATCCGTGCCTTTCGAGGCCGTGCAAAGCTTATGGTAGTTTGGAAAGATGCTCTTAAAAATGCCCCCGCTGCGGTCCTTTCCGCCTTCCTGACAAAGAGCCAGGAGGCTGGGATTTCCACTGCTTTTCTACAGTGTGCAAAGTCACGTCAGCCGTTCCCGGAGATTTTTGATGCGTGGATGTCTCCTGTCATCCCCAATCACGGCCGTACTCTTGAGCCAGGCCTATCGAAACTGAACTCTGCCGCTTTGCTGCAGGTCAGCTTTCATGGACAATTAGTGTTGTAACAGCACTTTGGTCGCAAGTTGTCGCGAGTGTTTACCATAAAGGCATCATCCCGGGGTGGATCGGCAGTGATCGGCGAGCCTCCCGCTTTCCGAAGCGTCTCCCGCTCGCCTTTTCGTGGGTGCCGGTCAGGTGACAGCTCCGCCGGGCCTTCCCCGCCGCCGCCGCGCCGCCCGGGGCTCTCCGGGAGCGCCGCCGGCCGCCGCTGCTGCCGCTGCCCGGCTCCCCGCCGTCCCTCTCAGTAGCTGTCAGATGGCCCCGTCGCGGCGCGCTCTGACAAGAATGAAAGGAGCGATCCCTCCTGCCCGCTGCTGGGCGCCGCGGCGGGATTGACACCTCGGACGTGCCCGGCGCTGCGCGAGGTGCCTGGCCCCGGCTGCACGCGGGGAAACCCATAAATCTTCAAAGGCGCTCTGCTTAGGGCCACCCGACCGCTCCCCACCCGCAGCCCCGTCACCATGGAAACAAACGCCTCACTTTTATTATTTGTGGTTTTAACTACGCACTTTTATCTCAAAAGTCCACGTTATTTAGGGATCTTCCAAATGTGTTCCTGGGACACAACGCTGCTTACTTACTTACTGTGACTAATGCTACTTTCTTGCCGAACAGATGTATTTTTCAATATTTTTTATCCCTTGAAATATCTCGAAGCATTTCTAAGAACAAGGCCAAATAGAAGTTTTCTGATGCTGCAGATAAGTAGTGTTTTCATTTTATGGTTGAAAAACCCAGAAGAGTCCAGTGTAGTCTTGCCCCCTGTGACACTGTAGGGGATGTTGCTCTTTTCAGTATTCTCAGACTTGGGTCCAGAATGATTTACCCCCAAACAGGTGGGAAGTGAGGAAAAGAGTTGGTGTTTTATTTCTACATCTTTATATACATGTGTGGTCTTTTGACATTTTTCTTTAGTTTTATGTGTTAATAATTTTAGATTTAAGTAGTAGTATTTTTTTTTTAATAAATGGTTTGACACTTTACTTGGGCAAATGATACATGCCTTGCAATTGGTTTACTACACAACATTTTGAAAAATACAATTTTACAATTTTCAGAGCATTGTCAGTGTGATAGGGCACGCAAAAACCCAAAACTCATCTTCACTGCTCCATCAGAAAACGCAATGTTTTGTTATCCCCATAATATACCCATTTGCAGTTCTCTGCTAACTGAAGAAACACAATTGGCTAACACTCATCAAACCTCAAAAAACAGCAAGATGAAAGTTTTTTTGGTGCACAGTATACAAATATACTATATAGGAGGTGCATGTGTTTGTGTATTTTTCAATGTTACATAAACAGTAGTTTCGTAGCAAAAAAAAAATAAAATTCACAGGCTGGTTGTAAATCAGGAAATAGAATTATTTTTTGTTTCTTTTATTCTTTTAAATCTGCTTTTGTTTTCCATGTGCACTGAGGTGATTTTGATTTCTTAAACTGCTTGGATAGGACTTGTATGAAGGGTGTAAGTATGAGAATACAAATCTGTGGTCTGTGTATTCTTCTTTGTCTTAAAGTTTTGGGCTTTTATCAGATGCTATATAGGCAGTTCATTTGAAATAGTGACATAACTTTCCTTAATGTCTGGTCATTTTTGATATGAAAAGCAGCAAGTGTGCCTTGTTTCAGTTTGCAAGCTATTGTAAAATAAAATAGACATGTGCTAAGAAAGAAGATAATTCATTTCAGTTCTGGAGAACCGTAGGCATGATAAATGATTTTCCTGTGTAAAATTCCCCATTTCTGAGACAGTATTAGTTTTTACTTTAATTACCAGCTCCAGTAATGTTTCCTATCCATAACTGTCTACAAAATAGACTGTTGCTGAGCAGAGGGTATGGCCTGTTTACTCATCCATTGAAAAGAGTGCCTAAGTTCTACCAAGTCTTCCTTACTTGGTCTGAACTGCCTCATGGGAGAGTGTCCTTCATTTAAATATTTAAATATTAATGTTTCATTTTACAGGCAGAAAACTTCAATGTCATTTTAAGGATATGTAGCTTAACTGGGGAATCAGTACCCATCACAGGAGTGGGTATTATTTTTATTTCTCACCTTAAGAGAAAGCATTTTGGAAAAATGCTACAGCGCTTCCATCTTGAGAAGTTTGACTTGATCTTGTTTTCTTGTCGCAGAATAACAGCAGCAACAAAAACAACAGAAAGAGGCTGTCAGGGTGGTTTTCTCAAAAATGGTTTAGCTGACATTAGCCACAAATGAGCAGAGCGACACTAACTACTAATTGATTACAGTAATTACGCAGTCTTTGGCTAGTTTGTATTGGCAAACTATATATACTCCTCACATAAATGTGAACTTGCAGAATGCACGGAAAAGGTCACTCTCATTTGCATGATAGGCTTCATTAGAATATGCTAAGGACAAGACCTAGTGTTTTATGACTTCAGGTGATGAATAGCTACCATATTACTCTGCTCGCTGAAAGCATGTTTCAGTCACCTTAATTTACATGCTGTTTTTTAACACCAAGAAAAATCTGTGGGCTGGTAGGGAACTAGCAACAGATAACAGTTTCATTTTATTATGGTTGCATTGCAGATTGTGTTTCATTTTGCTCTTTGTTCCACAGAGGGAACAGACATTATTTTCAATACTTTATTTTCAGAAGGAAAATTATTTATTTTCTGTGATATGTGCATTTCTCCCAGCAATAGCTATTTTGACCCCAAACTACAGTTTTGTGGGCAAGGACAACAAAAAAAAATTACCCATAAATATAAATATTTTTACAGTAAGTTTTTCCTTTGAACATGGGGACTGAGGTAGGAAGGCAATTCACTAAATTTTAAAACTGGACATTCCGTGTTTCACTTTTTTTCCCAGCAAGAATGGCAAATGCAGTGTATTACTTCCAGACTGACTTCAGTGTCCACATGCAATGAAAGAAAAATAATTCTCAAGTCTGAGACAAAAACAAAAACAAAACCCCAAAAACCCCCTATGCATTCAGAGTGATGGGAATCTTGTATTAGATCGTAATTCATTAATTCTAACTGCAGTTCTCCTTACAAATCCTATTGTACAACAGGCAGTAAGATTTCTCCTGGTATCATTATTTGTATGTTGTAACACAGTGGAATATGGGCTTGATGTTTCTAGATATGTAGTTTTTTAGGAATTTCTTGGATCACAGAAGGTACTTCTCTGAATAAAACTGGGTAGAAAATAAAAAAAAGTGGACAGTTTTATTATAAATTGCAGTTTTGTAATAAAATTGTACAATGAGCTTGCACAAGCTTTTTAAAATATCATTGCTGCCACTGAACAGGTCTGTAATTTATTTATTCAGGAATGTTAGAGGCATTTTTGATTTATTTGTTTTTAGAGAAGTTTTGTTAAGCAAGATAATGAGCAGAGCTGGTGTTAATCATTTACTATGCAAGTCTGAAAAATGAAAATTTTGCATATCTTTAGCACTGTTGGGGAAAATAAATTCACTCATAATGCTAATGGTCTATTGGTATAATTTTTTAAAAATGTTATCTGTTACTCTGGAGAAATCCAATAGATTCATATGTTATGCTAAAAGCTAAACTAATCAATATATAATTTTGCATCCATATGTACATATGTATTGAGTAATCAGAAATATTTGTTAACTGTAAAAATGAAAAATGAATTTTAGGGTGGTCACTGCCATAGGTGCCTACATATTTGTTTATGAATAGACCTTCAGGTGAACATATTCCTCGTGTATGCACATAGTACAAATAATACAAAGTTTAATTTTTAGAACAGGCTTTCAAGAATACTAAATTAGTTTGATCCTGTTCTGGGTGGCAAGGGGTTTACAAATACGGCACAAGTTGTCATGGCCTTTGCTAAATAATATTTATTTTAAGGATTTAGTGTAGCAGTCTAAGTAGTATAGGATTTAGTGTAACTAATTTAGAGAATTTAAAGATTAGATGCCCTTTAACTTGTCTCTGTTTATACAGCTCAGAATTGCGATGTGTTCGTTCTGGCATGCCGCCCTCTGATTTTTAGGATTAGTGTCTTCCATTTTTCAGTTTCCTGATGAGCAACTACAGATGGATAAAACTGACTTTGGGTACCAGATCACCTGATTATCTGTTTCTCTGTCTCTCTTTCTCTCTTTTTTTCCCTTTTTTTTAACAAGAGGTTCTCAGGAACAAACATGCATTACTTCTCAGGGAATTAATGGAGTAACGGAGTTAGTGATTTTGGCTTTTGGGCCATGTGAAACTGTAAGCTTTATAAGGTGCTGGCAAGGCTGCTTTGGGACTTTGTTGTTTCAGAAAAGGACTATATATTGTTCACCTGTTAAGCATTCACCATAGAAGTTAATGATGGGGAAACAGCCATTTGTCAGGAACTTGACTAACAAATTTAATGATCTATTAAAAACAAATGAAGGAAAGTGTGATCTGAGAAAGACAGGTATATCTTAGTATGTTTTTTCCATTTATGGCCTCTGTTCTTCAAAAATGTTGTAAAGGATCTGCAGTGTCAATAACCCAAGACTTTTCTGAATGATGATGAGCTCTGACATTTGCCTGTCAAGGAGACATGAACCTCCAATTTACGCACAAGTAGTTTGACTGGTGGACCATATACTGGTGGACCATATACTGTTGGAACAAGCAGCTGAAATTTGGGCAGGGGGGATCATGCCTTTTAGACCTTCTTCTAAAGCATGTTCCTACATGCTTAGTATAACTAACATTTTCTGATACCTGGTATGGTGAAAAAGAAAGGAGAGGAAAATGGAGCCCTATTACTAAACATATTTTAGCATCTTTAGCAGAAAGAAGCTCAGTGACTTCTGAAATATTCTGCCACTGTATGCATGAGCCTCCATCACTGAGGTTGATAATGAATTTGACTGTTTCTTTACTATGGGCTAAATTCCAGGCTGTGTTGTTACTCTGTAATGCACTCCGTTGCTTGTCCTTGTTGTTATGCTCTTTTATGCCAGAAAAAGAATGCAGTTTGACAGCTATCACTACAAGTGCCTGTGGACATCATATACAAGCCAAATGCTAGATGGTGATAAATATGTTATGATTAGACCTTGTTATCTAGATCATATGTACTGTAGTGAAACCTACACTTGTTTGCTCTCTTCTTGGGAGGAAGAAGGCTTGCATTAGAGATACATTGGAAACAAAAAGAATTTTTTTAATTTTAAAATCATTTAAAAATTAATATTTTCAGTTTAATTTGTCTTGTTGCTGTAGTGAAAAACAATTTCTGAATGCTTTATGATATGATTTTTAGTGATGCGTCTACAAAAAGAAGATGCTATGTTTATGCTTACCAAAGTGATAAGAAAAAGCAGAATCCTTTGGCAATTCCAAATGTAAAAGCTACAGATGTTCATAGCAAAACATAAGAGGAACGCTGAAAAAACGAATTCCATTTTAATCTGAAAAATATTTGAAAGAATTTTGTTGTTCACTTGTGTCATTGACTGCCTGCTAGCCCTTCTTTCCCCTTATCATGGAGTGTATGAAAAACAAGGGCAAAGATGTGTACGTTATGTTGGTCCCTTCTCTGTTCATGATTATGTCCCGGAGGAGGGAAAAGTGAGGTGCTGATGTGTGCCATTTCTAAACATCTCCAGCTGAGGGGATCCATGGAAAATAGCATTGAGGGAAAACCAGTTATTTTCAGGCAGAGTTTTTGAGGAGTAAGGTTGGCCCTCCTGCAGGTTTCTCCACAGCACAGCTACTGTGCTGTGAACATAGAAAATCCAGTTAGCTGTTACTGGTGGAACAGCTTCCCCCTTAGGCACAGCAATTGTTGCATGTTCTGACCAATTCAGGGGTTAACTTGTGCTGTAGCTAGCATGGTGTTCTTCTTTTCCAGACTTGTGGGATTTATTAGGAAAATAGTAAGCTTGGCTGTGAATCCTTGTGTAAGGACAGTTGTCACTCACACAACTTCATTTATGTCATGTGATGAAAGAGAGTTTGTGAGTTTGAAGGCTTTTAGGATCCTTTCCAACTCAGCATATTCAGTGATTGTGTGATCAGTGACATTTTTACTAACTCATACCCATCCTGCCTCCATAATCCCTGATTAGAGGCAGCAGTATTGGGTAATTACTTTGACTGGCCTTAAAATAAGTAAGTAAACATACTCACAATTTTACAACATTACTCATTTTCATCAAGGCTGTTTAAACACGTCTTGAAAAGTAGGAAGTGTTTTAGTCTAAGCAACGGTAAATTCTGCATGAGTTGTCAGTTCTGTTAGGATTTGTGAAATTCTCTAATAGGTATTCAAGAAGGTAACTTCAATGCCAGGTAATATCTGTGTTCTGAAATGTTGTGAAAGGGTTTTTCATACTTCTGCTTGTACTTCGGACTGCTCAGTTTTGATTTGTAAATTGTGCATATCTTTTTTTGCATTGGTTTTAATTTTGAGTAACTGTAACACAACTGTTGAAGGATCCATATTTGGAATGATTTCTTGATTTTCGTAATTGAATTAAGAAAAAGGCTTGCAGTTGGTAGGTCTGCATACCATATTTCCCACTTCCCTTCCTAAAAAAAACTTTAAAAAGAAAAAAAATGCAAAAAAATAGAAAAAATTAGAAATCTGGTTATGTCTTCAGGCTTTCTATGCTGTAGCCCTAGTCGGAGTGCTTGAGATATATTTTGTACTCATATTTCCAAGTGGATTTCCTAGATGGATATAGGAGTCTAAAGCATAATGAGATCTAAATTAAGGAGATAACAGGTTACTCTCAGCACCCCATTGAATCCAGTCTGCACTGAGAAGAGAGAATTTCCTTCAGATGACATATAAAAATGGGATTTCTAGGACAGTGTTTAGTCAGGGATGTTGTAATCGATGCTAATTTCTTCCACATCTGTTGTGTTTTAACATCATCTAGAGGAGCTTGCAGTATTGGATTCTTCCACTCTTCTAGCCTTGTGTAGGCAGACAGGGTCAGGTAATGAATACAAAGACTACTTTAGATCTAGTTATACAAAATCTCTCTTGTGAACCTAAGTATGTTGACATTATCAGCAGACACATGTCCATTTTGTATTGCAGGAATGTGCGGGTTCAAAGAGGCAGAAAAGTGTGATAAGAAAACCTGGCATGAGCAACCAGATTCCACTGATGCATGAACACAAACACACCAGCTCACAGATGCACAAATATTCTGAGGCTAAAATAAAATAATTTCTTGGCAGTTCTTATTCACACTTAATTGGCTAATTGCCCAGCCTGACACTGGCACTGGCAGTGTTACAGAGGTAATATTTTTTTAAAGGGTGAGTAGTTCCTCAACAATGTCTCCGATATCCTTCATATGGATATCTTTTTCTTTAACAACAGGTGTAGAAGTGTAGCCATTTTTTAGGATTGACCTTTATTTCTATTCAGTGCTAGGAAAATATGTACACTGAAATCTTCTTTGTGTGCTTGAAGTAGAGAAGATAGAATATTTATGTTAAGCCAAATAATTTTATATGCCTATTCCTGTTTTTGTAGGATCCATTAGAGGAGAAAAGAGGTCTGGGGACTTTGCAGTATGAGCATCCTTATTGTGGAGATTTAAATAGAAAGTGCAAGGTGTTTCCCTTTTCCTCATCAATGTTGGAAAGCAGTAGCATGTTGAGCTGGTGATGGGTTAAGGGATCAGCTTATAGAAAATTATTGTTCAGGGGGCTGAATAGCTCAGAGGATCAGTAATTGGATACAAATCCCATCACCTCCAGACTGTCTGTTCACATGCAGCTCATCTTTATACCGACCACACCTTGTTATTGTCTCATAAGTTTCTACAACTTCTCTTTTAAAAAGTTTGTATTGCAGTGAAAGTCACCATCAGAAATGACGCTTAGGTTTGTTGTCACATTGGGAAAAAATCACAATTGAAAGGGCATGGAAAATGAACTTTAAATAACAGCAACTAAAATTAAAATTGGTGGAAAATAGAGGGATATTAAGAATTACAGACCAGTGAACTGTAAGTGCTGGGTAAATTGAAGATGTATTTTAGAGTACAAGGCTAAAATACAGTCATAATGCCAAGGCAAACCACTGTTACAAAGGAAAAGTATTTCCAGATACTTATATGTTTATGCAGGCTGCCTGCTTGTAAGACGGGGAGCAAATATAAGTGGTCAGGGTAGCTATGCATCCTTTAACAAATTCCTTTATAATAGGACAATAAATGCCTAGCTACTTGTTGTTTTGGAGCATTTTCCTTATGAATTAGTGACTGATAAAAAAGAAACTTGAGACTTTTAAAATGATTAAGTGTGCTATATCACAAAGCATGCAATACACATATCACTGCTGACATACTTCTGGTTAAAAAAATATATTAATAAATCTCTCAGCTATTGTTATTTAATTACTGGCACCATTTAGGAGATTGTTCTGATGAAACTTTTAATTGTTCCACTGAGGAGGTTTGTCCATTTCATAATATTTACCCTGCACTAAGAAAGTAATCCCTTTTTTTTCTAAAAGCTATTTTCTCTTCTGTTGTTGGATTCTCTGAAGGATGCGATCTGTCTGTCACTGTGCTTCGCAAGAAGTTCTCTTGAACTTGTGCAGAAGACAAGTGCTTTCAGAAACTGTAGTGGTAGAGAAATTTGCATTGTTGATATTTGGGATTGATCATATGTTTTAGGCCCTCATTATACCAGGTTCGGCGTGTTCTCATGGTCTCTACTGTTTCAGGACTGTCTGGGTAGTGCTCAGCTTTTAGCAGCATAGAAATCTTTGTCACATCATTATTTTCTTCTATCTCTTCAACTGCAGTTTAGGTGAAACTTAAAAAGTACTTATAAAGAAAGGCATGTGAAATGCAGCAGACATAACCTCTGCTCAGCAACACATTTTTAAGTTTCTATTTCTTGTAGGGGTTGTATGTGAAGCACAGTGTCTCTGCAGCACTGTCCCTTGTCAAGAGGAGTTCTATTGCACTGTAACATATTAGAGATTTCCTACACTTGCTAGGTCAGTGGTCTCAAAAATATTATTTCAAAAACTCCTCGATAAATTTTAAAACATTTCAATAAAAGAAATAAAACTCCAGTTTCTTTTTGGAGGATCCTGGGAGCTGGTAACTGCTAGAAATCATACTGTCTGTACAAAAAAAAGACAGTTTGCTTTTTATTTTTAGGTGGAATTTTTAAGTGAAACTAAATGAAGTTTAATGGCTTATAACATTGCATGAATTTGTCAAAACTGATCAGCTGGATTGCTACACAATGAATACTGAAAATGTTCTGGTTTTTAGGCTTATAATAGCCTACAGCCATTCAAAAGTCAAAATGTTATTTGATGATTTCAGAATGTTAATGAAATTATTATTAATAGCACATATATTAATCTTAATGATATATGTAAATATGGGCAAATGTAAAGCTCTGTTGACACCAAAATAATTATTCTGCTGCTGAAAGTAAACCTGGGGTTAAATTTCAGTGATCAAGCATAAAATAGTTTGCTCTAAATGCGTCAATAAAAGAATTTCTGATGAAGTTTAAAATTGTATACAGGCTCAGGAGATTGGAATGTTTGTTAGTACAAAAAAAATTGAAAAGGAAAGGATGATTCTATTTGCTTTTAAATTAGCAGAAAATAGTTACAGACTGTTCGGATTAAGAAAAAAAGATGTGAAAGGTTTTGCTTTGTTGTTATCTGGATTTCAGAAAACATCATATCTAATAGATGTTTAAGTGTGTGGTTTTTTAGGTGAGAGGAAGTAACATATATCACTCTCCACTGTGAATTCATTTGCTTAATAATTTGATTTGACTGGCTTAACTTTTGTTTCTGTGCTTTTTGCTCATTTAGGTTGAAATGGTCCTTTTGCAATATACATGTAATTATTTTTCCCTCTCTTTGGGGGTGTTAATCAAGCTGTAATATGGTTTTCATGCTTGCTTTGTTTTTTTAGGAAGGCAACAGGGTTATGTTCAAGGAACGAAGAGATTTCTTGTCTGTAGTTATATGCAATAAACAGCATGATACATTTTTTATTGTAATATCTATCTTTGAAAAGCTAAATGTTGGTAGCAGGATATGATCTCTCTATATTGCAGTGTGAAAAGAAAGGGAGTGAGCTTGGTTGTAAAGGAGAATTTTGTGGCATTTTACCTGTTGAGGGCCCTGTAGAGCCAGAAGCATAGTGACTTGCCTAAGTGACAGGCAGTAGCAGCCATGGTGTCACTGTGTATTATCACCTCATGCTAGCTGGAAGCACTCCCTGAAGCCGATCTAGGTTGTATAGTCCTAGATGAGGTCTTCATGGGTGCTGACCATAAAAAGTTCATCAAAGTAATGAGGCGAGGCGAGAGCTTGGCGCTCATGGGCAGAGCTCAGCACCAAGGAGTGTGAACCGGCTCCAGCTGTGACAATAAAACAGCAGGTGGCTGCTGTCATTAGGGGTGGCAGATGAGGCAGGGGACTAACATTCAGCCCACAAAACTCTCATTTGTTAGCCATCGCCACTGTACCATGCAAAATAGCTTCCATCTCAGTCAATTTTACTTTGCAAAATATTACGCAGTCGCCATAAGAAAATTAGAGCCTTGGGTTTACAGGTTCCTTGGATCTTATAATCAGAAAAGTCAGAGCTCTCAGGTTATGTGGAAAATTGGACTTTTTTCTCCCTTGAACAGTTTGAGGGTCTTTACAGTAATTTTATAATAGGTTGTTTCCACCCCAGCATGTGTTTATCAGTTAATATTTTGGACTATTTTGTTTGTTACTCCTTTATAAAATCAATTCCATCCGTCCATTCGGCTATGTGTTGTATATAACGTTGCCTGCTATTCAGTATTATAAAAGTTGCACACTGATCAGACTATTTCTGTCTCTATGTCTGTCCAGGTACAGATATTTCATGTAATAAACAATGGCGTTTTTTTGAGAGGAGTTCTGCTAATCTGAGAAATTGTTAGGAAACAAAACAGCCCGTTAATTTGTTGGAATTTTTTTTTTGTTTGCTTATTTCTGTTAATATAAAAAGCAAAAGCATTTTGTATGTATTTAATCTTTGCAGAAGTTCTTAAGCTACCTAAAATTTGAGGCCTTTCTCAGCTACAGACTGTCCTGGTGCAGCTGATGCCTGCAGCAAGGCTTTTGGGTGTCAGGGGTTAAACAGTGGGGAGTGTGTTGGCTCCAATGTGAGAGCCATTTTACTTGCATCGTGTTACAAAGCTAAGCAGAGAATTGGGTGTTGGTGGCTACAGAGCTGTAAGTGACCTCCAGGAAATATGGAGAGTTCAGGTGCTCATTTGGACACGTATCAGTTGTGAACATGATAAATTGTAGTGCTCTAACAGGACGCCATTCATGGAAATCAAAATGTGATGCAATACTGAATAAAATGCAGTACCAGAGCGTGCGTTGGTACCTGTGCTGTCCTGTTCTCCTCCTACTGAAAATGACCTGTGGAATCCCATCATTTTGTGCTGGCACTTGACATGAGGTTTTATGGGGCTGTGGTTGCAATGACAGCATGGATTAGGAAGGAAAACCTCTTTAATTGAAACTTCATTTCAGGAAGATACTAAAAAATATTTTTTTAGACATGGTTATGTTTCTTTGTAGGACCAAGCTGTCACTTTGTATATAAAACTGAAGTTCTGTAATTTTTCCTGTTAGCAATATACATTCTTTTTATTGCATCTTTTTGGGTAGTTTGTAAATTCTTCTCTTTTAGATAGCATACCATAAGCTTTTATTTGAAACTACACTTATTTCTCCTTCACTTCTTTGTTCATAGGTACACTCAGCATGTGTATGTAGGTTTTTCCAGGCCCTTGAGATCAAAGATGTTTTTTTTTCTCAATTCCACTGGGCACCTATGTAGTTCCTACATCTCTCATGTTTGATTTGTGGCCAGAAGTGGTCAGAGTTAATCTCAGATGCTGGCTGGAATAGGAGTAATCTTTGCCAGAGAACATCTTCTGCTGTGTCACAGATATCATCTTTATGACTGTACTGATTTGTCTGATCTATATTCCTGTAGTTTTTCCAGACTGATGACAGTCTTCATACCAAGGGCATGCAACATCCTTACCAGGCTGCACAAATGTGGCCTGCTCTGTGTGTATGTGTGTGTATGTGTGTGTATGTGTGTGTATGTGTGTGTATGTGTGTGTAAAACATCCATCTAAATTCAGTGAGATTTTTTTCTTGTCTTTATTGCTTTAGGAATTTATATTTCAGGTGAGTACTCTTAATCCCTTCAGTCCTGGTTTTGGATTTCTGCAGTGACTCCTGCTGGCCATCACAGGAAAACCTGAGAAACACCAGACTGTGCTTGGCAACTTGAGTAACTCCCCTGCTAAGCATGTGACTGAAGTGATGAGAGGTGTTAGCATTTTTTTATGGGACAAGTTGAGTAACACCACTGTTACAGCTGTAATTCTTACTTGGATAGACTTTTGTGCTGCTCTTCATATCACCTGCATCCTCTGTGATCAGTGCCATAATCTGAGAGAGTTTTTTAGGTCTGTAATACTTGGATAGTTCATAACAGTCTGTCTGGTCTGTATATCATGATTTGCTCTGAGAGACACTGTAACTTCCTTCAGTCAGCCTCCTTCTTCAGTGGTAGGAGGAAGTTGTTGCAACACTCCACTTTTGGGAGTAATGGGAATATCTGGAGAGACTGAGATGCCAGTTGAAAGTGAAAGCTCTGAGCTTTTACTTATGCTCAGGTGCTAAAAAAGATGTCTCCCAACAAAGAAAAATCAAACATTAATCAGACATCCTTGTCAGGTGTTAGGTTGGCCTGATGACACAGTGTTAGGTGGTTCTTAGTCCCTGAGGTAGCAATGGCCAGGCCCAAGAGCCCTTGGACAAGGAAAGCTGGAACCATCCTTGTGCTTTAAACTTATTAATGGGGATACAAGTATGAGATGCATTTTTTGTGGACTGAAACCCACATGATAGCCTTTTGATTTCTTTGGCTGGAGCCAGTCAGTTCTGATTCCACCAGCCTGTTGTTAAAGATTCATGCATGTGGATGGTACTACTGATGGTTACAGATTAGGTCTTGCTGTCATAGATTTACTATTTTTATGCAGCTACTTTGGCAAAAAGATATTCTGAAGTATTTTGCTTTCTACCTGCAGTCAAACAGTCTTGTGGAATGCCTGGATGTAAGGCAAAAAAGATGTGTTTTACAGCTGAGTTTAAGTCTCGGGAATAAACAAATCAACCAGCACTTGCTTTTCTATGTCAGGCAAAGACCTAGGGCAACATTCTCACTACTCTCACAGATCAAGCAGACTGCAGAGTCTTCGCTCCAGCCACCATCTATCACCAGCAGCATTTCAAATTGTGGGGAAATTGTCAATAAAAATTGTGTGTGTCTTCTGATTGTGTATGACTTCTGAGCAGTTCAGTCATCAGATAGTGACCAATTTATTAATCTCATTCCTTTCTTGGTACCTCTCAACTTTGCAAAAGACCACAGGCACTGTAGCTGCAGAATTGACTGAGTTATGTATGTGGCACTGCTACTGCAGGCCTTATGTGTTTTCTAGTCGACAAATCAACTATCTTTAGATTTGTTCTGATTTCCTTTAAAGACAGGCAACAGTGGATTCTTTTGATGAGGAGAATTTAATTCTCAAGATAGCTCTTCCAATAGAAGCTCTGCATAAACCTGGTAATTCAGTCTGCTGTGTGATTTCTGAGCTGTCAGGAAGAAGCTACATCAGAAGTGACTTTTTATTTAGGAATAGCAAGATATTAAATATATTTGTTTGGCTCTATCAATTCTACTTTTAAGTAGAAAGTCATTGGAACATCCTTATTTTGAGGTAGTCTTATAGTCTGTTTCTTGCACTTTCAAAAGGCGCAGACTGTGGTGGTTGGGATCACTAGGAAGCCCTTTACAAACTGTCTGCAGAAAGTCCAGTATTTCAAAACTCCTCTCAGAGCACCTAGAGATGTGGTTCATCTGACCCACCCAACAGATAGATGCTGTTGCTTTCCAGATGCTAAATGATGATATGCGGAACTGATGCCTACTGCATCAAATTCTTTGTCTGAAGTCCTGAGCGTGCTAGGAGATGGACTCGGTTATGAGCAGGAAAACAAGCCAGTATCTGAAGAAAGTGGAAAGACTGAATAAGGGAGGGGAATCAGAGTTATGAGAATGTTGGATATACAAATCATGAAAAAAGAAAAGACATAAGCTATGTCTTGGTGGCAAGGTTGCTAACACTATTCTGGATCACAATGCTTACAGATGTAAATGTTCATTTATGTTTAAAGCATTTATGCAGTTTCATTTAGCATGGCAAGTGTGTTTTCTGGTGATGTCCTGGTTTTGAATGTTTGTATCAATCTCTCTTAAATGCAAGGCACTCCCAACACCAAACCTAGGGTTGCATTTCAGATTTTAGGAAAAGAGGTTCTGCATTGTGGTAGACTTGAGAGGTTGATAGCAGTGCTAGAGAAAGCACATTATCACATTATGATTGTCTTTTTTTTTTTTTTTTTTTTTTTTTTTTTTTTTTTTTTAGTACTTTGTACAGCTGTTAGATTACCAAACACCTGTTAGAGGTGACAGTTACAGATGCTCAATAACCAATGAAAATTAATAGAACATGTGATTCTTTTAGCTTAGAAGTGATTTGGTAAGATGTGTTTAGAAATCTAATTACATACTGCTGCTGTCTACCATTATCGCTTAACATTCATTAACTTCTCTGAATATTGAAACAAACATTTCTTGTAGTGGTACTAATTTTCTCATATATTTGTAAGATGATTTTCTGACAGAGGGAACACCTGACTTTAATGGTTTTGCCACTGTTTAGCTATTTTAAGTTTACTCTTCAAGCAAATAAAACTAGAGTATCATTTGTTTACTTACAGTTAACACTTGTTATTGTATGTTCAAATGTAAAAGTTCACAGTTCCACTCTTAAGTTTCTACTCACTTTTATGTTAATAATAATTTTCACTGGCTAGACACAGCTTATTCCTGCAGCTGTCATTGAAGTGTACTTTTTGTATTTAAAATAAAACACTTTTACACAATACCTTCAAACCAAAAAAGTTCAGAATGGACCCTGAGCTAACTTGCAGGAAACCTTTTTGATTTCAGTTACAAAATAAGTAACTTAAGGTGAGGCACACAGGTAAGTGAGCTCCCTTAGGGGGGAGGAAACTATATAAATGCTGCCAGTGAATTCCTTTTTTTTTTGCCACAATAGCAGACTAAATTTCTGTCCTGGATAGTTTATATTATAACATACGTCTCTTAAAAGTGGGATGGAGAGAAAACTCAACAACTTCCGATGACAAGACAAGCTTGAGTGGAACAGTAGAGGATGTTTCCTGTTTTATTTAGTTTGCTCTTTCTTAGTACCGAGGTCTCTTCTGCTAGAATATGTAAGAGGAGATAATTGTGCCAGTTGCTACTACTTTATGGCCATGGGGCTAATAATTCTTTGCCATCTTGAAAATAGCAGATTGGTGGCAGAGAGCAACAAGAATATGTTGAGAGATGTCTCTCTCTTCTGGTTGATAGATGCAGGAATATGCAGGAACAACACAGTCGATTGATTGATTGATAGCGCGCAACTCATCCATAATGATCTGTCTGATATAGCAGTAAATTATTCTTGAGATTGATGCAGGTCATTGAACAGCACATTGACAGTCCTGTTGTCTGTCATCCTGCTCAAAGCAAGGCAGGAACAGTAGCTGCTGTGATACTCAAGTCTACTGTGGGTGCTAGCTGTGTGCAGGTGTTCTGATAATACAAGTTGTCTTTATTTTTTGGGCAGCTTGGCTTCATTGCTACTGTTACAAGTAACAGTAAAAAAGAGATGAGGTATTTTTAGAAGAAAAGGTTGTACTCATTGCATTGATGATTTCATAGTAACAGAAAAAACACAGAAAATATTGGGTTTTAAACTTCAGTAGCAAAACTTCTCCATGGAAAAGAAGCTCATAAATAATTAAGAAACATACCTGGTTGTTGCATGGAAAGTTTTAAACCATCCCCGCAAACCCAAACAACACCCTAAAACCCACCCAAAATCGAAGCAGAAAGGCTGATAGTTCTCAGAAATTCCAAAGTTATGTTGGTCTTTAGGTTCTGTGAATTGCCATGATATCTTCCCATGGTAATCTAGATTCTTGTCTTATTAGTGATGGCAAGATTGTCTTCACTTACCTCTTTTGGTTTCTCTTTTGAAGAGAAAAATTTGAATTTTCCATTCTGCCAAGTTACACACACCTGAAGATGTGGATGGATGGATATGTTTTGCTTCCCAGTTTAATTACTGGTGTGGGTGAGGGTGGAGCATAGAGCAGCCATATCCTTCTTTGACACATGGGGTCAGCAGGGAGTAGAAGGCAGCGTGTCACAGCGCTCTCAGCGCCGCAGACTGTGTGATGACTTGGTAACCTTTTAGAATGTTATTGATTTTTTTTTTTTTTTGAGCTTACAAAGAATTACCATCTCCTTTATTTGGAAGTAATAAGACTTTCTTTATTTGGCTAGTAAATGAGTCTGGAGAAAACCCCATGTTTCCTGTGCAGGGTTCTAGCACTTGACGTCCTGTCATAGAGGGCATGAAGTTTTTCAGATATGTGGATGTTTTCTACATTAGACTTCGCCCTGCCAGATATTTACTTGAACCTGACATCTTGTCACAAAGGGCATGAAGCCTTTCAGACTACAGGATATCTTCCACACCAGACTCTGCCCTGCCAGATACTTTCTTTTAAATTGAGTCCCTTGCGCGCAGTCGTGCAAGAGAATTATCAGAGCCCCAGTCTGGACCCTTCAGAATCAGCAAATGTCCAAAAATGATGGACTTGAAGAAATTCTCAGGAATTTAGACTTCTGATGCATGGAAAGAAAAGCTTACTTGTTCATAGAAAACCATTGCTTTCTGGACAGTTCTGCATCTGCCTCTGTGCTCTTGTTCCTGAAGTTAACCTGCTGAATAAATCCTGGTGGAGACATGAGATTTGGGTAGCAACTTTTTATGTAATGTGGAGAATTTGAAAACTTGAAATTTTTTAGTTCATGTATGCTGTTTAAATACTGTTTGACTAAGTGCTGATTTTTATATGAGAAGTTCTACTTTTAGGGGTAGAACATGCACAACTGAAGTGCATGCAGAAATCTGTAATTGTATATAGAAGTTTTAGTGAACATTCTGAAATACATGCGCGTCGTGGTATTTCTTGAGAAAATGCACTTTTTCTCTCTCCTACGGGTTGTTACCCCTGTTGGCATGGCTCCATATGAACCACACATTCAACTACAATTAGGGTTTCCAGTGTTTTTTGAGACACAGTAAGAACAAGAATGCTTCGTTAAGGTGGTAAGAACCTTAGATTCCACATTGTTATACTTGCCTGAACATATCCTGGTCCCCCTTCTTGGCATCATCTGTGAAGCTTGCCTTGATTTTCTGGTTTCTTGATTCATGTGGAGATACGAGGACAGAAATTGAAGGACAGATCATAGAAAACAAAACCTCATGTGAACAGGATAATGTATTATTTCATTGTATTCTGTGATGATGTATAAAAATTTGAGATCCTATTTCTTATTATTTCTTGATGGTGTCAGGTCTTCCAGCTGATTCATCCAAAATGGTAAAACATTTTATCCTTTCTATGTGCCTGAAACTTATGCTAAAACAAAGCCCTAAATTCTCAGATGTGTTTGGTTTGGGTTTCATTTTGTTTTTTTTAAAGGCTCTCAAAGCAGCTTTTAAAAACATTCTATGTACTTGGGTTATGCACTAGCTTACCTGTATTCTCAGAGTTAAATTTGTGTATAAAGAGGTTTTGGACAGTTTAAAGGAGATGTAAAGGATATTGAGAATATGAATAAAGGCTAGATATTCATTGTTATTCTCCTGGACTTTTCTGCTGTCATTGAACATTGTTGTCTGTAAGATAAATTCTCCAAGAGCAATTGCAGAGAGCAATGTATCCACTGAGAAGTGATTTAAAATTGCTCTTCAGCTGCTCGATACCTTGTTTGTAGAGTCCCACAAAAATAAATTCCCGTGCTCGCCCTCCTCAACAGTTATGTGCAGTTAGAAGATGACTGGTCTGTCACCATGGCTTCGAGTGACTTTCTGGTAGAGGTAACATGTAGCTCCTTCTCAGGTCGAGGCACTCGGTAAACACACAGGAGATAACAGGTTTGGTGGCCTTATGGCCCAGAATTGTTTTGGTTTGTGTGTGTGTGTTGTGTCTTTAGTTCTAGGTGGTTTTTTTTAGGTTTTTCACTAACCCAGTGATGTACTTATTCAAAGAGAAAGAGCTATTATGGATTCAAAACATAATAAAACTTAGAATCTTTTGCCCTCTCAAAGCAAGATGCTTCACAGAGAACAGTTCTCTCCCCACAGAGAAAATAGAAAGCAGACAATACATGACAGATTATTCCTATTTCTTGTGTACTGTGATGATAAACATTGTACATGCTGAAAAATTTGTATTACACTAGAATAAAATGTGGAAGTAAAGATTGTCCAATATGTTTCTTTATTCCCAGAATTAGAAGTCCCTTTTTTTCTTTTGTACTTTAAAATGTGCTTTTATCTGAAGACAAATCTAAAGAGGCTCCTAAATCAGTTACAGACATTCTGAGAGAGTCCAAATACTGTTTGAAGATTCCCATGGAATATGAATGGTCACATTCCTACAAACCACAACTCTTCTAAAAGGAAACCAGAATATTCTGTGAGCTTATTTTGGGAAAGGTGCTCATGTATTTATGATTTAAAGTAATTTTTATTTATAGTTTGTGTGCAAAAAGTTGTCTATAGGGAATGAAAAGGCTATTCTAAAGCTCTGTGTAATTTTCCAATTCGTCTTTAATTTATTCTGTAGTTTCAACATAGAGTGTATGACTGAGGATGTTGCTGGTTTTGAAGTCAGAGTAGTTGAAAAAGTTAATCCAACGCAATGCTACTGCCAGCAAAAGGAATCCTGCCTACTCACCTTGTTCCACTTTCAGAAGAGGCTTCTAGTAGTCTTCCTACCAAATGAAGGGAACTCCCAGTGACCATGACATGGATGTATAGGCTAGACATCTCTGCCTGTTGAGACCTGACCCACAGGGGAGCAGCTGGGCTGTGACTTCTTGTCTTCATGTGGGTGGAGGACGAATTTGTCCATATTAGAGTTTTTAAAACTGGTTCCAGGACTCTAGTATGGCCTGGTTTGCACATATTTGAAACAGTAGAGATGGCTTGATGACAGGTTTTTTCTACTCCCTTTTGATGCCCTTCTGAAACTAGTTAGTTTTTAGCATTTGAATGCTTATACTTTCACTAGAATTCAAAACAAGAAATGAGAAATTTGGTGAAGCCTGGATTGGTGCTTTTCAATTGCTGATGGAAAGATTCCTTTTGATTTGAAGATATATCAGTGCAATATATCTTGAAAGCATTCACTCAGTGTGTGCTTATAGGTGCCAGTCAGACTTCTCTTAAGATTAATTTTAAAGGCCAAGGCTAAGTCATGTCTATTCTAGCAGTAGCTTGGGAATAACTGATTTACCTCAGCAGAGGTAAATAGCACAGATAAACCCATTTTTTTTGAATACTAAACCATTAATTACATTGAAACCTAGAGTTACTGAATGTATGGAAAACACTTTTGTGCTTCTTTTATAAAGCCAGCAAACACTGCTACCACCTCTCTGAAAATCACCTGCAGGATTTAGTAAACAAAACCAAATAGGTTTTACTTGTCTCTCTTTGTGGTTTTGTTTGTTTGTTTGTTTGTTTTAATGGATGGTCCTCAGCCTCAACATCCAAACAAGGTTGTTTAGACTTTGCCTCTTCTTTCAATAGTGACGGTCTCTGTTGGTATTTTTTTTTTAATCTTGTTCTCAATTTGTTATGAAAATAGCAACTCTGCTTTGATTTTTAAGGTCTGGTTCTGAGCTATGCAGAGTTCTTCAGACTTGCACTGAGGTTTTTGGCGCTCCTCAAGTCTGAAGCCTTCGAGCCTTACATGAAAAGCTTAAGATGTTAGCAGGTGCTGAAACCCAAACTGAGTCAGGGTTCGTTTTATTTGTGCTGTGTAACAGCAGCAAAATGGTTGCTAGAACATAGATGCAACAGAGAGGAGGCAGAATGTGAGATTAATTGCTTCATGTTATTACCAAGGCCTTTGTCTGTGATTTTACAGAAAGGTATGTCTGTCTGTACCCCCTGCAGTTGTGTGGTATATGAAATGGTGAGCCTTTGTTTGGAAGCTTTAACTAGATGGGCTCAGAAACCAAAAAGTGCTTCCCTGAAAATATTGTGTAGCTGTTTGGGATCTTTATATTCCATGCAAATAACAAAATATCCCTTTACAACTCTGATTGCACATTGCCCTTTCACAGTAATTTCATTGAGTTTATTTGTCTTTTAGAGAAGGGGGAAAATGGAAGTTTGTAACAGGAAATACAGGTATTACTAAATGAAAATATGTTCGGTACCTTCCACAGCTTGGTGGAAATGCTATTTCTGTTGAAAAGCAAGGGCAGTACATTTTGTATGCCTTACACTTTTATTAGAATACATTTTTTTATTTTGTTACAATGATTTTCCCTATGTACAGTAATTTTGATGACACTTGCATAGTAATGATGGTAATGGCGTAATAGATTATTCACAGTTGTAATGGTTATGATGCCATAGGAATAAGATGGGTAGGAAAAAGTATTTAGGATACTTTTTTAATGTATTTTTGTAAAAAATAAGGAAATTTATATCATTTAAATAAGACAGTATTATATTCTTTCACCTTAAGGGATGCACAAGAGAGATTCTCTGTAATAATGTGCAAGTGCCCAAAGAAGATCAGACACAGAAAAGCTAAATTAACATAATTGTAAAGGAAAAGTACTGTGTCTTTGCTTTTGTGGCTCTTATACCCCATAGTGCTGGTGTTTTACAGTCCTTCCATTGTCCATTACTGCAAACACGTCCAGATGAATTCAGCGTTTAATGTTAAAAATCTTATAACATGCCAGTTTGATTTGTAGCCCTTCATATCATGGAATGCTAATTAAAATCATATTTTTGCATATGTCATGCCTTTCATGTACATATGCAAATAGAGTCTATTGCCTTTCAGCTATTAGTAATTAACTTTATGAAGGACAGCTGTAATACATAATTAACAAAAATGTTTGCAAGCCCTTTTCACACTGAAAGTTGCAGCAGTAAAATTTTTGCTTATCGAGAGAACCATTTTAGTTTAAAGCTTCAGTCTGATATCTAAATTGTTTGGAGCAGTCACATGACATAATTAAATTGATGTTATGGTCTTATCAGCAGAAGAATAGTACGTGATAGGCTTCTATCTGTTTCATTACGTACGTCACCAAAATTAAAGTAAATTATCTGTGTTTGGTTTGGTAGAAACGTGATGCTGGGTAGTATGTGTTTTGTTGCTGCTGTTGGTGCTTTGAAGAATATATTGCCAGTTTGAACAATATTCCTGCTCATAGTGTATTCATGAACATGTGCTTCGTGTTTTTCATCCTTTTTTTTCACAAGGCTATAAAATAACTAAGGCTATTAATTTGTTTCTGTGTGTATCTCTTTAAATAATTAATACAATGAAGTTTGGCCAGGCATAAGCAGTTATTAAAGCATGTTATCTTGCTGGTTTTTCATGGAACTACCTGTATGAAGAAAAGTTGCAGGATGGGTCCATAAGGCTTAAATAAATTCAAACGTGTAACTAAAACTGTATTACTATATAACATCAGACAATGTTCTTCAGGTAAAATAGAATCAGTACAATGTGTGAAATGCTCTAATTTGCAAAGGGAAGCAGAAACAGGTTTTCCTTTCTTTGACCAATGATGTATGGTTGGGAGTTGTAAGGGAAAAGCCAAGAGACTGCAAAATGAGGGAAGCCTGTTGTTACAGAATGGACTCCCCAATCTAAGTCACATCCTAGCAGAGGAGGGATTTTTTTAAGGTTTGCCTTTAATGAAATGTGTTCAAGTACATGCTCAAAACAGAAAAAAAAAGGTTTAATAAAATGTTCTTTCTCATTTGCTCTTTGTTTGACAGGGTGGCATTTGTGATGAAGAAACATTTGAATACTCATTTGCTGGGCAAACACGGAGTTGGCACCCCCAAAGAAAGGTAACTGCTTTAAAAATCTTTTTTACTATATCTTATACAGGATGTGGAGATCTTTTATAAAATATTTATTTGGCCCACAATGAAGCCATCTGGATTTTTACCTCAACTCAAGAGAGATCCAACATCTTTAAGTGCTCTGATGTTGTGGTGCTTATGACATGTCTGTAGAAAGAAACTCCATGTAAAAGGTGTAGGATTTGCACCTTTTGGGGCTTTTTTTTTTTGACAGGTGATATTATTTTCTTTAAACTTTCAGGGTTGTAAATGTGTCTCTCAGTACAAAATAAAATGTTTGGGGTTTTTTGGTTTTCTTTTCCTTTTTTGTTCCTTTGCTGGCCTTGATACTTATAGGATTATAAAATTACTTTCTAAGAGGTCAAAGCCACAGAGAAATCAATAAGAAAGTTTCCTCAAGTGTTCTGGGGCAGGAAGGAAGATTTGGTGCTTTCGCTATTTTTAAAATTAATTAATTTATTTTTCAATCTGTGCACAGCTACCTATTCTCCAACTTTGTTTGCAAGCAGGTTACTTTTTATATGGTTTAAAATATAACTGTGTTTTACAAACTCAATGGCACTGTGTTTGCAGATAAACAGATTTTGCTTCAGATTTATTTGGCACATTGTGGCTTAGCTATTGCTATTTCATGAATCTTTGGGCCAACTAGAAAATTGATGTGTTTTGGATAGCCAAAAGATCTCATATTCTCTTTCAGCTTGGGTAGATGGAGGTGTTCATTGTTGGATACTTGATACTGTTTCAAGCATTACTGCCTTGTAACTCATTCTTTGGGGGTAGGCTTTCATAAATAAAGAGTATTTTCTGGTTTTGCTATGAAAAAGCAGAAAATAAATTGTAGGATCTGTAGGAGAGCACAGCAAAGCTCTTTCTGAGCCATGTTCATTTCTTGTTAAAGACAATGGAAATTGTGGTCAATTAGACCCATTCCTTACAAGTTTGTCATGCTTAAATCATGGAGGGACTGAAGGAGGAGGGTTTTAAATTTTATCTTCCCGTATATGTCTTAGTTTGACTTAGCATTGATTTAGGTAGTGCTTTTATTTTTAAGGAGATTTCCTCTACAAAGGGCTTAACCAGAATTTCCCTAACATGTGATTATTCAAGAGTTTTGAGATGTTCTGTTTAATCTAAAATACACAGTGATGCATTGAAAAAACAATTACAGTTTCATCAAAGCAGATATCATAATTAAGTTTATTTTTGTTATCTCTTGTCAAAGCACAACAATTAGAAAAAATGTTTTGTTCTGGTGGCTTATTTTATAACTGGAAGTATTCAATACCAACATATTCTTTTACAAGGGGATACTTACTGTACACTCAATAAATACAACATAGAGATAACTTGCATCACCCTAGTGAATATGTGCACAATAAAGGATACATACAATAGATTTCCAAATAGAGTATCTTAGCCTGAGAGGCATATTTTTAGTGATGATCATCTTGAAATGAATTCCTAAACAAGCAGGATGCTATAAACCAAATCAGTTGTTGCTGGCTTTTCTTTGAGTGTTTTGTTCTGAAGGCCTCTCAGCTGTGGCTGTTTTCCCCATTTCTTCCTGTATTCCTTCAAGGCTTTCTATCTGGCTGGCCAGCATGGCACAAGGAGGAGGAAGGGGGAAGGTTTACAGGCTTTGGCTGCCCAAGGAGCAGAGGAGCCCTGCTGAGGCTGGCAGCTTCCCTGCCTTGCCTGCTGGCATGGCTGGGGAGGCTTTGCCTCCAGCATAGGCAGGTGGAATTGGAATGACTTCGTGCCCTCTTCTTTTGCAATTTCTTCATCCATCTTTGGAGTATTTCTTTTCCACAATACCTTTTTAGGTGGCACTTCAGCTTAATGTAGAGCAGCATCAAACAGTAGTGGCAGAGCTACAACAACAATATAAATTTCTAGTAGCAGTCCCTCGCTGGGGGTGGGGGATATTTAAGCCACGTGAGCTACTGCAGTAAATACCAAACCACTGTTGCTTTCCTTTCCACCTTTCCTCTCCTATTATGAGAAAGTTTGATGCCTTTTAATGGCTTTAGGAACCAAAGAAATCCTTCTTCTGCATGTTAAACCATCACTCTGGGCATAAACATATTATAAATTAAGTTACGTAGTTTTCTTACCTATGTAAAACATTAATGCCTTGATTATAATTTTGCAAGCTTGCTATTTTTTAATTTCTCTAGGACAATATAATCAGTTTATTCTTTCTGTTTTGAATTTGATTCTGCCCTCTGATACATTGCATATTATAGCAAATACTAATAGAAGCTAGCTAAATAGGCTGTGACAATTAAATTAATAATGCATTTTATTTGCAAGTGTTTAGTCTTCATGGTTTGACTGATATATGCAAAGATGGTAATTTATTAAAAGTAAATTCATGTAATTGTACTACAGAATTTGATGGACCAAAAAAAGTTGTCAGCATGACTATCATCAAAAACAGAAAATTGAAAAGAAGTTCAAAAGGGTTCTTGAAAAAAATGGTTATAACCCACACACCCCAAGAAATTGAGGCCCTTTATACAAACTTCTTAGAATGGAATTGCTGGTGGTAAGCATAGAGATAGTTCTGAACTGGAGAGAAAAAATACATTTACAATTTAGTAAGGAGTACTTAACTTGTGCACCTTGCTCTCCATCACTATTGGGGTTTTTTTATGCACAAAAGGGAGGAGTTATGGAGGATGTGAAGGTATTTGCATGGGCAGGTACAGAAAACTAGTGTAACTCATAATGAAATTGCTACTAAAACATCTTTTGTTTGGGTTATTTTCTTTTTTTAAAAGACAGAATTGATTTAAGGGGAAAATACTGTGCAGTTGAAAATCACATAAGTTTTTAAAAAATAAACTTGTAGTAAAATGTCTGCACATTTCAGACACAAAACCCCCTACTGCCTAGTCCATTATGATCATTACCATTTATAACTAACTCAAAAGTGGAATGTTTTAACAGAAAGAATTCCTCTAAGGTATATTTTCCTGTTATTGGAACTGTGATACTGATTTATTGTCAACTTGAATGAGTCTCAAAACTGGCATGTTATCTGCTAAGTCCAAGGCCAGTACATATTTGGTACTTCAGTGTCAGTAATCTTCATGGGACCTATAACTATATCTTATTGGCAGGATAAATCTTTGGCTACACCTTTATTGTGTCTAGTAGACATTGTGGTTGAGGACAAGGTGAGTGCATCGGTAATGTTAATGGTGCCAAGTTCTAATTTCTGTTACATCATTACTGTACTTGTAAATTGTGTCAGAACACAGAACAAAGAGATATTTCACTATTAAGATATACACATACACACACATAAAAATATGAGCAAGAAAATAAAAATAAATTCACTAAGTCATTCATCAGTGAGAATAAATTCTGCCACTGTGAAGTACAACTCTGGATTTAGAATTTTTTTATATGAAAAATATGCATAAATACTCTTTAAGGATTTTTTTAGAGACACCATTAGTACTGAAAAATATACATTTTTTAGTTTATGATACTTTCTTAACTAGAGTTCTAGCTGATATATCTGTTTAAAAAAATTTACATAAGAAAAAGCCATAGAAAAGCCTTTATAGTTGCTTAATCACCTCATCTTCCTTATGAATTTTGCCTCTGAAATAACTTTACATATGAGTAATCCCATTGAATAAAATAGAATCATTCATATATGAATGAATAAAGTTGCTGGTAGCACAAACAGTCACTGAATTGGAGTATCTATTATGAATCAATTCCTGTAAAGGTCATTAAAGTATATATTCAATTTTGAAAGGTTCTGGTATTTTTCATGTGCTTTAACAATGGGATCATTGTTACAGTGATCATCAAATAACATCAAATGAAGATCATATGATTTTGAAATGATCTTGATTGATTGAAAAAACTGTGCAGTGATTTCCACTTGAGAGGAAGAGCTATAGGTAAATACCTACTAGTGTCTAATATCAACCTAAATATATTTGAGATGCTTTGTCAAATAATGTTGGAATATAACATACTTCTAAAATTTGTATATTTTTTACACTTGAAGTAAAAAGAGGAAATTCCTAGATGCCAATTGTTTCATGTGCTGGCATAAGCACATGAATTTTTGAATAATAAATTCTACCAATATGTAAATATCATTAAATAGACAAGACTGTAGGTATGTCAGTGGAAGGGATTGTTGAGGTCTGAAAGAAAAATAGCCAGGAAAAATGAACTCAGGGTTGATGTTCTGTATATTATTTAGAAAACGGTCTTGTAATCAGATGCTGTGTATTTCCATTTTGAATGTACAACTAGAAGTGTATCAAGTCCATCAGTACAACCCTCTTTTATTTCACTGAACTGTTAATTCTTCTTTTGAAGCATTTTTCTTTCTTTGAGTAGAGAAATTTGTGATTGTAACTATTTGATATGCCTGTTTTGGGCAATGCTACCCCTGCAAAGTAAAAAGGTCCAGTTTGATGTCACAGCAAATTTTGGGTAAACAAGTGGCAAAAGTCACAAAGTAATGTGCCATACATCCATATGAAAGGAAGTTGTTCCAGTCATAAATCCCAGCTTTGTGCTTCTACTGCATAAGTCAACCATGCAGGCCAAGTGGGTAAGGGTTAGTATGTAATCATTTTGTAATAACCTGCTCATGTTCTGAAGGAATGAGTTCTTATGTGGCTGTCTCACAGAAGAGTTTCCAGTTAGAAGCCCTGGCAGTACACATGGATCCACTGGACAAGAGGCTACCTGTAAAACCAGAGGGGTGGTGTGCTGAGTCTTGCCTGCTAGCTTTGTCATCGCCTTTTACTGCTTCTTGCAAATGAGTTTGAGTTTTCAACTGAAACCCAACACTACTAAGGTTAACTGGATAGGAATGGAAAGCTTTATTTAGTTGATTACTTCCTGCATTTTGCTTTAAAAGGGTCTTGGAAAGTTACATAATCATTCTTTGGAAAAGTGCTAAGGAAAGAAATGTCACTTTTTCTTGAAATATTTACTGTTTGGAAGTTTGTGATGAGAGGATGTGTTTCTGTAAAGGACTCAAGTTTAGCAGTGTTTGAGAGCTGAAGTTTTGCCTGAGATGCATGCTCAGCTTTCCATGTTTTGGAAAGCTTATCTGACTTTTGCATGCAGCATTTCTCTTTGGTGTTCAGCTCTTGTCTGGTGCTATACTATGCCACAGTATGAAACTGGTTCCATAGGTACAGGCTCCAAAATCACTTGCTGCCTGAGTGTTTTTCTCTGTCTGTGGCTGACCAAGGAACATAAGGAAGCTCCCTGTGATTCCTCAGGTACTGGAAGTAGAAGATGTGCTGAAAATTCACAGCTTTCCACATGGCTTGTTGTCTGTACACACATATGCATTTGCTTTGCTACAAAGAAATGAAGACTAGGCAGACATATTTTGGAAGACTGCTATCACAAAGACAAGTGATGACTTCAGCATCTTTTCCGAAAGAAAAATAACAAGTGAAGGACTGTAAAAGAATGAAGTTATTTTGCTACTACTCATTATTTGTTCTTCTTATCAAATCCTGGTAATATTAGAGTTTACTTCAGAAGGAAGGGCAATCTGAAGTAAGTTTATTTTAATTGCTAGGTATGTGAGATGTTTTGGAAATTTCTGTAGTCAGCATCAGTCTACCTGTTGTGAAGGCTTAGCTGCTATGGTTAGAAAATAGAGGGAGTACCCAATAGGATTCATGCTGCACACAGTGAGCACCTTTGGCTAATTTTAAGCATCATAACAAGATATAAATGATGATCTCATATTCATAAACAATCAAGTACTGTCTAGAGCATAGGTTATTAGCTCCGTTAGCAAGAATATGCTAACATTGTCGGTGAATCTGTGGAAGACAGTGTGGGTAGCTGCTGAAAGCACCAGCTTTATTTCACAATGGTTTGTTTCCAAGGAAGCACAGTTCCTTGTTGCATGCCATCAGCTGAAAAGTTGTAAGCTGCAAACTGATCCCTCCTCTGATGCAGTCAGCTGAAGGTAAATTGTTCCAGTTGCGTGTCCCAGCTTGCTACTTCCACTGTGTAAGGCAACTGTGTAGGTCAAGAGGGTAAGGATTAGGATGGTAATATATCTCTAGATCACTTTTTACCTGTGTGGGACTGGTAGCAAGGGACCTCTCCAGACAATTCTGCAGTCTGTGTTACACTTTGAGGGTTGTATGTTATGACATTTATAGATATGAAACGTTCCATGTCTTGGGTGATACCATGACTTTTAACTTTGATCAATCTATATAATACAACAGAAGTATTTATTGAGAATACTAAAAAGGAAATGGAAACATAATCTCTTGACCATGCTGCAATGAAATATTTTCCATACATTCTGAAGAATCAAGAGGAGTATTTTGTAAACTTTGGAAGTGAAAACAGAAGTTCTGTGGCAAATGCTGTATATGACTGATGGTAAAAGCTTACTTTCTCCTTTTAGCCACACACTTCATAATTCTTGCATCAAGTTATGATGCCGTCAGGACTCCTTTTCTGCAGCCAAAGCAGCTGCATAATTATTAAGTACGAATGTTTGTTTATCCAGGTTTACTTAAGTTTCAGTGCCTCAAGGTAAAAAGAAAATGCTGGAGAAACATGTTCTGGAGTGAACAATACCATGAATACAATTTTAAAATCACCTCCTCAGTGCTAAAACATTTAAAAAAAAGTTGAACTGAGACTTAAGTAGTAGAAACATGGAGGTCTTGTTGTACTGTAAAGACAATCTTCTTCAATATGGGCCTACATAGTCAGTACAGAGCAAAGTGTGCTCTGTACTGATCTCTGGTGGGTAGAGTCATGGGACAACCCAGATTCAAAGGGAAGTCCAAAAATTATCTGGTCCATCCTTTGTAGGGGAGGGGAACCTAAAGGAGATCATCTAGCACACTGTCCAATAACATATTGAAACTTTGCAGTGATGAGAGCTCTGCCACATCCCTGAGGAAGTTGCTCCAGGGAATGCTTGTTCTTGTGATAATATTTTTGTTAAGATGAAACTTTTCACAGTGTAACTTGTTCTTTTTTCCCCTTCTGTTCTCTGTGTGCTTCCTTGTGAAGAGAGAGCCTCTTTCCTCTTTGCAGCAGCTGTTTAAGTCCTGGAATTCCATAATGAGATCCCCTTCTTCTCCAAGATTGTGGAAAGAATGCTGGCTGTTCTAGCTTGGGTTTTTGTTTTGTACAGAAAATTTTGCAGCTGTCTATGGACAGTATTTTTTTAAGAAAAGAGTAGCAGTAACGTAGTGCATCTTAAAATAGCTTTTGATCCTGGAAGTTGATTTGAATGGCACTGTTCTGTGTATAGAACAGTAGTAATTAAGCTACTTCGTAAGTCAGTTTCATACTGATCATTCCACTTTCTCTTGCTGTCATAGAATCATAGAATGGCCTGAATTAGAAGGGACCTTGAAGGCCATCTAGTTCCACCCCTCCTGCCATGG
>NC_140028.1:59550803-59585803 GCF_963513975.1 Fringilla coelebs
AATGTTTTCGCATACAATGTGTGTGAAACTTGCAATTTTAAATTCTCCTTTCTATCTTCATTATGCTTATGTGTTGTATAGATTTCTTCACGTAGAGTGATGTTCAGTTGCACTATCTCTAGAGCTGCAAGACAAATAGAAGTGTAAACACAGAGCAGATGCCTCATTTTACATAAGAAAACCTTGCCCCCACTTATCATATTTGAACTGCTTGTGTTTGTGCACCTGTAGCTCACTGACAGTACCCTTCAGAAAATGAATTATTGGTTTTGTACCATTTATATAAGACACGGCTCATTGTAGACAAATGAGAGATAATTTCTAGAGTTTCAGATCCATGGCCTTATTTTTGTTGACCACCATCACTCTGTGTAATGCTGTACATTCGTGCTCCAAGCAGATTGAAGATAGACGCACCGAAAGCCCAGTCCTTCTGTTGGCTTTCTGAAAATTTCCATGCAAGTTCTTCATCAAGAGGCCATCGTTGTCTGAGAGGGGTATGGAGATGCCATATGACTGGAAATGGCCACCTCAAACCTCACGCAGAAAATGGCTACTGCTTTTGACTAAAGGGATATACTTGCCCAGTTTCTGACATGTTAAGCTGGTTTCCTTCCAGCTGCTAATTGAAAAAGGTAAAGAGCTCTACTGATTGTGAAGTCAGTGTTACCCATTTATAACTGCATATGATTTCATCACTCATGGACGAACTCGTAAGGGTTGTTTCTACATTATTTTGTTTCTACCACATGGGAATTTTAAGGACTCTGCAAGTAGGTAGAAGTTTAATAGTAAAAAAATGCAGTGCAGAACGAGTTTCTAGACCACTGAACTTTCATCTTATTTGCTCACTTGTTGGCATTTTTACTTGTCAGTTTTCTGAGTATTTAGTGATATAGTCAAGAGACTGCATGAGAGCAGAAGGCATAGAGGTACTAGCACAAATAGATAAGTTTATAGATTATTTTACTTTATGGTATATGCATAGCAAGTGCATTTGTACAGAGTTAGCTAAATACTGATTTATGCCTGTCTAAGTAAAAGAAAAGCATTAAAATACTTGCTATCATCTTGAATCTCTAAAATGTCTGATAGTTCGTATTTCATGAAGTCACACATCTGAGAAGTTGGCTTTTGCAAAACAAGCTCTCTGATTATCTGATATCCTCCGGAAGGTTAGGAGAGTTGTTTCCTATATTACTTAGGGAAAAATTTCTTTTTACAATTGAAAATGTCAGCATCAATTTAAAGTAACACTAAGCATGTGCTTGCTTTCTGAATATTATCCTCCTCCACCTCCCCTCCAACCACCCTGCTGAGGATCTGAGTGTGACAGTTTGATTAGATCATCAATCCTTACTGTTAACAGCACTTTTCCTGAACACCTGGGTTGCTAGGTCACATCTGAGTTTAGCTACCGTTGTTTTAGTGACCTAACGTGCATTCACCATAGCAATTTACATTTAGCCCTCAAATTAAAAGTTACCTTAGAACAACAGTTTGCTTTAAAATGACCTTTGTTCTCATGTGAAAGTTATGCTATATGATGTGATAAAACCATAAATGATGAAACAGATTTTTGTATTTGAGAAGTGGTTACTTACTTTGATAGAGCTCTCAAATAAGTCTGTCTAACTGCTGTCTCAAAAGCAAACCACTGTTAGGAATACTTCTCCTACTTAATTGTCTGTCAGTGTAGAAGAATTCTACGTAGATTTATATTCCCCTATTTTGATTAAATGGTGTTATTCTATACTAAGTTAAGAAATCACATTTGTCATATCCTTACAATATTTTTATAGTGTTTCTTCCCTAAAAATCTACTTTTGACTTGCCGGTACAGTCTGGTTCCTGCTTCTCCTATTTTTAGGGAAAATATCAGCAAAGGTGAATAGCTAGTGACAATTTCAGTGCAAATTGTTAAGCAGCAGACAAGAACATAAGCGTGCTATAAAATGTAGTCCTTTTCTGATTCTACAGTAATCCTTTGTTTTTCCTGTGAACAGGAATATAGGATATTCATAAAGTTATCAGAGGAAAATTCATGAAGCATTTAATTAAAAATCAGTTAAGACTTTTCCTTCTGTTTTTGAGTTATTAAAAAAAGCACAAAACAGGACACTTTTATCAACAAGAGAATTCACTTTTAGCAGTATATATGATGTAACAATAGTAGCTAGCGGAAATGCTTTGCTTCGTGCTTTCTCTCATATCAGTTGAATATGCTTTCATATATATTCTTAAATCAAATGTACAGCTTCCTGTAATCTGTTACAGTCATGCCGTTGTTGCAGATCTATGAAATTAGATACCAAATGATTATTTCCATTAAATTGGTCAAATATGAAAGAGATCTCTGAAGGCCAAATGTAGAATTTAAAAGGAAAAAGATATCTTTAAGTATACGGTTTATTATGGAGGGGTGTTCTTCCCCCCGTAGCACATATAGTGTGGGATTAACATGCATTACATAAAACACATATACATTTTGGGGCGTGATTCGGTGTCTAATTAAATCAGTAGAACGTATTATTTTGATTGGGATCATTAATGAAGCATAATTTTGCTTGTTAAGCAAAACTCTTAATTAGACACTATATTTTAAATATTATTTTGTATATATGCTACTGTTCAAGAACGTGTTTACTGTGTCCTCTGAAATATGTGAAGCGCCTACTTCTGTTAATCCATATTCAAAACATATGTCGTAGTGGCTTCTGAGAATTCATAATAACAATAAAATTAAAAACATGGATAAATCTATGCAAAATTAAAAATTCTGCAGCATGCAGTGTACATTATTTTAAATGCTAATTCATAGTAAAATTAATGGTAAAAAAGTATAAAGGATCTGGTGTACATAATCAGAGTGTAGAAAATGCTGCTCAGCCTTCCATCAGAGTGAATAATATAGGGTCAATAGGATGTTTAAAAAAAAGCTGCCATGAAAGACGTGGCGTAAGAGACTAACGCTTTCAAACAGCATTTCTTTCTCATGATATTATGCAAATAGAAAATGCTCGGCCTTGATGAAGGCATACTTGGTAAACTCCTTGAATTTTTTGGAAAGAAGGATAATTTGTAGGATATGAGTAATGTGATATTAATTTCTATATGTGTTTGTTTATTTATTATTATGGCTATGAAACTGTATTATTTATTACCATATAAATCCATGCAATCAGAAATTTTTTAAACTGAAACTTTTGGGGACAGCTTTTGCATGCCTCATAGCTATTCACTAAATGTTTTTTTTTAATTTGGGGAAGTTTATTTACCATTGCTTTTTTTTTTTTTTTTTTTTTTTTTTTTAATTAGTTTGATGTAATTTTTACTTCATTGCTTATTTTCCTTATCAGAGTAAAAAATGCTGAAGTTTGAAATTTGGCCATAATAATCATCACTGACTATTGATGGTCACCCTTTGTTGCTTTGGATTATCAGATTATCAGTATATTCTCCATTGTAGGTGAATTCTCCATTGTAGACTTTGTAGGTGAAGATTATTCTTTGGTTTACAACTTTTGTCTTACATATGATTATGTTGGCATGAATTCTGTTCTGTTGGAACAAATCAGATGTTTACCTTAATGCCAAAGAGTGCAACTTTTTATTTTCATGCACTCTGTAAAGATTGGTAAGTGTACTGTTGGGTAAATTAAAAAAGTATAATAGATACTTACTGAGTAAGAGAACATTCACACTAGGTAGAAAAACAGGACAGACCAATAGACTAACTCCTGTTATATCATGATGCGCTTATTGTTGAGTAAAAGCTTGCAGTTCTGACAGACTGACTTGGGGAGAAACAAGCATGTACAAAATTAGGCTTTATTGTACTGTATCTTCACTGAAAACATCTATTTATTCATAGCAATGTGTCTCATGCAAGTTACCAATCTGTAACAGCCAAGGCAAGGCGTTGGTAGTTTCCATGAAGGTGAAGCGAGGTACAGTCAGCACTTGCATCTCTTCCCATTGTTGGCATTGCCTGAATTCAAGGAAGTGAAATCTGCATTTTTCCATTACTGTTTTCAATAAGATTGCAGAATTATCTTACTTGTGCTAGTTATATCAGATAAAAGCACACCTTCTTGGCTGTGTGGACAGAGAAATCCACTTGTGTGGAGAATAGAATGCATTTAGAACACAGAATGTTGTCCAGCATAGTTGTAAACTGGTCTCAGGCTAGAATGTGTTTCAGTGTTCTTCTGTTTTGTAAAGAAGTAGTCCCTCCCCTGGCCAGACTTCATTGCTCTTCAGGCTTCACCTGTGGAAGGTGGTCTATTCAGGGAGTACATGCAGCAAAGGAGTGTGGATTCTGCAGTAGTTGTGTTTTCATCACCAGTGGCAGGCATCTGAGTGGCTTGGGCAGTTATTCCTTTTTTTGTGTTTGATTTTCTTTCCACTTATGATGTGAGCGTAGTAACACCTACTTCCAGGTGCTGATGAGAGCTTGAGAAGCATTGCAAATAGAACTATGATGATTTTTTTTTCTTTTATTGGAATGATGAGATAAAATTATTGTGGCTGTCATACTTTGAAAGAAAGGGATTTGATGTGCTTTTGAAATGCTAATCTGAAGGACAGGAATGCTGGGGGAGAGAAAGTGAAGATCTTTCTCCAAATAGGACTTCTGATCAAGCTAGAGACAGAAGCTCTTATGGGTGTGTTAAGATCTGGAGAGAGTCACCAAACAATTGCTAGGGAAGGGAATTCCTTGCAAACGCTGCAGAGGCTTCCTTTTTTCCTGAGCTGAAAAGAGCTGTATATGGAGTCAATCCAGTAGACTCTTAGTTTTACTTTCAGGCTAGGTTGAGCTTTAGTCTGACAGCAGCTCTTTTGGTTTGTGTTTCACATAATTTCAGAGAATGCTCCTGATTCAATTCTGCTTTCTGTGAAGACTCAGCCTTGGCAGAGTTCAGACCAATACCGTATGGGCTGGCTATCAAAGGTTTTATTTTTCATTTGGGCTTGATTTAATTCTCTAGTTTAATTGTTGAGAAGTGTAAATCAGATGTCTAATGCAAATATTTTTTTTAATTTCATTGAGGTTTGCACTGGCTTTAATTAGTATTGTTTTCTGTGATAAATTTTACACAGGCAGTCTTAAGAAGTGCTGTAACCTCGATGGTGTACATCTCTATTGCTTTGTTAGTGCGCATAAGCAGGCTGCTCTAGGCAAACACAGAAAGGGGAAACCAGTGGAATGAGCAAGAGACTAAAGTTTGTATTGATGTGGGTCAGAGGAGACTGTTCTATGTCCCAAGAGCATGGGGTTTAAAAAAAGAATATGGGGCGCGGTTCATAAGAGGCAAAGCCATGCAAATGGCTCGTGTTTTCTTCCTTGTTCCTGCAATATTTTGACTTTCTATGAAAGAAGTTTGAAGGGAGCATGATAAGCTTTTAACAGTGAGGAAGATACTTCATTTTACAGTACCCTTTCAGGATGAATTGCAGTATAGTAACGAATCAGTATATGTAAAGCATATCAAAGTTAAACTAGATTTGCATTTTTGATCACAATATAACTTACATATTGAAAAAGTTCTTTTTTATAGACAGTACATTTAGAATGTACTTTGTATTTTTTCCTTTTAAGTCAGGTAATAAATGCCTTTGCTTCATGATATGCCTGTGTGTATATCTACATCTTGTCTCCCAGTTGGAGTGTTTAGTCACCAAAAGGAATTTGTCAATTTTTGTACAAGCTTATGATTCCCAATTACAAATATGGAAAGATGGGTGATTATTTTTAACCTCCTAAGGTCCTGTCTAAGTTCCTTTCTAAATTTTCCTTCCTAAATTCCATCTTTTCCTGGTCTAGTATGTTGGTCTAGCAGTCTGTGTAGGATTTGTCAGGGTTGTTTGTCAGCGTCAAAGTCAGAGGAAGACATTCAGAAATACTAAAACATTATTCTTTTAGTCTGTAGGTTTACTAGAAGGGTTTTAGAAGAAGCACAAAATAGACAGCAGAGGGGGCCAGGCTCTCTACATCACCAACCCAGTTGCAGTCAATTTATTACAGTGATTTTGTTTTGTGGACAGAGGTTCTCTAGTTAGCCCGTTTAGTTATTATAGTGTTATTCTGTTCCTGTTATTTTGCACTTACTGGGAAAAGCAGTAGAAATTCAGGGGACTTTCTTGAGTAGCTTTTGTGATTCTGCTTTCTCATACACTTAAAGGAAAAAAAAAAGAAAAAAAAAAGAAAACCCACAAAGAACATAATCATTAATTTTTTTATGACTGCTTTTTTCCTGGAACACTGATGTGACCATGTCTTGAGAATGAAAAGAAATCTCTGTAAATATGGGGACTTGATAATGCTGAATCAAACCATTTTCTGTATTGCTAGATACATTGCCTCATCAACTGCAGTTCTTGCAAAATAAGAAATTATATATAAATTCAAAATATTATATAATTTTATTGGACAGCATATTGGTGCACATCTTTTTTCATGTGCTAGTAGTTCCAGAGATAGCATTTATCAAAAATACCTGTAAAATACTCTGATTTTCTGTTTGTTTTTTTCTGCAGGCATGCACATGCTAGTATCATGTGTCATGAATGATATCTTTCTGCACCCTGGTGTCCCATTTAGTATACAGTTCTTGGCTGTTCTACATTTGTTGGGTCAGTATTTACTGTTCCTGCCTCTGTAGATTGCTATTTTATTTTCCTGAGAAAGCACAGTGAAGAACATTCCTTTCAGCTGAAAACTGGTGTAGTTCTTAGCCCCCAATGGTCACTTGACTTAGTTATATAAGATTTGGAAGGACACTAGACTTGCATCAAGTGTTGCCACACAGGTGAACCAGTTCATTTCCAGAAACCAAACCAAACCAACTAACAAACCCCCTTCCCGCCAAAAAAATATTGAGTTGGACTTGGACTTACAGGAATGTGACTACATCTTCAGCAAATGACAGATACTTCAGAGTATAGTTTTGGTTTTTACTTTATATGCTTTCTTGTAGTTTACTTTTTTCTTGTTTTTTTTTAATGAAAATAGAGCAAATGCAGCAAAATGATCCATGCTACTTTTTTAAGGTGATGTAAAAGGTCATTTAGATTGTCATTCAGGAGGCAGAAATTCTTCAGCTAGAAACTGAATTCTGTAGTTTGAAGTTAGTATAAGCAAATGATAGTGGCACACATTTTTAATTAAATATGTCTACCGTATCTTAAAAGTATTCTCAAAACCAGATATGGCATCAATATAGCTATAATGATACTCTGCAGCTGTCCCTGGATTAATGCAGTGAAGATATGACCTCTTAGAAACTGCCTGCTGTGCACACTTGCTGTAGTTGGCCTGTTTTCATCAGTGTGATTTTAAAAAGCATAGGAAGAGGGACTGCACTTCTGATAGGTGTATAAATTACCAAAAAAAGGGAAGGGAGATGGCCAATGAAGGTCTAATTAATTTATTTATAAAGATCAGGGTTGGGAATGGTTGCTCTGGCTTTTGAAAGAGTCAAAAGAGAACATCTGTTTTCTAGGTGCACCACTGTATCTCCTCAGGTATAGAGAAGATAAGAACTGTTAGGGAGGTTTCTTCCACTTTATATATACTGTGTAGTTTCAGATTATTCCAGATTATAGAACCTTTATGTGATCTAATTCTTATTCAACTAGTATAATGTATTTCTTCTGTTTTGAAATGTTGCTTTAACTTTTTTTCCATAAAAAAAAAAGTTAAGAGAAAAGAAGTTGTTTTCTACTATAAACATACCAGCAGAGTTCAGGTCATCATGCAAATGTAGGACAATGGCAGAATCGTTGTGACATGTGTACAGAGCAGTTTGATAAGGTCTCTGAGCTGGTACAATGAAGGGTTGCTTTCTTCCCTGTGTTAACACTGAAACATTAAACAGAATGGACACTGAATTTTGGTGCTTTGCTGATAAACAAGTTGAATGTACGCTTGTGCAATGATGTATTGCAGTGTCCTTGTGTCTGTGAATGGACTTCTCACAGATTCAGAGGTAGGATTCTATATATAACCCGCTGTATATAGGGAGGTTGTGAACAGTTTTACAAATATTCTTCTTTGGGCTACTGCTAGTGAAAAAAACAATAAAAATGCAATTCACATCAGCTGTTGAAAATCTCTGATGCATTTTCTCTAACATAGACAGCAACTTCCGAAAATATTTATGAGTCTGCTTTCTGATGAATGCTTGATATCATCCCTTAGGATATGATCTCTTTGTTGGATTAAAGGCACTAGTCCTTGCATTAAATGATGTTGGGTTTTTTCATCCTAATACTCTTTACATGTATCTCTTTTAGATGGTGCCGTCTATTACCCTGCTCAGCCTCCTTACGTTTATCTTCCCTATGAAACAGCTATTAGTTCACCAAATAAATTTTGAGATGATTTTCCTCCAACAGTTTGTAGGTTCTGAAAAATCCATTAATATCAAAACCAGATTCCCTTTGCTGTGTGTGTATGTGTGTGTGTGTGTGCATGTATGTGTGTGGTATTTTTTATGCTGACCTGAAGATTTGTTTTGCTACTGGACCTATGTAGCTGCTTAGGATGTTGTATTCCCACTGCACTGTTTACAATGTTGTCTGATCTATCAGCAATCTAATTCACAGATAGGATCAAAATTCATGATGTAATAGTTCTTTCACATTGTTTTGTAGAGGAAACTTATTAAAGAAAAAACCTCATGTGGCAGTTGCCCTTTCAGCACTTTAAGATTTTGATTCTTGCTTTCCATCTTTAATGTGCACTGATTATGCCTTGACACCTCTCATGCTACACATTCATTTTTCTGTGGTCTTTTTGACAAACTGACATGAAACTGGTTGCTTTTAGCTTTTGCCATTGCTTCCAAAGCATATGTTCTGGACAGTACGTTTTCTTTCCTTTGTAGGTAAGTTTCATTTGTTTCATTAAATAGTAAACTTTTTTTTACAGAAAATTTACTACAAACATCATCTGATTACAAACTGTACTTCCTCAGGGCTTAGAATTCAGTCTGTCAGGACCACTTGTCCCAGATATTCCAGTTCTGTTCTTTTGTCGATCTGTTGCAGATTATTTAATTATCAAGATTTTATTTTGAAGATAGACAGAATTAGAATGTAGTTTAAAGGCAAATTCAAATTATTATTCATTCTGCCTTCTTCTAAACACATGTTTCTGGCAGAGGAGAATTTTGAAAATTTCTCAGCTATCAAATATTTCAGCAGGAAAATAATTTAATATTTTGATTGTTTCTTTTTTTCTTGGTCTCTTAAGTTGATCAGAAGCTTTAAATGTAGACTTTGATGATAGCTTTTTGCTAATCATGAATAAAATATTTCTAGAAGTCAATTACTTTTTAAGGCCAGAGAAAACACAAAGTTCTTTAAATTGAGAGTTTTTTCAGAATAACTGATTAGGTTACATAACCTAAGTAGAAGTTTTGATTTGTTAGGAAAGTATCTGTAGAATAAGGAATGAGTTTAGAAGAAGACTCTTGGCATATCAAGTTTAACTTAGGTATTGTACACTGTTATCTGCGTAAAAAGAAGTTTGGGCATAGTAAATAAGCAGAAAAATTGCTAAGGACCATGTTCTATTCCTGGTGCCTCAGGCTAGGGATTATAGGTGACACTTGTGATGAACTGAACTTTGCAAAAATGTTTGTAGTAATTGTTTCAGCTGTTTCCTAATGTATCATAGCCTTTTAAGAGGTGAACCTGGAAAAAAAGGCTAGCGATCATCTAGTCCCTTCTCACAATCATATTTTATAAGCAAACATAAGTATTGATTCCAAACACATTGCTACAATCAAAATATTCTTTGATAGATGGCCATGTAACTTATTCCTGAAAGCATCTTTCAAGGGGACAGTTCTGCAACTTCTGTGGTGCTCATTCTACCACTTACCTGCACATGCTGAAACACAATGCTTTAAAAAATTTGGGAAACTCAGATTTTTTGAGAACACATAGTTTTAGACATGAATTTGAAATTTGTCAGAGGAAAGGTAGTTAACCCAAATTCCTATCAGAATGACTTCACTATCAATTTAAAAAATTATTGAAGTTGCATACCTCAATATATATTTCAGTTTCTATATTTGTAATAGCAGTTTGTTTGAAGAATAGTATTGTTGGCTTAAGAAATTCTGGACAATATATTCCAGCTTCCATTTACCTTATCTATGTATGGTTTAGCCTTATCAGACCAATCTGTAGTCCTGTCCCCTGGGTCCTTCGTTTTCATTGCTTGTCTGAGAGCTGCATAGCTAGAGCCACGGAGCTGACTGGCTGCATCAGGGATGGGAGGTCTGTCTGCTCTGGAGAAATTTGGTATAGTCAGAGGAATGAGTCATTGAGCCAAACTGTGCTGTCCTCTCCCCTTCTGTCCCTGGCTGAGCTCTCCCGACTGTATTTCGCTGTGGTGCAATGGCAGCATCACACCAAATTTGCCACCAAAATATTATTTTAGAACTGTGCTCCTTCCCCTTCTGCATTCCTCCTAGAAATTTCACACAAGGACATGCAAGAAAGATGCGCTGTTGAAAGAAGGAGGAGTAGAAATGATGTTTTGCTTCATGAAGCTATCAAGAAAATCTGTGTAAAAGAATGGCTGTATGGGCCCCATTATCCTTGCTTGCCCTGTTGTGCTGTGAGGGGATTAGAGGAGAAGGAAATTTTTCTGGGAAAACAACCAAAATCTGTAATTCAGGTATGACCAGACACATGACCAAGGTTCACAAAGCCTATGGCACATTATTCACTAAGCCCGGACTGCAGGATTGCCACATTCACAAGAGCTGCAGCTGGGAGATCCCCAAAGTTCTGACTGTGCAATGATGTGATGCTGGTGTTGATGCCTTAAGTTTTAGCTTTCATATGATCCAGATTCTGTATTGCATTGAACTTCATATAAAGTGTTAACAAGTTTTCACAGTTTAGTTAGACAAAACAATCCTTTTCCAGCCTGACAACCAAGGACACCGTTGCAGCTTCAGGCCCCAAAAGTATAAACAGCAGCAAATTGAGGAGAGCAAACTGAGGATGGGACTTCATAACCTGAAGCTGTAATTGGACAATTAACCTCAATATGTAAATGAACCAAAACTTATAAAAGTGTGAAAATGTGTGATCCATCGTCTGTCTTGGGTGGAGCCTTGGCCAGGCTCTTGTACTGCCCAAGGTGTATCCTTTGAAGGCCTTTTGATGAATACCTACTTTATTCCTTTAACACTGTCTAGCCTCTGTTCCAGGTAGCCTCTCAAGGCATAAGGGTGAAGCTCACTCTCAGGGTTAATCAGTGGAGTCAGCCTTCATAACCATTGGCTTTGCTCTATCCAGTCTGCATTAGCTGCAGTCCCTGTCCCATGTCACACCAGACCAAGTTCTAGGATGGGAGCTGTGCTCTAATAGTCTGTGAGCTCCATGGAGCTGAGGAGCAACCAGCTGGCACTGCCTGTGGTAGTTGGTCAGAAAGGCTGTAGAAGTTTCTAAGAAAGAGAGGTACAGATGCAGAGAATAGTTGATTTGGTATACATCCTCTCTTGCACCCTCATTCTGTCACAACTGTCCTTGAACAAAATGAATGGACATTATAGTGCATCTTTCAGTGTTGTCTTGCAATCAGTTGTACTATTTCTTTCTATTGAGAGCATCAGTTCAGTTGAGAGGAGCACTCTGTTTCTTTGTGGCTATACATAGTTGATCCTGAATTTCCTTTGGCACCTCCAAGATAAATTCAGTCTCTAACAGCTGACTGGACATGAAGTGGTGTGGGAGAGCTGTCCTTCTGGGACTTCATATGTTAGTACGAAGGAGTAATGAGATGGATACTGGAACAATAGTAGTAAGGGTAAAGAGCCATGAACAATAAACAAAGTCATACTACGAAACCTTTTTCTAAAGATTTTCATGCAGTAACGTTTTATGTAATGTAAACTTTTAAGAAGGAATTTAGTGCTATACCTCAAAAATTTGGTTTATGTTGCTCCGTGTGAAAGTTGTTGTTTGCATTAAGAAGTAATTGTAGGGACAGTAAAGAAAAGTGATAAACCACTGATTTTAAGGAATATGGCGACTAACTGCTTCTAGAATTTGCAGTACAAGTTAAATCTAACATATTTACTAGGGATGTAGGAGGAAGATTGAATGCTACATTAATTACATTCACAGATGGTCATAAAATTAGGATATAACAACAAATACAGAGAAGGTTATAATACAGAAGGACAGAAAGAGGTTGGAAATATGAGCAAGAGACAAAATTAGGTGCTCTAGAAATATGTAAATGAAAACATCTGAAACTAGGCAAAATATGAATATTCAATGGTAGAAAAGTGTTGAAAAGGAGATGTTAAAAAAGGTAAACATGACAATGGAAACTGATTAGGAATGTATTTTAAACAAGACAAGCGTACAGGAGAGTAGGATTAAGGTTGTGTGGGCAGCCATTGCATGAATGCCCTGAGGACATGATTGTCTTTCCTTTGCCCTTGCAGAGCAAAGGCTGCTGTTTGCATTGAGCTGGCCCTTAGGAAGGAACTTTGGGATTTTATACCAGGTGAATCATCTCAGCTAATTTCTGTATTTGAAGGATGGATCTAGAGCAAGTGGTATTTAATTTAATATCTTCTAGCTATAGTGGTTTGTGTTGATTCAGCTGAGCCTTGTCCATTTATTTTAAAATCTAAGATCATTCCCTGTGACTAGAAGTATGTGTAGAAAAGAGGTACAGACTGTGGGACTGACTTTATCCAGTAAAAGGGTTGAACAGGAAAAGTTTTTTTATCTTTCAAAGCCAGATAAAATGTGTGAGGAAATAGGCTTTCATCATGATGTGAGCCCCACGAGGGTGGAGAGCTGAATGGGTGGGTATTCTTAAAACCTGCATGGCTTCCAAGAGTTTTATACCAGAATGGTTCTTTTTACCCCTGAAAAGTATGGTAAAAGCTTGGCAGATCTTCAGGAATAAACAATCCAGTACAGAAGATACTGGTGAGCAGTACAGGGCACCCTGAACTTTGCGAACAAAGAACAAGTCATGTGAAGCAGTTGTGCTTGCCTTTTAGCTAAATTAGGGTTTCTTGCTTGGACTGAAAAGATTTGTGTAGTCTGTATCCTCAAATGAGAAGCTATCTGCTTGAAATGTATTTATGGGTTCTAAATTAAAACTACATTTTACCATTTAATGTAAAAATGTGGTGGATTTACCTTGCTTTTACCCGTAGGCAGGACTTAGGGGAGTGTTTTCTTCATTCATTTTGTATCTATTTGTATCTGTGAGATCATGTTTGAATTCTTCCAAAGAAAGAATAATGGTTGCTGTTTTATTATTTGATTATAAAGTCAAACTAAGGCATGAATATAAAGTTCCGAGCTGGAAAATAACTTTGCTAGTCAAAAGAGCCCTTGTTGGGGGACAGACGGAAAATATGAATCATAACAACGTACAGAGACAAATGCCAATTTTTTGATCAGGTGCCCAATAACATGAGCACAGGCACTTTTTCAATAGTAGAATATAACTATTACTGCTAATGCCAGTCAAAAAGCACTGCACTGGTGTACCATCCCATTCCAGAGGTGAGGCTGGCCCTAGCCTGTTGAGGCTTGTTGTTGAGAGGCAGAGAAGCTGGTGAATTTCCACTCACCTGTCTGATGTTGACACATGGCCAAAAAGAAAAAAAAACCAAACTGGAAACATTTTCCTGGGAAAATGTTAGCAGTTTCTTTGTGTTGATTTGGTTTTTGCTCGGTTTTTTTTTGTTTGTTTTGTTCTTGTTGGCGGGGGGGTGGGGGGGTGGGGGTGTAGGCAGGGATTTTTTTCAACTATACCAGAAAATCATTAATGATTGTGGGGATCCTAGATTTGTGATTACAGGGATATGCTATTCATGATTGTGCAATCACTTTGGTCTCTTCCCTGTCTGACTGAATTTTCAGTGCCTTAAAGGATATTTCTAAGTGGACTGGAAATTGACTGAGATGCTCAGCAATTCTCTTGACAAATTTCTTCAACTATTTAACTACTGGTGTATTGGCAAAGCAATTACATGGCTGTGAACTGAAACAGTCTTCATGTTACATGCTGACGTGTTTAGATCTCCAACAGCACACACAGTTTCACCTGTTTTCTTCATCAGTGCATTCAGTTCTTTAGTAACAGATATATAAAATGGATGTGTGGGATTGACAGTTCTTCCAGGTAGCAAATGTCTTCTGCTGCAGCTGGGACAGGAAAAATTCCCAAAGTAGCTCATCATCTCAGGAGGCAGAGAGTAATGTTTACTGATTTAGTTTGTATGTTATTTACAGCCAGAGAGTTTAAGATGGATGAATTTATATAGCGCTAATCACCCAAGTTTCCTTAGCTTAGTTTCTTAGCCTTTACATGACTTCCTTAACTAGTTTTACTGATCTTTTGGAGATGTTGGAAGCAAAAATGCTTCCATACTTAAGTACAGTCTCACTGTACTACTAGGATATTTTGATGCCTTGAATTTACACATCATATGAATTTGTCATAAAATATACACATTCTGGAAAGCATCTCTTCATCTCTGATATCAGTCTTAAATTTTTTAGGCATTGTTCATTCTAAATGCATTTTCACTGTTTTGCAAAGGTATGAGTCTATTAGAAGTAATAGGTGGATGGGGTGGAAGGAGGGCAGAAATTGCATTATTTCATTTATTAATGTTATTTAGTGAGAATCTGAACTAACAAGAACATGATTGTTTTACTGAAATGGTGCATAAATACGTAGCCTTATCATTTACTAAAATTACTAACTAGTCATATAGGTCATGACTAGTCATTTAATTTTCCCTCATCAGTCACTGTCTGCAGCAGCAGAACCCAAGGGGAGACTGTGGCTGCTACTGCTGCTGCTCCTGTAGGAAGTAAATCTTTTAAGAACCAGTTTATAGGACCTGCTGGGTGTGTTCATTTTGGCCTGGGTGCTGCCCCTGGAAGTTTCCAGAAACTGCTTCTGAGAAGCACTTGCAGTTCATGACACTTCAGTAAGCAGATACAGAAGAACTTGTTCAAAGGGAATTGTTCTTCTGAACTCCAGTTTAAAGCTGCTATATACTTGATTCACCACTTTATTGCAATTATTCTCCCAAACTCTTTTGGCCAGTTTCTCAGTGATCTAGCTCCACCATAATTAGTACAAGTTTAAGATTTGAACCTGGGGGGTTTTCCCTCATATTTTCAGTAGAGGTGTTTTTGTTAGCCACTAAATGTTTAAATCTTTTCTATGAATCCATCATATATTTTTTTTCTTTTAATTAAAAGAGTAGACCATACTGACATTTTTGCATGCTCTTTGCTGTTATATTTTCACCAAAAATTCAGACTCTTCAGTGTTTCTCCAAGTTGTATCAGTGAGAAACATTTGCATTGTGCCCTAATGATTCTAGGTCTCCAAGGTTACATAAATCTATGCACAACGTAGAAAGGCAAGCCCTAAGAAGATGGTGAAATGTTCTGAAGAATACTGTGTTGCCACTTGTTGTTGACTTTTTCCAGCTATGTATGCTTCAAGAAGAGTTGAATGTCTGTAAGGCCTTCAGTCCTATTCCAGTAGTTAAGGACATATCATGTCCCTTTTACATCTTTGGTTAGGCTGCAGCTTAAAATACAGAATTGCATAGGGATTATGCATACTTGAGTGAAAAATGGCCACTTTATTAGGTGTTAGCTGGGTATATGTGATCAATCTTTGTGCTAATTTTCATATTAATTATTTTGAGACAATTATGAACAGATGCCATGCTAGGACTGAGCATAGGATTCAAGTTCAAATTCTTACCAGAACAACGGCCTGTCTTGAGGAAGAAGAACTAATGGACTGAGGAGTTCTCACCTGTTCACCCCTACCAAAATGCTTGTGTTCTGGAAACTCCCTAAACCTCAAAAAGCACCTAGGCTCACAACACTCTTTTGTTTGCCTCTCCTGCTGTGCTGCTCAGGCCAAGGGGACAACCAGCTGCTGTGAGGCACTTCCTCACTTGTGATTGTGGCTTAAACCAAGTGGTTTCTCTAGTAGTATGTTTCTGCCACCACTGGGAGATGACTGACCTTTCCCCCTCCCCTATTATTTGTGTTCATTAAATGGAGCCATGAGTACTCCTCCTCAGTAGTGTGTTGGAAATTTTTGAGTATTTGAGTGATTCCTGCACGTGAAAACACTATGAAATCATACTAGTGACAGCTTTCTTTGACCACGGTGCTTGTTAGCAGAGTATTAACCTATTTGGACAGGCTCTCTGGGACAAATTCCTGTTGTATTGCTTCTGAGCTCTCAGTTCATGTTGATACAGTCGAATACGATTAACATAAATTTTCTATTATGCCATATCTGTGTAAAGGTGAAATTCAAAGAAATCTGCAAATGTGGTTTGTTACAAGACATTAAAATAATATCTTAAATTTCAGAAATTAATTTGTGCTCAAGAAATTAGCTTCTTCCAGAGCTGTTTTTTATGTTTTCCCTGCCATGTTCCTGTACTTTCAGGCACTCTTAAGCATTGTGCTGCAATATTGTTATTGCTGGAGCTTCTCATGATCAGAGTGTGGTGTTATAATCATAACTTATTTGCTGGATGTAAATGGATAGTAGCTGAAACGAAATTTCTTTTCACCTGTATAATCAAAAAATATTATTTGGATTCCTAGAGGTGAAAGGAGGCAAGCTGAAACTTCATCTTTGAAGAGAAAATTTCAGAGGCACTTTGTCACTGTCATGTCGTGGTGCAGACATCTGTCAGACTCTATTACAAATCCAACTTTCTTATTCGATGAGTTACTCAACTTGCAAATTGAGACCTCTCTGCTTTGTTAAAAATTATCACTGCTCATCCGAAAACCCTAAGTGTTTAAAAGTATAAGATGACAGCTTGAACGCTTAGGGATGTGGACTCTCCTTATAAGGACAAATTACCTTTCTGGATGTCACATTTAAATGTTTGGCTGCCTATCATCTACAGGGAATTTAGCATGATAAATCTTTTTAGATCTCTGAGAGCTGAGGAATTGTAAGTGAAGTGCACGAAAGGTGTTTGAGGTTCAGGTTTTTTTGTGTGCATCTTTTACAGAGTAGACTTCAATCGTCTCTGATTGCAAGTACGCTTACTGGAAGATATTGCTTCAGGTTATCTCCTTTATTCAAAGATTTGAAGCTGTTGTCTTCCTTTTTTATCTAAATAAGGAATTTTTTTGTTTTTACTAAATATATATATTGGGCTTTTTTCTAGCATGAACCAGAGTAGATGAACCTAAAGATGAAAAGGTTAATTTTATAATTGTGTGACAAGCATACAAAGGTATAATTGTGGGGTGGATCTGGCCCATCATTTCAGTATGCCATTTTGTAATTTCATTGTCAATCCCAGTAATATTTGCTATTCATAGGGGAATGAAGATGTATGTGGCTTTTATTATTTACATTAAAAACGGATGTTGATATGGATTCTCCTGTGGCAACAAAAAATAATCTCATTCTCGTTTCTTGGATTTGTGTGTATTTTGGCCTTGCTGTTGCATTTTTGTTGAGATAAATAAGAAGTTTTAGTAGTATTGATGTAATTCTTGGAGAATATATCCCATTAGCTAGGTGCCATTCATCTGTAGGCATTCTGATTCCATCCAGTTTATTATGCACATTTTATTTAGGAACCTACTTCCTGAAGAAGTATTTAGGAACCTACTCTCTGAAGAAAACAGCTTTGTTCTCCTGGCATATACCACCAAAAATTCTGTAACCTGTTGAGGGATATTTAAGGCACATCTTCAATTTTGCTTACTGCCATCCTTTTTAGCCTAGCTTCAAAACGGAATATTTTTTCAAGCTAATTACTGTCTTCAGCTGTGGGCCAGCTGTGGTTTCTTCCTTCATGGTTTGAATACAGAAGGAAAGAAAGCTGCTTTCACAGGTCTGAAGTGTCCTTAGGTTTGGCTCCTATAGAAAAGAACACAATAGGTTGCTTTGTTCTTTGAAGATCTCAGAGGTGCAACATCCCTTTCAGTACCAGGGATACTTCTTAGTCTTCTACCAAAATAATTTGTCTAGAGGTTGAGAAAAAGTGAGAATGACTTGGTTGGTTTGTTGTTGTTTTTTTAACCTCTGGGCTATTACAGCCAGTATCTACTGTCCATAACACAGTGAGCTATTTCAGAGTTAACTGTAGAAAATCAAGTTATTCTGGATCATGGCATTTGCATATGAAATCTTTCATTCTAAGCAAAAATCTTCTGCAAGTTCTGAGAGGAACTTACCTGCTCCTCCTGTAGCAAGGGGTGGCTGAGGCTGTTGTGCTGAGTGAAGCCCCATTGTGATGTGTGAGAGATCACGAGGCAAGCACTGTTGGGTACTGATGTACACACCACAGCGGCTCCATAGCCTCTGCACACGGACACCAAGCTGGGGGAGTTTCAGAGGCACTCCTGTCTGTGATCCTGTGACCAGCCTGAGAAACAGTGTCTCAGATGGCATCAGCCCAGGCCTGTGCCCAAGGTCCTGAGGTGAAGGGAGTTTCCCTTCTGGAGTTCCATCATTTCTTTGGTTTTCTGAGAGGAGCCCTTGCAGGTTCTGGAAATGGTGCTAGAAAGTGGAGCGCATAAGAGGTTTGCAGTCTGTGTCTGAAAAAACTTCTGTGGTGGAGGAGCACATCTCAGCACAACTCAGGTGGGAGACTGCCTGCAGGTGGGTGTTCAGGCCTGTCAAAAAGAAGCCTTCTTCTGCTGAAAGACTTAGGTCTTCCCAGGCCAGCCTGCTTCCAGATCTCTTGGCACTGTCACCTTTGACAAAGTGATGAATGTCACTTCCTTGCTCTGCTTACAGTATGCGAGCAAATGAAGCAATTCAATAGCACTGAAAAAGAAGCCAGAACAGGTTACTTTTGTTGATCGTGTTAACTCCTTAAGAAAATCAGTACTGAAAAATTAAACTGTGAAAGGAATGATGTGGCATTCCCAATACATTGAGTCCCAGTAATGTGAAGAGCATGTCACACCAGCTATAATTGCTTTTGTTTTGACAATACTGTCTGAAAAACAGAAGACTCAACTGTGACGTTTTTCTTTACTGGAGCTGCCGCTCAAGAATCTGAAGGTTATCACAGTACAGAAACAATGTCCACCCGTCCTCCCTAAGATACAATCTTTACAAATTTGGCTGCATACTACTCAAAATACGACTTTTCTTAGGTTGAACAGCATATGAATGACAGAACTGAGACTAAGCCTAGTTCCTGACTGTCCTTTTAGTGCTTGCTCCATTGAGGTACCCTCCTTCCCTGCAAATGATTTATATTTGTAATAATGCTTTCCCCTGCATATTACCTAGGAAATAAACCCACCCAAATATTGCAGGAGTGGCCAAGGCTCTGTTCATTCTCCCACTCCTTGGAAATGCAAGCAGATATTAATATGCATTTCCAGAAAACAGTGGTTTGGGAATTACATTGTACCAATGTCACCATCTTGTGACCTGGCCAGCTTGGTGAGTACTTGGTGCCTTGGAAGAATTAGAAGCATGAAAGACTGAAAATTCTAAAATACAGGTGTCTAAGGGTGCTACATATTAGTTTATTCTGGAAAACCATGGAGTAGGTGTTTGAAAGGTAGAAAGCTATGACTTAAAATGAGGAGCAAAAGAAGTGCTAAGCATGAAGGAGAGTGATGGAGGAGAAGATACACAAAAGGAAAAAAAGGGGAAACAAGTGCAAGGAGAAGGGTAAATTGGTCCAGTGTAACAGCAGGCTATTGAGGAAGGAGGACAGTAGGTAACTGGAGACCAGTGACCAAAAGAAGTACAAATATTATTTACTCAAGTCATCATAATTTTGACTTTTGAGATCCAAAATTGCCTTTCAAGACTATTTTTCTCACATAGACAGAAGGGAAATTTCAGCTTTCTTGCAGAGATAACATGCATATGTGTAAATTTTTCTCAAATGCAGTTGATCTTTGATGCTACAAACAAAAGCATATGGATGTTGTTTGGTTTCATATATTTCTACACATATGCCATGGTTTTCTAAATTACTTTTCTATTGTCTAAACAAACTAGATTAGGTGGATAAACTATCTTCTTCAGAATTATAATGTGAAAATTCTGTTTGCAAAAATGTAATATCCAAAGTTAATTCCCTTAATTTCACAATTTTCCTGGATTCCGTGGCTTGGTTATTTTTTGTACTTACAAAATAACATTCATTTGGTTTGTTCGGTTTCACTGAATGTGTGCAGTATTGAAACTCTTGCTTTAAAATGTCTGGTTATCCTTCTACAATTTTCTACTAGCTTATTTCAGGGAAAATATAAAAGCCTCTTTTTTAAAAGAAATAGATTTGATTTCAGTGTCTGTAAATTTTTTAACATATACAGTTGAGTCAGCTGTGTGGAGTATCATGGGCTTCAGTGGTTACACTAGTCTGAGGGGGGAAAGTGATATCACAAGAATGGAAACAAATGTGTTCTCTCACTCTGATCATGAAGCTTTTAATTCCACACTTGGGGAAACAGCAGGATTTACTGGGGTCAGTTGTACTCCACTGGGATATGTATTATTAAAGTGTGTATGTATGTGCGTGTAAGTGTTGCAGGGAAGAGTAGAAGGTCAGAACATACTTTGAGTTTTATTACAGTGCATTAGATTTACCTTTTAAAACTTATTTGTTCTCAAAATTAGACATAAAACATTCCCCCCCCCCCCCCAAGCACATGTGTTTTCTTGATAAATATTTAAATATTTGCATTTACCCTTTATGTGCAGTATATATGCTTATTATTCCAGGAATAGGAAAGTAACCATGCCAGTTTTTTTCATTTTAAAGTTACTTTTACTGCTTTTCTCCTGTTGGACCTTGTGTACTTTAATTTTTAGAATCGGTTTAGGAACTCATTTTTGTGACACTTCTCACAGAACTTATCCTAAGGTGCCCATATGTTTATTTGTGTGTGTCATGTGACCTGGAGATCCTTTCCTAATTTTTTCTATTGCATACCTGACAATGGCTGGAAGCTGTGCCTGTCGTGCTGTTGGGATGCTGTGGGTATAGAGTTTTGGCAGGGTTACATTGTAATGTCTGGGGCAGAAGGGGTCTCCCAGGACCTACTGCTCGGGTTTGGGGTGGGGGAGGAGGGGGAACATGTTGGTTCAAAAGGTGTTGTGAGGTGCACTGGGGACCAGCCTGCCATATGTCTGCTGTGGAATCAGCAAAACACAGAAATTACTTGAAAGCAACATTTGTACAGTCGCATCCTCCTCTTATCTTGTGCTTTGTTCTTGAGGATGGTTGCAAAAGGGAGATCTTGTGTGCACTGAAGTTCAGAGGCTGTTAAAATATTTCAATACTTAGAATCACTTCTTTGAATGTAAAGCTGTGTACTTCCAGCTCGCAAAAATGTGAGACTGCTCTCAAGCTTCATGCTTTCACCTCCACTAGTACATTAGAAAATGTAGTATGATGCATCCACTGCAGTTATATTTAAATTTCCTTTCTATTTTTATTTAGATTAATATGAGAAGAACATAATAATTTTAATGTACATATTAATTAGGGCTGGACAAAGTTGAAAGAAATTGTAATATCTACTAGATGTAAAAATGGAAGAAGGATCCATCTGCTCTGTCCATATCCTATGTTCTTCATTCTGCCTGCAGGATTTGAACCACTAAAGGAAATTATAACGAAATATTTTTTTTAAATTTTAAGGTTTTTTCCTACTTCCTGAACAATTTACACTGATTGGATTGTAGCCTGAAATTTCCATTTTAGCTGCTGTTGCTTTGAGTAAAACAATTACTTTTTATTAAAAATGTCAATTCAAATGATTATTTAAATCTGGGCTTAGCAAAAAAAAAAAAGAAAACTCGTTTCTTCTTGCTGTTGTTTTGCATGGGATTCTGTGCTATGGTAACTGGCCATAATTTTATTGAATTTATTTAATTGGTATTAATGAAAATTACATGTGTGCGTAAAGGGAGGATACAATTCCTTTAGGGCCCTAAATTGTCCTGAAGCACATGTGCAATTTCCATTACTCTTGATGAGAGTTGCATTTTTCTCAGCAGTGAGAATGAATTCCTTGGGACCAGATTGTGGATGACCTTTGTGGAAGTGGTAGCATAATACTTTCTTGGCATGAGCATTTGCACTGCTCAGAATGGGGGTCAGAGTCATGACCCAGGGAACAGGCAGGGCAGCACCCCAATTCCTTCTCCCCTTCTGCCAACTCTGCACCAGCAGCTTGCAGAGCTGACTGCCTTTCTTTAAGTGGTCTGTCTCCTATTCCTGAGCTTTTGAAAGGATTTTAGGAACTTCAACCTGAAGGAAAATCCTGGCTAGGCTCCTCATCTTTTAGGAACTACTGGTGAACTCCTCATGCATATGAAACTGCAATTCCAGAATGAGTTATTTTCATTTTAAAAACATATTCCTAATATTATAACCATGTTGGCAGTTACCATGAATTGTAACAGCAAACTTACAGAAACAATTAACCTGGTGTATGGACCTTGGGGTAAAGATAATGCAGCTCTTTGTGCCCTTCCTCTGTGCCTGTCATCAAAATCATGTTACCTTACATCCTTTTTAGTGTAGATCATTATAGATACTTTTATGAAACTGAAATCACTACACTGCAGTGTTAATTTAGTCTGACTAACTAGTCCAGTTGCAGTTAATCCAGTTGCTGTAAATAGTTCAGTATTTTTCTTTTAGTCTTCATTACAGAGATACTTAACTTGCCTTGGTCACAGGCATGAAATTAAAATGGGAGATTTTAGCTTCTTTTACCAGAAATGGCAAAAGGAGAAACCCTAAATGATTGAAGAAACTAATGTAATCCATTATTATGACAATTCCTGGTGAGTTTGATTTGTGAAATCAATGTTTTGATTTGACCTTTAGGTACTATCCTATTGTTTACAAAAAAAAAAGAAGTTATGAAGTTTATACAAAGTCTGATAAACATGCTAATAAAGGAGGATTTTTTAAATAATGTCTTTCATTGACCATAATTTCTTTCTTTTGGCAGCATATATTCTGTGCTGATGGATCTAAGCATAATTTAATCACAAAGGCTGCATTTCTAACTCTTCCTGCTAATTTCACTGTTTGTGGAAATATATTCCTTGTTGCAGTAATATGCACGCTGAGTATCAGTATGCAGGGACAATGGAATGAGTTGAGGGATTTACTGATTTACTCTGAAATACTTTCTTTTGTAGTGTTTATGCAATAGAAGTTAGTATAGCATTAGAATTTCAGTCAGTCCAACCATTGGCAGTGATTTATAACCAGAGTTTTAAATGAAACTCGGAATTAGGGGAGAAACATTATTTTCTAGTCAAGTCAAGCAGCTGTGTTGTGAACTAGGGGTGTTTCTTCTTGACTTACACCCAATCTTTGTGATCAGGAACTCCAGTCTGAAAGAGCTTATAATTTTAGCAGTAATTGCTATTTAAATTTCAGTCTTACCACTTAAAATGATGAGAGGAAAATAGAAGATAAAAAGATGTTCTGACAGTGTAGAGCCTAACAGATCCTTAGACACCAGAAGTTCTTCCCAAAGGGCATTCAAGAATGGCATCTTTTCTGGTATGTTTTTTATTCTGTGGTGCTGTATTAAAGTATTTGCCAGTCTCACCAGTAAGTGATGAGGACATTCCTTTGCTGTTAGTGCAGAATGAATGCCACTTATTTCAACTGCTGTTTCCTACCACGCTGCTGTGAGCTGAGGAACTTTGCTGGAGAGCAGCTGTGTTACACCTCTTCCTCGCCGGCAGCATTGCTTCCGCTGTGGTGATGGAGCTGCAGGGGTGCAGAGCAGCAGAACTCCCACCTTTCACCAGAACTGATGCCCATCTGAATCCCTGCTCATCCCTACTGCATCTGCTCCCTGTGCATGAAGGGAGCAAGGCATGAGCAGAGAATGGCTGAATTCTTACGCTCCTCGCGGGAGTTTGGACAGAAATAGTAATTTCTGTACCAATGTAAAACAGAAAAGGAGGAGATCAGCAGTTATGTGGTCTAAACTGTGGACAGAGATTCAGCGCAAGAGAAAGAATGATTTAAGGAAGTATGGCAATATTATCAATATATGAAGCCTTTGGTGGGCTTACCAAAGGCAGATCTTTCTCATCTACCTTGATAGCTGTTTGTAGAAGGCTTGTTTAATACCTCTTTCTCTTGACAAAGAACATTTTTATGGTGTTTATTGAATAAGCACCAAGAAAAGTTCCAATTGACAGTTGGTTCAGTTACAGTTTAATGCAAGTCTAAAATGGCAAGGCTTTAGTTAGAGGGATAATAACGAAAGGTTATCATTAAAAAGCAGGGTGGAGACAAAAAGTGGAGGTGAAATTCCACAAAGAATGATTTTAGTACCACTTTAATTTATTTTATTCTGGTGTATTCCAGGAATACTTCTTTGTAGTTTGTTGGTAGCTAGACCTATAGGGGTATTTTTGTAAAACAGATTATGCAAACAGATTTTGCAAAACAGATTATCAGGCAGTAAAAGCTGGATGCCTTTTACAATAGGAATAACTGTAATGGGATGAGATCTAATAGGAGCAGCAAGATATGCAAATAGTGATTAGTATTACTTTCACTGTAATGTCAAAGGCTTATTCATTGGAAATAAGTGTAAAATTATATGATTGTTTTATCTGGTCACCAGACTAAAAGCTTCATGTGATCTTCAGGTATAAGAAAATACGTAATGGCAGAATTAGGATGAACTAACAAAAGTACCTGCAGCAAAGGGATATGGAACTATTAATAGCATCGAAGCTTGGCTGAGTGAGACTTGTCCATATAGAATAATATCTGCAATTCTGGGTGAAGGAGAAGATATGAACAGAGGTCTCCTAAGAGAAAAGGTTACAGTAATATGACTGAAAATGAAGATGACCTGTTTTCATGTTACTCTTGGAAGATGGGTAAGTTGGGGGAGAAAAAAAAGTGGCCACGAAGAAAGACATTGAAAATGAAAGATTTCTAGGTATTTAAAACTTTGGAACAGCCTAGAAGCAGTGGAACAAAGCATGAATTTCAGAAGTGGATGGTGCAATACATGTCACAGAACCTGACAGAAGAAAATCCTTGGCCATTTTGCTGCAGTCATATCCAGATGTAGTGATTGCAATGAGAATGAAGTGCCCACTAAGAATTTCAAGCATGTTCATTCAAGTGACCCAAAGATGTTGCCTGTTGTTTCTTCAGCAAAACATAATTCTGCTGTTTAGGTTTTGTGGAAAGAAAGTGTTGGTGTCTCAGAAAGCAAGTGAGTCTGAAAACATTCATCAGGAGTAGTTCAGGAAAATAAATTACGTGACATTGAACCAGGGGAATTGCCCTCTCGAAGTCATGGAATAGACAGTAAATGAAGATTGACAGCAAGAGGCATTATACTTACTGATACCAATATTCAAAATCAAAAAAAATATGCTGACAGGTGAGCTTAACTTAGTAAAATTATGCAAGCTGTTTATGACACAAATTTATAGGCACTGTGTATAATGGAAATTAAAACCAGTGAACAGAGAATGAATCTGATTATACTAAATTTGTACATTTTGTAGTAATGAGTGGGTGAAGAAGCAATATGAAGTGACCCAGATGTAAGAGGAAATATGCACAGGGTGAAAGATGAGGTTTTCTTAAGAAAACATGAATTGATAGCCATATGAAAAAGTTGTCTGAAATATGGATATTGGAAATATTCAGTGTTAAGAGACTCAAGAAGAAACATAACATCAAAATGTTTCTTTGCTAACCTTTGTGGTTGCCATGTAGGTTACGAAAGTCAAAAGTATTACTCAGCTTTAGAGGCATCAGCATAGATATGCACTAAGCACAATTTACTGAGAAAGAATTGTTGAAACCTCTCTTCCTACTTTTGTTAATTTCTGGGTAATTGTATTTAGTAGAGACAGTTATTACTGCAATGTGTTTGATAAATGGAAGAGGAATATTTATTTCCATATGGACAGTTGGAACAGTGTCAGCTGACACAACTGACAGCTTAGAAGCATTTGAAAATAGGGTACTTGAATAAGGGCGAGAATATGTCAATTTCCAATAAAATAGAGGAGAATTAAGGAAAATTGAAACTGAATGTAAGAGTTCAATATTCATTTTTGTTAATAGTCAATTTAATGAATGTGTGGGGACAGCAAGAAGAATACTTGACTAAAGTCTGCAAAATACTTTCACTTGTGCCCTTCTTTTTTCATTAATTCAAAAAATTTCAGAAAAACTTTTCTTTGTGTATTGAAATATTTCAGGCTTGGTTTCTGCTAGCAGTTTGACTGAAATAAATTCAACCACTTATGAGTTAAAAGAGACAGAAAAATAATGTTCCTATTGCCGAGTGAGTCATATATCCTCTTTGATCAGGACTTTGGTTTGTTGAGTTTTTTCCTTTTCAAAAGCATTTCGGGCTTTGGCTTTTAATATATTAACATAGCCCATTGAAGACCAAAATTGGCAGATGGAAAAATCTGTTAAATCCATTTAAAAAATCACTTCAGGACATGTTTGGTTGATCTCTACAAGGAAGTCTATTGCTACTTAACAACTTGCCCAATCCTACCTCTGAACCATAGCAATATGCAAATTTTTTTCACCAGCACTTTCTAACCAGAGCTGGCATTGCAGCTGAATTACATCTGCTTATTGCAATGTTCTAAAATGTGGTCTATGATTTTGTTATCAGCAACAGAATAAGATGGCCATGCTTAAAAAGAGGAGAGAGAGGAATATCCTGTTACAACCCTGGTCAATTTTATTATTAACTTGTGCAGTGCATACATTTGCTGAGACTATTTCTAATTTTTTTTTGTATTTTCATTCTATGTCATTGCGCATTTTGTTATAAGGATAATGAATTCCCCATGAGAATAAGAATGCTGCTCTGATTATAAGTTACTTGGTTAAACTGTTTCACCTGAAAAATAATGAAAAAGCTTGATGTTGTGATTTGAACAGTGTCCCAAACCTGTACTTAACTTCTGTCTTTTCTTTGGATGCCACACATCCTCTCCATAACATCAGTGATTTGTGGTTACTTTCTGCACTTCACTTTTATGGTGTGGGAGAAATACCTGGATATGCCAAGAAAGATGAAGACCAGGCTAGGACTGACCAAAGGAACATAATTCATGTATTATCGCACTGAGTCCCTGCTTATGCGTTGCTGAACTTCCTCTTGGGAGAAGATGTTCAAAAAAGGCTTGTAGCTTCTTGAGTTGTCCTTGCATGTTGTGTATGGTCTGCAAACAGTGTGGTCTCTCTGGGTGATGAGTCTCTACTGAGATATATCTCTGTTGCAGTCAGAAGAAATTGATATGTTTTGCTGTTCTGTAGCATCATTTCCACATTAATTCTCAGACCTTCAAATGCTGACATCCATAATGCCTGATGGCATTACTGTCTTTCATTTTGGGAGCCCATCCCTGCCTAGTTTATGTTTGATTCTTGGAGAAGTTTTGGGGGAGCTAATTTTTCAAGCAAATAAACTGGTCTGTGGGTGTTAGATCTGAGTGAGCTGAATAGCTGTCGATACGAGAAATGATTGCTGTGCTCAGAGCCGTGGGGGCTGGCCAGTGCCTGACTCAATCCCTCAAGAACTGAAAGAAAGTAGAAAAACTAGAGAGGAACAAACCATGTATGCCCAAGGACACAAGTGTGGGCAAACAGCAGTATTTTTTGGAGAGATTTGCAACATTTCCTTCCCATACTTAGGAAGAACCTTCCAAAGGGGCAGCACGAAGATTTCCTGTGGAAGCATTTTGCAGTGCAGCATTTATTAACTTTGCCTGTCAGCTCTTAAGTTATTTTGACAAAAGCTCTATTACGGTTTAAAAATAAGCCTGTACATAATGGTCCAAAACTTGTTACCAGTTTCTTGAGTTATTATTTATTCCCTTGACTTCAATCAGCAAATGAAAGTAAAATGTACTCCTTAATCTTGAAAAAGAAGCAGTGTTAATAGCAAGAATTATTTTGTTTGTTAAGGATGATACAGCCAGATTTTAAATTGTATTGGTTATTCTCTAGAACATGTTCTATATGGCATTAGTTTGAAAGAAATTGTATCACTGCCAGCACTTTGAAAGACCAACAGGAAACAGCTCCTACAACAAGGCTCTTGTATATTCATCAGCTGCTGTATATTACATACTCCAAATTGCATGAAAAAATGGGGATCTCTGATAACACACATTTTGAAGAGGGATTTACATTTAATAAATGTTTACAAGTATTTTCATAAACTCAGCTTATGACAGTGTTGGCTTCATGTGATTGATTACTCAAATGTTGCCTTTCCTCAAATATAGATTGTGCAGTTGTCTCTAGGAGTTATTTATATTTCCTAGTATTTATGATCTGCAAGGCAGCTTAGTTATTAACATTAGTTATAGCTATTTCTGTAGATATTTATCTGAACCACGAGTTTTTGACACATTTCTTTTTCTTTAACAAGCAAAGCATATCTACGGCCATAAAAATGTTCTCTGATACAGAAAAATATATGTACAATACACCTATTACCTAGAAATACTCTAGTGAGGGTGCAGTTTTGGTTTCCAGTAGAGAAAAGTGTAATATGCAAACAAAATGCCACTGTAGTAACATTGAAGAAAATTTACATTCATTTCTTTTTCCTCTGATTAGAGACTTATTTTGTTACAGATAGTCTTCACCCTTCTCCATACCTCACTGTCTTCTTTGGGGTGGCAGAGTATTGACAAGCATATTACTGAAAACAATTTGGTCTGAAGTAAAATTTTCAATTTATGATTGAGCTTGCCTGTTTTGAATTAAGTCACTTAGCTGGACAGTAGGTGTATGCATGGTATGATAGTTCAGATTTAAAAAACAGTGATGAAGTGAGATTCTAACTAAAAGTCAAACCTCACCTGAATGTGGCACAAGGGCGGTGTGCAGCGATCAGGGTGTGGTGTGCAGCAATTGGTCCCAGTGACCAAGATTAATGAAACTCACATGGGTTTTAATTAGTGCAGCTGCAGTCATCAATTATCTAGAGAACACAAATATTGTTATATTTTGGGAAATTCTTGATTTATTTTATTCCACTGGCCAGTAGATTTAGATGAATGAGTTCTCATCATAAACATTCTGAGAAAAACTGCCTGAGGCCATGGTTTATTATTTAGGACACAATCAGTAAGACTGAGCGCTACTGAAGAAAACATTGTAAACTGGTCTCAGTATTAATTTGGAAAATTTGCTGAAATGTGTGGCCTTGTATGGGTCGTCAGAAACATTAGAGCATCTCAAACAAAATACAGAACAATCTGTCAGGCGGGGAATGTGCAAGGATTATTGTCCAGCAGCTGATCCATAACAGAATGTCAGTGCATGTACACTTAAAGCAAGTATCAACAACATTTAATTTGACACATAATGTGGTCTTCTTTTATTATCCTTTAAGTGCATGTCTTAGAACACTGAAGACTGGACAAGTAAGTAGGGGGAAAAGAGCTGAAACATGACAACCCTTTGCAAGTCTGAGAAAAATCTAGAGCTTTTCAGAGCTATATGCATTTTCAAGGCAACTCTTTAAAATAGATTCAAGGAAAAAAATGGGAGAAAGAAGAAAACATGATTAAACATTCCTACTATAATTTAATTTGAAAATGTGGCTTTTCTTAATGTGGTCTGAAACCTGTGTACAAACACTTAAAAATAAATTAATGTAAGTGCTAACTACTAGGAGCAACATCTGCATCTGTCATTTAAATTAAGAAAAGGACACCACTATAGACATAAAGATTTTTCAAAAAGTTAAATGATAGTTTGCCTGCCTGTACTTTTGTTCCTGAATGTTTTGCTATAATTTGCATTTGTCTGTTCTCATCCATAGAAAACAGGTGCACAATGCTGCTCGAATCCCTGCTCTTATTTTTCACCCAACTAAACTGCTTAACAAGGCAATGCTTAAATATGTACAAGAACATTAAAATTCATTTACTCAGAAGAGAAGAATGGTTCAAACCTTTACACTTCCATGACCCAATTCAGAGCTTTTTTTCCCCCCTGTTTTCATCCTTTCCTCTTTCTTCCTATTTCCTCCTGTTGAAGTTATTAGCTGAATTCCAGGTCAATGTAATTCTAGAGAAGATTATTACTTTTGTTGGGGCATAGCCTGTTGTCCCTAGAATGGGAAGATGTTTACATACTGCCAGCATACTGGAGTGGAGACTGTCTTGTTACCCAGCCTTGCACAGTAGGGCACATGTATCTGATGTCCTTATTTCTCACTGGTAGCTGTCACGCTGACAATTGGAAAATGCTGTAATTTCCTTAGTTTGCATTATTTTTATATCCCCTATTGTTTTTACACATGACCTTTACCTCTCCATTCTCCAATTAGCAGAGTGAAAGCCATTGTTCATTGAGCAGAGGTATTTGTGCCCAAGGGAGCAAAATTTATTTTCTGTATGTGCTGTTGTGGGGTGGTGGGGATTCTTTAATACTAAAGAAATAAACCTTCATCTTAACCTTTGTGTGATTCAGACATTATTGAATTTGGGCAGGAACTTCCATCAGCTTATGAATAATTGTCATATGAGTAGTCAGTGAATGTTTATATAAATGGTTATGAATTGTGTGGGCCCTTTATAGAACATGCAATAGTTAACTAATTTAAGTGAAGATTTCTCCTAGCTTTTTCCATTTTCTTTGAATCTGCATTTCCTAGCTAATACAGAGACTGGGCAATCACTATAATTGCATCGGTTGTATTAGTTAAAGCAGATAAGAAATTAGAGAAAATGCAGTCATCTCAGAAAATAGTTCAGAATCAGAAATGTAAATCAACACATGGCATTGTAGTTATCATGGAATAATGAGTCTGGACAATTTAGGGTTTAAATCTCCTAGAAGGGCCGATCTTTTCATTTTCTGGTCAAAGTACATCATTTCAATGTTGATGCAAACTCTTGTTGCTTGTGCTACTCTTTATTCCCTTCATATTCCAGCAATATCATGGGACTGATAATGTGTAGAATAAGTTTGAAAAAGTATTATTTAGTTGCTCAGTTTTCAAAAAATGATAATTCAACAGTTCAAAAACCACTTTGCTAGTATATAATTTACTGCCAAAGCATTGCCTTTTGGAGATACCTCATCTTTTGGAGATACCATATGCAAATTCAAAACCTGATGTGAAAACCAAAATTTTGAAAATATTTAGTTTTTCTAGTTACTGGTTAGAAATAAGTGTTTATGCCATTGTAATCAGAGCTTCTAATAGTTAAGGTTATATTGCCAGTTCAAAGCTTAGTTTTGTTTTTATTTAAGATTGTATGAACCCTTTTGATCATGAATGGGATTTTTATATTGAAAATACTAGGTGCTTTTGGCAGCTTTGCTGCTGATAAAGTAATAATTTATTATTAATAAAGTCAAGTCCTAATTTGTTAATAAAAGATCTGCTGGTAGTTGTTCAGTAAAGTAGAAATACTGGTTTAATCAATATAATTAATTCCTCTTGTATTAGTATTTAATTACCTAGTGATTTGATCTGACTTGTAGTTACCAGTTGCTAAAATGTCTAATAGTACTTCTAAGCAGGTGAGAATGTCAGGAAGTTTTAGCTGATTTACCAACTTATCCCTTGGCCCAGGAGTATTTGCGCAGTCAACATTTTCCTGCTCATTTTTGAGAGCTGAAGTGAAGGTACTTTCCCACTCAAGCTTCAATTTTGCAATAGCCAATTTCTTGAACTAAAGAGTTTGCTTGCTTGCTTAACTCATATTGTTATGACAGCTGTATTCCAAATCTCTTTTTGGATTTTGTGCCAGTCTCCCTAGGTGAATTTTGAAAGACATCATTAATAGGTGATTGTCAGTGACAAGACTAAAGCTGGTATCAAGGAGCTTCTCATGCTAGCCAAGTGACAATGCTGATGCTTAGACTTTCTCTCCCAGATGTTTTGGTTTCAGGGACATGAACAAAACCAAGTAGTTTTATCAGTTGTTCTGATGGGTTTTTCTCTGTGATCTGAGCAAAAATTGGATGGAGCACATAGATTGTGTGCATGACTCTGTGCATTGCCCTACTGTTGTTCCTAACCTTTGGCTTAGATCAGTGTTTGGACAAGACATACTAAGCCCCCTCTGGCTGTGTTTACTGCCCATCTCCCCAAGCTACCAACTATCTGGTTTCTCATTTTTAGTGGCTGCTTTCTGTGTTGGTCTTCTCTGCTGTCCCTCGACCAGGTTTGTGAAATTCCACATTTTCTTCAACCATGCGCACTAGTAATAATTTATGGAAATGGCCTTGATTTCAGATGGACTTGAGCACAATCCTTTTATACTTGCTCTGCCAAAAATATGATGAATTAATTTTTTTTATGGTCAGCTATCCTTAACAACTGTTAGCGATCATATAAAACAACAGTATCATGACCATAACAATATTGTTTTCAAATGAAGTCATACAATTCTGGGGATTCCCACATGTATGAAAGTAGTTAGTAGTTAGTCATTCAAAAGCTTCACAGCCTTGTCACCCTGTAGTCATCCAGTATTTTAACTGAGACTTGATTTTTTTTTCTATTTGTTCTTCTCACTGTCTGCTCTATATAATACCTTGTCTCATATAGTCCTATTTTAATTTGAATGAGCTTATTTTTGGTGATGCTGTATGATACTAAACTGTATGTTTTTAGTTTTTTTCCAGGTCAGGTCAGTTTGTAATTAAAATTATACCTTATTGGTTATATATAAAATAAATAGTATCCAGCAAGGTATTCAGACTTTGTGGTCAGTTTGGCCAATAATGGGTCTACTTAATGAATTTCTTATAGAATGTTTTCAATAAAATATTATTTTCTGATGTAGCTTCTTAAATCCTAATTAGCCTATTTTTCATGTTACCTTGTATAACAATAATACTATACCTTATGCTGCTATTTAAAATATTATAGCTTGATGTAATGTTGCTTTTATTATGAATACATACATCTAAAAAGCATGGTAGATAAAATGAAGTTACCAGCAACTGCATGGGTTGGTTCTGGTTAGCTAGCTACTTTAATTACTTCATCTCTCTCTGTGGTTTGGAAAAGATAATTCTTACAATTATTTAACTCTAGATTGTGGTCAGATTTTGACCAATATGAAGATACATGTTTTTTCTGTCTTTGGGGTTTTTTTGGCAGTCATAGACAATTCTTGCTCACCGATCTGAGCAACTGTCAATATCATACTTTTACATGCAAAACCTATGACCCAGGAGGAAATAAACCCAAACAAATAGACTACAAACCCTGAACTTACAATTCAGCATCAATTATGTGTATGGGGTGTGAGAGGACATTGCAAGCCTCCTGCCAGATGAACCTCTTGTCTATAATGGTTTGCTTCCGCCTACAAAATCTTGCCTTTAGTTTAGCTTTGGTTACCTATGGGTTAATGTTCTGTGTTTATGGGTGTTATGCAGGAAAATAAAAAAAGAAGCCTATAAATAGATTAGTACAAGTTGCTTATTTTTCCATTTGGGGGCAAAGGAACAAGTTTTTTGTGTGGCCATTCACTGATTTTCTTTTAGTAACCTGTCTTAATTTAAATACAAAGAACTGCTGGAGGAAAAATGTTAATTTGAGAGTATGCATGTGGAAGTGCTGTCCACAGAGTTTTTCATCTTTTTGCAATATGCAATGTATCTTCTCGAGCATCAGGCTACCCTTTTGCTCTGAAGTTTTATTTTGTGTTTGTAGAATGTAATTGTCATGGTGGGTCATTGTTATGATAAGTTGATAAGGGCTAATGTATTGATGGTTTTTGAATTTTAAGAAAAGGACTTGAACTTTTTTAAACTTGAGCATTTGTAAAGGAATGGAAACCAATGTACTTTTGCTGTGTCTTATGCAGTGTAGTGCCTGGGCTTATGCATTGTGTGTAGTTGAAAACTTACTCTGGTTTTGCCATTTGTTATATTTTTCATCTATATTTTTCTTTCACAGAAAGAAAGATTTGCTGAATTTTCTTGAAGTGGTGCAATAAGATTTTTTTTTTACCTGTAGCCATGTTAGCTTTAGAAATTTCCATTAGAGATGTTGTAAGATATGCAGGGCCTGATGTAGTCAGGAGGAACTTTGTACTCTGGAGGAAGAATTTGTAGAAAAAATGAAAGCATCTTTTATAAATAGCAGTGTTGTTCTAGCTTAGCTTATTCCTTAACCTACTGGAAACAATCAGTACACCGGCTTTGTCTTCAACCAATTGGGCATCTTGATTTCAGGCCAGATGCTAGGGGCAACAGTGCTCTCTGACTCATTTAAGTGAGAGAAGTGAGGGCTGGGACTTTTAAAGCTTTGCTTCCTGAATCCAATAGGGCCAAATATGAAGCTGCCATCTCTTTGCAGAAGAGTTAGATGAATGGAGGTTGTTACAGGCACAGCATATCAGGTGCTGTCATCTTTGAAGCAGCATTTGCGATGCAGCTGGTAGTGATGCTGCAACACACAAATTTGTCTTTATGGGGGGCTACTTTTCGTGATTTTGTGATTAAAAGCAGTGCTTTTTGCTTCTTTTCCATTACAAGAATATGACAGAGAGATTGGAATAGAACTGGAAGATTAATGCACCTGAGTCCTTACTCTCTATCCAGCTGAGGTTCTTGGAAATTTCTGGTCACCATGGTAGAAAGCAAGTATAAAGACATTGGCACACATGCAGTTGTAAAGTTATTCTAAAACAGATACCTTATTTCATGAAAAAAAAGAGCATTTATTCACTTCCCCCACAGCCATTGCTCTTAGCTGGCATGGACATTTGGTTGGTACACATGGAGGATTCAGAATTGCTTAATTTCCCAGAGAGTGGAGATTGTTTGGTTAGAAATTTGATATTAGAATCTTTAATTATATGGCTCAAAGTGTATTCTCTACCCCAGCACTACCTAGTGTACATTGTTTGCCCACCTCCCAAAGCTTACAATACAGGCATTGCCACAGGACAGAAG
>NC_140028.1:59590803-59600803 GCF_963513975.1 Fringilla coelebs
TTTGTTCTGTTTTACTTCTTTGTATAAATTTTTTTTCCCCAAATATGGTAATTGTGAAAATGAAAAAAAATGGTCACCTAAAATCTTTCTCTAAATGCTCCTATAAGTCAGCAACAGTTTTCACTGTGATGGGGGCTATAAGTTTTGGGTTGCTGCTTGTAAATTTTTACAGAAGAATTTTTCATTTTCTCAATATTTTTATGGCTACAAGTTTTGTAACGTCCTGAGTTCAAAAGAAAAAACAACTGATTGGACCTCCAGGAAGTGCCTTGATGATAATCAGCCTTGTGTGCAAGACAGAAAGGCTGATAGTCAGAAATTGCTCTTTAAACTAAGACAGACTGTCAGTCTTTAGAAATGGTGGGGAATGGCCTATTTATGTAATCAGATACTAAAGCTGGGAAGAAGCTGTCAGGCACATACTTGTTGTGTAAGCAGCAGGCAAACTGTGCTTTATCTGACAGACAGTGTGTAAATCTGTCCATGCAAAAATCCAAATGTTTAGTTTGCTTCTAGTCACTGTAATAATCTGCTTATTTTCTCTTGCTAGAGCGATGACATCATTTAGCAGAATGCACCACAGACAGGAGTCGTAGATAAGGCTCTGTTACTGTCAGTCATTCACTTCTTGATTGGCAAGGAGATAAATAGGAATTTACTAGAGGTTCGCTTCCAGCTAAAAGAGCAGACAACACCCTGGGATAAGTATGTGAAGAGCAAGCATGTTTAGCACCCTCAACCTTACAGCTTGGAAAAAGGTCTAGAACTAAGAGTCCTTCAAAATCCAATGTTAAAATTTGATATTTTATTATCAATAGCTGAGCAGGCTTCCTGAACAGGGAAATAATCAGATTAATTGATAAAGACAGCAGTTACAGAGAGTGAAAGAAATCCTGTTCTGGGTGGTTGTATTAGTTTCAGTGCCACCGTGTGAGAAAGATTTGTTTCTTACAGAAATTTTAAGGGACAGGTAATGGTTTATCACCAGTAAAGCACTGTCATTTGCCTGATTGTTCTGCAGACCAGACCTGACGTGGGAAAATATCCTGCTTAGATGAAGTAAGATCACCTACTTAGATCAAGTATGGTGAACTCTACAATATTTATGTCAGAGAAATTATTCAAGAGTGTTTTCTGAATTGCTTTTTAGTAAGTAATAAGCAGTCCATAATCTAAATTTACTTCATATTTTTTTGTTGTTGGTAGGGACATATTTTGGTATGGACAGACTGAAAAGAAAATGTAGAAATAATACTACATATAATAGGGAAGATAGTCTAATCCTTTTTAATGGCATTTAATCTCCTAAATCTTCTGATTTCATTTAATTTTAAAGGGTAATAAAATATGATTGAAATACATCCGAAATGTAGTTTAATAAACGTAATCTGCTCTACTGAAAATCTACTGTTTTGTGAATCTGAAGATTTAGTATGAAACCATGCACAATGGAAATGCTTATTTACATCTAAACTTCAGAGTTCTTGTGATTACTGTGTCACATATTTTTACTTTTTTAAAGTAGATAGTACCCATTATTTAAAAAATAGTAATGAACCTTTTTTAGAATTCATGGGAAGGATCTTAAGAAAATTAATCTCCAGGTCATGAGGAGGTAAGACATAACAGAAACATGACCGATTAGGAGAATGTACCTGGCAGAAGAATGCATTTCTGTACATAAAGTCAATTGTTCATGTTCCTATTGTTTCCAAAATGATGGAGACCATAAATGAACAGCTGTTAAAATCATAATGATTTGTGCAACAATGCTCTGATCCTCGTGTGTTTATATTTAGAAGGAGAACTGCATTTTGAAATAGTAAATTGGCTTAGGAATCACAACCTTGAATGATACAATCTTAATTAAAAATACGTGCATATCTTGGTAATGTTACGCACCTCCTCTCTTTAAAAATAGAGAGGGAACAACAATTAAGCATTTTCCGTGTGTTAATTTTTGTTTAATTTAAAGAGTTAACCTTATGAGAAGAAAGCTTCTGCTGGCACATTAGTGATAAGCATTATATTAAAATAATGATAAATACTATATAATACTCCCAAATAGATGTTTTTCCTGTTGAAGCCTGGGATGCTTTCTACAGACATCTCAGTATATTTTTAATGAGATTGTACATCAGTTTGTGTGTTGTAGTTTAGACATATTGGCTTTAATTATTTTTGAATGTGCAGTTTTTACAGTAGCAGAATATATGTGATTTAAGACTCACCGCAGTGCTCTGAGTATCACTTGGCATTTTAGCAAAAATGTGTGATATTAAAAAGACCGTGAATTTTGGTTGGATTTTCATTGTTTTCTCAGACATGTAATATTCCTCTTTGCTCTCAATTCTCCTATTCCACATGTGCAACATTTTTCCATGTTATATTAAAACAATTATATCAGTCTCATATCTCTCGCTGCATTGTGGTTCCACTATTATCTCAAATAGTATTAAGTCAATCTAATACAGTATTTTCTGCCAACTGAGTGCTATGGTATTTTGCCTAAATCACAAGGAAATATAAAAAGAGCCTTGCAAAACCATTTCTCATAGAGGTCTTGATAGATTGACCAATGCTTAAACTGAAAATTTTGTATAAGTACTGTAAAATCTTTTCAGGTCAGTATCAGTCTTCCCCTTGCTAGAAGTACAAGGCATATATTTTAGTTGAGTTTAAGCATGTTCCAGTAATTTTGGCAAACTGTTGTGAATATTATGCCAGTGGACAAAACCATGAAAATGATAGTGACTGAAACAGCTCATGTAAAATGAACATGAACAGTTATTTTTAGTATACCAGCTGAGATACAATAAACAAACTGATGCAAAGTAAATGAGAATTTAGGCACTCCATTTTTAATAAACTAGTAATTTGTTAACAATATAAGCTTGATGTACTTTATCTTAGTCCTTTTGACAAGACTTGTTTTGTGGTAGCTGCAGCATCATCGTAGAGGCTGATCTAATACTTAGAGAACTCAGTATAATCTCATTGACTTCAATACAAGTTGAATTGGACTAATAATGAAAAATCGCATTATAATAATATTAGGTTTAGGAAAAAAATACTGCTTATAGCTGATTTGAGTCAAACTGAGTTTGTCTGATATTTTACTGATGTCAGTAAAATCATACCATAAGTTGGTATTGCTCTGCTGTGACAACTGTGGACTCTTATTCTGAGAAGGGCTATTAAAATCACAAACCAACAGTCATTCTCATATAAGACTGTGCAGATATTTGTCTAAAACAAATACCAAAATAAGTAACTTTGTAAAAACCTATTTGTAGTGTGTCAACTGCAGAGATGAAATAAAAGTCATGTTGCCATTTATTATTATTATTATTGCTATTATTATTATTATTATTATTATTATTATTATTATTATTATTATTTTATCAAGTTTGTGATTTTCAGCATATAGTCTTGTTTTTCCTTTAGGGGATTTTAGTTTTGTTTTCTTTTTGATTTTTTTAATAAATGACAGGTTTGGTTTTTTATTTTATATTATTACATTTAAATGTAAATTTAAAAAAATAGTAAAGATTTTTTTTTTTTTTTAGGAAATAACCGCTAATTGAATAACTGATTTAGGAAAATTTCTGAGCTTTCAAAATTTTTTTTCTGTAAAATGCTTGTTTGACTGAGAAGTTTGATTTAAATTTTTTAAAAAATAGCTTATTCTAGTCCTGAGGAAATTCTGTCTTATTTCTGCTCAGTCTAAAGAGGATATATACTAACCACACATCCATAGCAAATTAATTTTTATTAGTTGTGCTAGCAATTGTATTTTTTTTTTTTTTTTTTTTTTTAGAATAAACCCTTAAAGTGCAGATGTCAAAATGGAAGTAGTGATTTGTCTGTTTTTTAGCATTGCAGCACAGGGTTACAGTGGAACTGGCTCTTAATCAGACCTAGACCATGCTGGTAAGGTTTAGGAATAAACAGGGAAATCTGGGCTTCTCTCAAGCAGGTGAACTTTTTTCATTGGTAGCTGAACTCGGGTTAAATTAACCACCAGATACAAACTATCATTGCCATGTGGATTTGAATAAGTGTGATATTTTAAGTAGTCTGCAGTATGGTAGCATATGTTAAATGTAATTAAGAAGTAGCTGAACTACAAATACATAAACTTCCCAATATGCATTTGGTTAAAATGAAAAGGAACCTTCTTTTCAGGCTGATGGAGCAGTTGTCAAAGCCTCATTCTCAGTCCCATTCCCAGCAGCCACGTGTCCAGCGGCCACGGTAGGCTCTGTTAATCTGCTCACAGTGGCTTCTATGCTCCCTGAGGTGCTCCCAAAAGACTGGGGGTCCAGGCCACCAACAGCCAAACATATCTGGAGTTGGAGGGGTTCTGAGACCCAAAGCCCACTGCTTTCCTTTGTTCCCATGATACCCCAATGAAACCCTGGCTTGAAGGAGCAAAACAGTTCTTGCCTGCGTGTGCTGAAATTTGATTTTCTCACCCTTCTGTCCTTCTGAGGTGTATCTGTCTGACACTGGATGAGCTCTGCAGTTGACAGAACCAAGCCTTGATTCTCACCCTTTCCCTTTAAAAAACCTAAGGTCTGCCCTGATTTTCAGCTTCATAAAAACATTGTACTCTCATCATCTCCAACTACAAAAACAAAACAGCTGTCTTTCAGTATGTGAAGTCTTCATAGCAATTTTCAAAGGCTGTTTCAGCTGTAAATGTAAACTGAAAACACAAAAAACAACCCCCCGAAAATCCCTTCCCTTTCTTCTTGATGATGTTGCTGAATGTAATGTGCTTGACACCAGACATTTTTAGAAATGTATGGCATGGTGTAGTTTCTCTGATACCATACCACTTTGCTGTTTTACAAGCTACAGCATGTCACAGATTAAAGCTTTGTTGGATGCAACAAAGCTGGCAATAAATAAACCTCTCTGATGTCACTGTGACCTAAATTAAACTCATTGTGTTTCCTTGGTTTTGTTAGCAACAGAGTAGTTTTCATCACTTTTGAAAGACCTCTAGCATTTTAAAAATATATCTTTTTAATAAAGATTTTAATTAAATTGGAAATTAATTGTAGGTCAGAGTAAGAATCAGCATCTGCTGATTTCTAGCCATTATGTGCTGGGGTGTTTTTGGATAGAAGGATAGAATGCAAAGGATAGAAGACTTTAATTTGGTAGAAAAATATGAAATGTGAGAACTGCCAAATTACCTGTACCTGATTAGAAATGTGCAAAGAGCACTGATCTTTTCCTGCACTTTATTAATAGACAGAGATGCAATTTCTTTGTGTTTTAAATTTATATACACATGAACATAGGAGTAGTCAGAACCCTGAAAGAAAGAAAATTATTTTGTCTACTCATGTGTGGTAGAGTTTTGGGGTTTCTTTGGAAATACTTTATTTGATTAATTTTCAATCTGGTTTGATGTCCATCCTGAAGGGAAAATTTCCATGACAAAACTGCTCAAGGCTTACACTATTCATTTCATGTAAAGTAAACTCCATTTTAACAGTATCTCCTGCAAATACACATTAGAATAACAGGTCACCTCTTAACTGAGTGGGTGTTCTGTCTGAGAGGGGACAATAAGATCTAGCTAAAACATGATGTCTTCCATGGTTTTCAAGCATCCTCAGGTCTGTCAGTTGGTTGTATTGGCTGTTGGGTTTTATTTATTCTAATGACACAAGTCACTGTTGAGGTTGCTGCTCTGCTGTAAGGTGCTGGTTTTACTGTGGAGACCTGACATACATCCAAAATAACACCCTCACCCCCAAAAAAACCCAACCCTAATTGACAGCAAATATCAAAACCATTCCATTGTAGGAACTATTTTCTCTGAGAAACGAGAAAAAACCATTCAAGGTTCCAACAGTTTTGAGTTTGAGTATACTTGTTTATATGTATTTTTGTTCTATTTTCAAAAGATACTGAGGGAAATTTCTGATATCCTAGAAGGTAGGTAATGGTTCTAATAAAGTTAAAACAAAAAAATTATTTCCAAAGACAAGTTTTAGTTAGTTTAGTTTTAGTTTTTAGTTTTCATTTTAGTTTAATTGCATCCATCTTTGGAAATGTCCTGAGGATGTAAGTGGCATCTTGATGTAACATTAGGAACAAATATGGTATCAGAAGGTAATTGCATCACTTCCCTTAAAATTGTGCAAACCTTTGATAGCAGAGCCTATGCTTATGATCATGAAGATCCTCGTGATTTGAATTTGATGTACTAATCTCCAGTGCAATGTATATTGCTTTTAAAAATTAAGGACCGTATTTACATCCATATTTACAAACATATGGATGAGTCCCACGCAGTGTAATTCATAGACTGACTTACAGTTCTAGTTTTTCCTTCTATTCTTCATCTACCTGAATGCCATGAGCTGCTTGTGCTTATGTAAAATACTCTTAGAGCATTTGGTCAAGTGATTTATCTCCTTATACAGAATTCAAAATCTTGCAGAATTTCTTCCCTCCAGAATCAAATCTGATTCCAGAGGTTTTTCAGTTATCCAGATAAATAGATCCAGAACAGTTTTAGGGTAGACCGAGCTTTTTTTGATTAAAAATATTGTCACATGTAATGCAGTAACAACTGAGAAATTTATGATGGAGAACAACTGATTAAGGTAATGGAACTGCAAAAATTTGCCCATTTTATAACATCATTCAATTAGATTGTGTTAATCCAGGGTTTCTGTTCCATTACTGTGTTCTAGCATCCTCTAGGTAAAGAAAAAAAAAGTGTGTTCAAATGAATCTGTAAGTTTTATTGGTATAAAAGCTTTTGAATCACTACTATTATATACAGATGTTCAGTTTTTTCTACATTATATATTTGTCCTAGTAAAAACTCAGAGTAGTGTTAATGAAACATACCTTTATGTGCATTAAACAGTAGGCTGTGACACTATTTTAAGTGATTCTGTGTTATAAAAAGCTCTGCAGCAAGATTAATATTGCAAAATTGACAGAATATTATAACACTGTGGAAGATGATAAATTTAAAACTTTCCATTATGCCTTAATGAATACAATGGGAATCATGAGGCTGTGTCTGGTGGTTGCATCATGTCTTTCAGCTGGCTCACACTGCTGTTTTCCTCACAGAGAGTAACCTTTAGTCCTACTTCATTTGTTCTAGATGATGTTAAAAATGTTTTTGATTTGGAAGATACAAATCTAGAGTATGCTTCTGTTCTGAAAAGCAGTGATGTAGAAATAGTAGCTGCCACCTCAACAGAAACTCTCTTCAGAGGTGTAAATGCCTGCAAAAGTAACAAGACTACATTTTCACATTTCACCTCAAAGTGTACTGCAGACTCAGAAGAGAGACTGAAGAATCAGATCTGTGCTGTTCTGGTGTGTATAGCACCCGTGGAATTATTAACCCACCTGTAGCTACAGAGCTACATTTTCCTCTGCTCTGCTGCTGTATTGAACGCACTGGGCCAATTTTGTCACTCCTGTGACATGAGGCCCAGTGTGTTAGGATGGGTAAATTTGAAATTGGTGATATTTCAAAGCTGAAGCAAAGGTCAGAAATTGATGCACGTAGCCTATTGCTGATGCACAAGTCAGAACAATCTTCTGTTAAGACTCACACTTGAGGTGATGGCAGTTTTGAAAACACTTTTTTTTCCTCGCAGCTGAAGAAATGTTGAATGCTGTCCAGAATGTGATGTAGTCAAGTTTTTAGATCCAACCAAACAACTGGGTTGAATTTGTTGATTTTTTTTGGTTTTTTTTGCACGAATGTGATACATCATCTCACACGTTGCTCAGTTTTCCAAGGTGCCTTCGATTTAAGGCATCACTATGGAATTCTTTCATGAAAGTATTCTTTCCTAAGCGCATGTTTCAACCTGTCCTTTGCTAGGTACTTACTGGCACCCATTTCTTTTCTTTTTTTAAAGGCTTAACAACAAGTACAGTTTAGTGGTGAAATTGTACACTTATTTTGACAGCAGGTTGTGAGCCACCAGAATGATGCCAAATAAATGCTGCGAACTTCAAGAACTTAGAGAAATGTATTCACTTGTTGGATTTTCAGTTGCCATTTAAGGTCATAATCCAGTTTAGTAAACTGCAGAAATGGTACACGCTTCAGTGTTGCTTTTGACATGTTGCACAGCTTTTCATCCCTCTGCTATACCAGTCTGCTTAAGTACTTGCAAGACTGTTGAGGGTAAGAATATTTTCTTTCTCTACATATCATTTAGGCAGCTTGTATTTCTAGTAGGTGCTTATTAGGAAGATGTGAGGTAATCAGTACACTTATATCATCAATACCTTCTGCAAAGACTTTGTACAATAATACTTGAATTAATTTCCTGTCTGGATTCAGTTCTGAAAAATCACAATGAAATTTTCAAAACCCCTTCCCTGCCTATCTGCTCCATTATTTTTTAATTATTCAGGTTCTGTAAATCCAGCTTTCCGCCAGATTTCAGGGCTGAAGATCTATGTTGTTTCCAATCCAGAAATTGTGAAATATCAATTGTACTCTGTTCTTGTGTAACCATACCTGGAAAATATGGCTTGTGAAGAGGAAAGAGAACATATGCTTCCTATATGCTAATTTTGTCCATACAGTCTATTTTTTGAGGGAAATTTTATTTTTCTTACACTTTGATACCTTTGTTTGGTTGACTGTGAATTGTCAGTACGAACACTATGGGTTAAGAGCAAGTATAGAGAGTTGAATTTGTGTGTACAAAGTTTTAAATAGAAGCAAGGAAGGTGGCAAAAGTGGGCACTGAGAGGAGAAAAACATAACTGAACAGAGGATCAGGGAACTAAGTGAAGGCAGAGAGAGCACGTAGCTTGGGACAGAATATCATGTTTTCATGCTTTCAAATATTTTCAGCTGGAAAAAGGAGTTTCACTTGGCATATATTAGTGGTTTTGTGCCATCAACAACTTTTGTTGCGATCTAGCAGTCTCCATTTCTTCCTTTGGCTCATCCAAAGGACAGCTGTTGTGATATTATGAAAAGTAGCAGAAATTTGGGTCCCATTGATGGATCATATGAAAGTGTATTTTTCAAATTTTGGAATTAATTTGTTTAGTTGGGGTTGCTTCCTGTGTAGGGGAACATGGGATTTGACAATTAAGTTGGAGCTCATATGCGTAAGTTATTATCCAGAAGGAGAAAAAAGAAATCAGAGAACTTTGTGTGTGAAGTATTCTAAAGGGTGAAAGATTTCTCCACCAAATGAGGCTTGTTAGAGCAGGGCCATCCTCTGTGTTGAATGAACTAGGAACATTGTGGGAAAAAATTCCTTGTAAAACTCTGGGTGGATACTTTAATTTATATTCCTTGTAAACCACACTCTGCTGTTGATGCTGCCAACCAGTTTGTGAGAATTGGCGATACTGCAACCTTCTCTTTGAGGAAAATTCTTTAAAGGGCTTTTCCTAACTGGGGGTGGGTGCAAACCATCAGGAAAATCAGCAGTATTGGGTATTCTTTTCTTTCTCTAAGTCTGGAGACACTGAGGAACAAATAATGCCTGATGAATTTAAAAATTGTTTATTTACAAAAATATGTCAATTGAAGTCCCTAAACAGCTCTACTGTCTTAACCTGAGACAGATAGAAATCACTATAATCTCTGAAGCATCTTTTGATCTTCTTCTATCCTTCTCCCTTAGAGGAGAAAAAATTAAAAAAAAAAAAAAAGATGGGGGGGAAGGAATGCCAAGACATCTTAAAAAAGGTCAGAAACCCTTTTTAGATGGCTACCAAAGGCACACACAGGGTTTAGGTAGAGATGGAGTTGCGCCTTTAATTCTGATTTTTCTGGCTTTTGTCACTTCAAAGACAGACTCTCAGTGTTATTTTAACATTTTTATTGTGTGTGAATAATAGAGTACACATTGAGGTTCAATAGATGCAATGCTGTTAAATGTACTTCTTGGTGGATTTAAAAATGAGGGATTTATTTTACATTCATAAAGTTGTAATGCAGTCTGAAGAAACTATTTGTTAAAAG
>NC_140028.1:59605803-59828303 GCF_963513975.1 Fringilla coelebs
GCCTGGAAGAGACTTTGCAGAAATATCTGTGTAACAATCATGCATAGCCTCAGCAATATTATTGACAAACATGTTGCAGTAAAATTCCAACTTTGTTACATTATTTAGCACAACTGCATTCTTCATGTGATAGTGAGAATGGGTTTTCGTTCTGCTTTTTCTGATGGTTTTTTTTTTAGATTCAATTATAATAACAGATTGCTGGAATTGACTCCCAAAATATGTACTGAAATTATTTCACACCTTAGCGACTCTTCTAGGATACTCTCACCAACAGACCAAAATTTCAAAAAAGCCCTAAGTCCTGTATAATTTCAGTCTGCTTTACGTGACCAGATTTGGGTGCAGAAAGTAACAATGCACCATTTGCTTTTTTCTGAAACGGTGAAATTCTGAATTATGTGCCCATTGCATTTCATGGCCTCGCTACGTGGCAGAGGTTTATCAGCTCTTTTGTCATCCTATTTTGGTGGTAGGATTCAAGCTGGCTTGGAAACTTTGGAATTGCCTTCCTCCTGGTATGGCAGGGCCCAGGGACTCCCTCACTTGGGACATCTGGGGTGAGGAGCCGGGGTTCGTCAGAGACCTCATTGAGGAGAGGTGGGAGAGGGCACCTGGTCCCTGCGAGGCTCTCCTGGGAGCTCCCACTCACGAGATGCTCTCTTGCTTACGTGAGCACTGTCCAAAATTACCTGAGGCACCGTGCCTTTCCACAAAGTCTGTGTATTCCTGTGCCTGGTTATGTGGGAATAAACAGCATGGAGGTTTCCATCCTTCTGTCTCCACAGGAGGATTTGGTAATTTGACGCCGGTAATTTGACACTCTTAACCCAGCTGTCTTTTGTAGGAACTAAATTTCCTTCCCCACGTGGAGGACTTGGAAGTTCTTCTGTTAGTTTCAATGAATTCAGTATCATTGCCCCACCAGCCCCCTTGCTGCTGTGTTACTGTGGAAGGAGACAATTTGGCTCCAAATAACTAACGGGATTCTTTAAAAAATAAAAAAAAATTTAAAATTTCAGTCTGATCTCAAGTTATTGAGACTATACCTGAGGTTAGCGTTACTACTTCTTAATGACCTTCCATGTGGCCTTTATGGACTGATATTTCTGTGCATGTTAGTACATGCTGAGTAAAAATATTGCTGTGAAATGATAAACTGTATTTATAGGCAATAGGGCAAAATCCTAGCTTCTGTTAAAAAAAAAAGGCTAAAAAGAGGGCATTTATACACTTTTAATGAGTACTGAGCTTGCCAAAATCTCTCAAATTGGTCCAGAGGTTTGGAATGAAGAATTATCATTTAAAGACGAACAATGCGAGTTCTGCTGCAATTTCAGCAGCAATCCCCAGACCTGTTTTCTTTATGCCATGAAAACTTTAGAAACATAAACAGTGCTGAATTGCCACTGGTACTGAATAATTTGGCTTTTATTGTTGCCTGCACTCTTCTTGTGTTCAAGAAAATAATTTAATACTTATTAGTAAATAGAAGGTAACTAAAGATGACTGTGACCTAGTCTGTTGAAAATTTCTCAGTACCTTTAATTTGTTAGTAAATTAAATGTATTTTATTTAAGCAGAATCATATATACAGTATATTAACTTTTTTTTCCAGGCAATCTTTACTCAGCACAGAAAGGCCAGATGTATGGGAATTGTAAAAAATCAGGATATGCATAAAAACTGTTCAAGTGCATAAAGCAGCCCCATCTGGAAGACATCTAACAGAAATGAAGTTGTACAAAACCATTCCATTGATAATAAAGCTAATTTTTATGGGTCTGACAAGTATGTAATTATGTTCAGTGGTGCTTTTCAGATTTTATCACAGTCAATAAACCGCAGTGGTAATTTCATTCCCATTTGACATATTTACATGGAAACATTTGATTGGAGGAATTAGTAACCCTGAAAGCCTTGATAGATATGTTTTAATGATCTGTGACCTCCGCAGTCCCTCATCTGTTTATTGTTGCAACAGGCGAGAAGTCGTTCCTGTGTGACCTCTGTGGCTTTGCCGGCGGGACGCGCCATGCCCTCACCAAGCATCGGCGGCAGCACACAGGTCAGTAAAGCTGTCTTTACTCTTCTGTGCTTTCCCCAGCAAGGGAGTCCCTCTGCACTGGGCAGTAACACAAGTCAAATAGCACATTACAGCACAAATAAGACATTGGCTCAGTGTTTTCTTTGCTATTTCTCGTTTTTGTGCAATCGCTGTGCCCAGAGTCTGCGTCAAGTCTGTTAGCTGGGAGTTTGAATAATGGCTTGGGGGTGAGTGCTGGGTATTTTTGGTGGGTTTGGGGTTTTTTGTGTTTTTTTTTTCCTGAAGGAAGTAGAATTGTGAAGACTGGCTTTCTTCTTTCAGTGAATACTAAGTCTACTAATTTTTTTTTTCCAAGGCCCAAATAGATTACCTACTGTGAAGATTTTGCAAGAGACTGTTAGAATGTCCCTGGGTGAAAATTAGAAACTACATATAAATTAATCCTTTTTTTTTTTGGACTGAAGCATAGTTGAAAGCTAGTGTTGTTTCAGTTGCCCTTTTGTAATTTTAAGATAGTTTGTAATTAATAGGTGCAACTTTAAGAGTTACCACATGGCTGGCATGTAAAGCAAGATTTCTCTCCCAGAATTAGTAAAGCTTTCCTACCACATGGTTATAAAATTTTAATATCAGACAAAATTAAATTGGTTCTTAGTTTCAGAAGACCAGAAAAAGTGTAAGTATTAAACATTTATTAATACATTCTACCTTAATTGTGCTTTTTAGTAGTTCCTTGTAAGTGTTTGATTATTTGAATAGATTTTGTTCAAACAGACGTATACAAGGGTTGCTGTTTAAGCCAGTGTTGTTTTTTTGTTTTACTGACTATCATGAGGATAATGTAATATCATCAGGAATTACAGTGTGAGTTAAGTGACCATTGTCTAATGTACAGTGGAAAGAAAGAGCTAACAAATGAGAAGCTGTAGTTGTTACATCATGAATTTTCCATGGATTTTGTAAAGGAATCACAGTGGGAGATTTTATTATGTCCCTGTATAAACTAATCTTCATTCAGGACATACACCATCTAAATGTGTAATTTCCTGGAGAGCAGCTACTCTCTTTCTTCAGAGCCTGAAGCCATTCTTCCCACCCTGTTTTTAGTTTATTTAAAGCAACCATATTTGGAGGAGATTCTGATGCTTTCAGAAAGGTATGATTTTCAGTGCTAGTCAATATCTTGAAACAGATAAGCTCTGAAAAAATATATGTGTATTCCAGGCCAAAATTTGCTTACAAGTCTTGTTAGTAATCCTACTTTCATTTTTTTTTTTCTAATAACAAGGGACATAAATTTGTGGAAGAATACTGCCACAGTCAGTTCCTATTCCCTGCTGAAAGTTTGTATTTTTCAAGTGACCAATAAAAGTAATTTAGTAAATATAATAAATTATCTTATTATTACACTCTGAATGATAACGTGAGCAGTTATAACTACTGGAATAGAAGCTGTATGCTTCAGTTGTAATTAAAGTTTCCATTTTTCTGAAGCTTTGAAGAATTTTCACACATTGGCACAAGTTTAACCAATGTGGGCTAAGAAATTGATTAATTAATTAATTCTTTAGCAAAAGTATATCATTGTTATCAAGAGAATAGGAAATACCTTTTGCTTTTCATTTACCTGCCATGTGACACATTGGAATCTTGCATGTATCTAGGACTCATAGTCAATGCAGCCACACAAATGGTAAACAGTTCTTTCAGGATGGGGATATAGAAGAAATGCAAATTCTTGTATTTACCCATCTTGTCTGTACCCATGATGTGAGTGCAGATCTAGTTTCTCAGAAATGTAAACCTTTTTCATCAAATATATATATATATATATATATATATATATATATATATATATATATATAGTATTATTAGGCCAACAGCCAAGAGGAAATCTATTTTATTTCCTGATTTATGTGCAAAATTAGGCAAAATATGGTGTACTCCTGGTGAAAAGCTGTCCAGGTTTTTGAAGGCATTTTTGCCCTTCTTTTGCCAGTGTGTTAGAGGTTTCTTGTGCTATGATCACAGGGATTTACAGGTTATAGATCATGAAGCTTGCATCTAGCAAGCATAACTTTATATTTTATGTCAGGTCTGGAGGCTCGTTATTACTTTGCTATTAACTTTATACTATATAGGACAGTATCTCAAAGGCAGAGGGATCTATCTTTTTGGCATTTATATGCCTCTGTGGCACAAACAATCAGAGATGATTCTTTAGCAGAAAAATTATCTGTACCTTCTATTTGTTTCAAGGAGAATGACACAATCCACCTTTGCCAGCATTGTTGCACTTACATGGGTTCCATTGTGTTTTCATCTGGCGCTCAACTTTATCTCAGTCATTAGCTGCATGCACTCCTCCTTGTACTCTTCTTTTTACTTTTTTTTTTTCTCTGTCTCCAGTTGGCACAATTTTCCCAAAGCAGAATGCCAAAGCCAATTACAATCAGGTTGGAAAGGGATAGGTATCAAAAATACTCTAAATGGCTTAAATAATTCCCTACTGTAATACAAGCTGTCAAGGGGGCTGACACAGAACATCTTCCAATCCAAAATTTACTTCTATCACCTGTCAGAGGCCCACAATTCAAGGGCAAATGAACAAATCCTCACATGTAGTTAAGGAGCTTTAACCAACTTAACAAGTCTCCTCTCGTCCCAGCCTCAAGGCCTGAGATGTCCCAAGACCCCAGAGAAAAATGTTCAGCTGCTGGTAGAGATTTGACACAAGGGAAGCCTGGCTGTAGGACCAGCCGCTTAGACTTTTGATACTTTTTATTCTGGTATTTCTTACTCTCTTCTTCTCTTTTTAGAAGAGATTCTTTCTTTGTACCTGGAGAAAGGCCTTTATCTTGTGAAAGGTGCATTTTCTTTGGAAATATTACAGGAGACATGAAGTATGACTTGGTGTGAAAAAAGCTGACCCTCAGTCACTCTTGCAGCAAACTATACAGACCAGTTTGGTAAATAGGATGTTATCCCCTGAAGAGATGTTTTTGGTTTTGAATGAAAAGAAGTACAGGAACATTAAATTGAAAGAAAAAGCCATTAGTTGTAAGACTTGATAAACTTTAGTATTAATATATTTGTAAACATGATGCATCTGCATACATAGAGATTTCCTTGATATAGGCCATCTCAACTGTAAAGTAGGAACGAATAATTTGACCTATCAAGAGATTCCTGGTGTTTTACCAGTTGATGTTTTTATTCTGTTTTAAATCCATTGTGTCTGTAATGATGACCTGGTCCTGTAAGAAACGTACACTTAGGACAGAAAATAAGTGAAGTTGTCGGCTGATTTTGTCCGGTAAAGATGTTCCAACATTATTTTATGACCTGAGTGCACCTTCTTCCAGTTGTATTCTACAAGAATCTGTCTCTGGTATTCTGAAAGTCTTTCACTGACAATGTAAATATCCATGAAGCTTCTGTTTTGTGAATTGAAGCAATGGCTTAAGGAATGGTCCAGAGTTTGACCAGAATTTTATCACACTGAAAGGAATACTTACATCTCTGTCCACCAAATGCTTTACAATAGGCACTTGAGGCTGCCTAGGCTGTGATAAACTGTCTTAAGAAACTTGGACCGCAGTATCAGCAGGTGCTGTGCGGTAAATAAGGGGCAGTTTGTGGTGCTGCAGGAACATAGATGCCGTAGTTCTGGTGTCTCAACAAAGCTGCGAGGAAAAGATTTTGTGTTTTGAGTCATCCTGAAGCAAGATTTTTTGATTCTTATTTTGTTCCAGTAAGAACACCTTCCTGAAGATAGTTTTTGCTGGATTTAGAGTGAGTTGAATTACAAAGAATTAAACGATTACCTGAATTTTGTAACAAAAAACGGTAAATAACCTCTAAATCAGCCTCAAAAAATAAACACGCACACACATACAAGAAGCATATAATGTCAGATAATTTAAATATTTTGCCTTAATCATGATCAACTAGGAAGAAAAAACAAGCAAGGGTAATTATTTCTGGCTTGAAATGAAAACATGGAAACAATTCATCATTTTAAAATGTCTTTTCTTTATGTTCTTGCTCTTACTGTTCTGCTCACCTCCTTGTTTGCCCATTCTTCTACACATTTCCCAGTAAACTTCCATGTTGTGCTGTAGTAGCTGACTCAGTCCCACAGTGCTGATCAGTCACAGCCTGTGTTCTCTTGCATGAAATCTCTTTTTTAATGTTGATTAGTACTCCTGCAAATTGCAAAAACCCCATCCTCATCTTCTACACATCAACAGTCTGCATTTGCTTTCCATGTGTTGGTTGTGGTGGGGTCTTCCCAAGCTTGATAGAAGTACATCACAGTAGTAAAGTGTTAGTGGGTAAGTACACTTACTGTGCACTACTCTGGCAGTCACCATGAACCTCTGGAACTGCTTAAGGAGATTGTGTCTTTGTTCAAATATTTTCATGCATTTTTGAAGATGGTAGCTTATATTGTACAGAGCACTGTTTGTATGATTGCTTCTGCTCACTCATCTCAAGACGTTTATAGGTCAATGTAATAAAGAAAGAAAATTTAATAATATATGTGTTTTTATCCAGATGAGTGACTCACTTTGTGTTTCTATTTCTCATGTGAACTGCTCTTTGACTTTAATGTGTAGTTACATTACTTGGCATTGAATTTATATGTATAATGTAGCTTCTTCCCTTCAACTTCCCCACCACAGCTTAAAAAAATTTTAATGTTGAATACTACAGGAAATGCAGCACTGTAAGAAGACTTCTTGCTCTTTTCAGCAAGAGATGAAATTTCAAGAGCATCTTTGTTGTTTTCCCTTTTCTATTTACACTAACATTTACAGCAGATTGGCAAATTGATTATAGCAAAACTTAGACCAGCAAAGACACCAAAAACCTGGACTTTTAAAACTTTCTTCCTACCTAAGAGGAATTGTCCAGTAGCAAGAGAAAAAGAGAAAACTGAAGTTACTGGTTAGCAGCAGCTTTTATATCCTAGTGCTTCGTATGAAGAGGCCCTTTTGTCATTTTCTTCCTCAGTTTTTGATTGTTGAAGTTCAAATTTTCCATGTCAGATGACTTAACCAACAGATACACTTCAGAAGTTGGGTGAAATGTTGTCAAAAATGCAAAGCCATTTATTTTGTAATCCCATGGTCAGGAAATGTAGCTTTTTGAAAGTGCTTGTCTTAAAAATAAAGTAAACCCCCGCAGAGTGGGTCCTTCGTCTTGGAATGTGTGTCCTTCATTTTTGTTCCTCCACGGACCTTGTTGAATATTGAATATTTTGGGGCACCTATCTTTTTTTCATGGGGCTTGTTATTGACAAAGGTAGAGATGGTGAGAGACAGATAAGTCTTCTGTAGTGATAATAGGTGGGGGATGATTTAATTTTTTTACTTTTATTGGTCTTTAAATATAATAGACTTTGTCCTTATGGCTATGGATACACTATTTTACAGTCATTACATACTGTTGTTTTAAAAAATACTGTCAATACTGATATTTTTATTTGTGTAATTTTAATTTTGTATGAATTAGAACCTTGACAGGGGGTGAACAAGAGTCCTCTTGGAATTTTTAATGGCAGCCCATATTAAAAGAATTATGTTTATTGCCTGAAATGTCTGGGGGCAAGAAGGGTGGAGGGAAAACTGGGACACAAAGACCAATAAGAAGCATCCTGGCCCATAGATAGGGAAGACAAAAAATTCTTAAATCAGTGGGTCTGTGGAAAGCTTTAATAAATAAACAAATAAATAGGAGTACTCCTGCAGCTAATATGCTCTTCAATATCACCCAACCCGAAGAAATACCTAGTTGTCTTTTAGGTTTTTTTCAACTGGACTAATTAACCTGTTTTTTTTCTATAAAAATACTGTTTCTTATGTACAGCTGCTAAGAATTACAGGCTGTGCTAGGCTGTCTTTTTTCCTCTGCATTTAGTTGGCTTTTGTTGTGTGATACTGCTGTGATGTATTTTCTGTCAGGTGAGATTTACACATAGTCTACTTGACAGGAGCAGTTAGCCACAAGGATTTCCTAAGGAGAAACTTCCTGGAGCAGTGGGCAAGGATTACCAGATTACCATTTTTCTTACAGTCACGACAGAATTTGCAAGCCCTCCTGGCTTCAATGGGCCCTCACTCAGCTGTCAGCCTCACTGGCCCTGCCCTGACACAGCAGCAGACCTTTATTTGATCTGTTCTCCCCTGAATGGCAAACTGAAAATCTCCTTTCAGTTCAGATCTGCCTTTTTTTTTTTTTCAAGGGGGCAGGTTGGCAAGATTCTAGTGCATTTTAAATGAAAGCAGTTAAAATAAGTATGTATGTTATCTAAAATACCTGTGGCTTAACTACTTAGGCTTGAAAATGTTGCTATCTTCTTTAATGCTAGATGATAAAATAAATCAGAAGGGGAAATCTTCAGTTCAAGAACAGGTTACGTTGCTAGGGAGTCTATGGCCTCCCAGAGAGTTTAATTGAAGCAGCAGCCACTACCATGCAAGCTGCTGGGAGAATCAGCTTCTCCAGAGCAGAGTGTCAGGGTCTGACAAGAAAACCCCATTTGGGGCATGAAAGACATACTTTCCAGCAGTCTCAATTTGTCCAGCATGGAGGCTTAGGCTTTGTGTCCTGCCCCTTCACCTTTCCTTGTCCCATGAAACAATAAATGAAAAACATTGGCTGGTATTCTCTCCCACAGCTGCTAAAAGCAATTATTCCAACTCTTTATGGAGCTTTCAGAAGCTGTTCTGTTCTCTTTCCATCCAGCATTAGGGGTTTTTCAGACCTTGAGAGCCTTGTGTATCTTTTTCCCTTGGGAAGAAAAACCCCAACAATCTCCAAGAATGAAAAATGCGTATTTCTCTCTGTTCTCAGAATTCTGGCAATGTCTCTTTCAAAATCTTCAGAGTCTCCTGCTATAAACAGCTTCAAAAATTTGTCTTGGAGGCATGGCTGTTTGGGAGTGGCCATTTGCTACTGATTGCAGAAGGCCGCTTGTACTGATAGGCTTATGCTGGTGGTGTGTCTTCTGTCAGTCTGAAAAACTTCACATTTTACCTGCTAATAGGCTTATGGTTCAGTTTGAAACTGTCTGTCCTAGATCTCTGAACAGTCTTCAAAGTACATGTCTGTTTCTAGTAGTTTTATCCAGACTTCTTAAGTCAGGGATGTTGATTCCTTATGTAATTTTTAGATAAATACATTGGAAGGCTTGCACACTGCAATGAAGATAATGTAAGTTAGAAATTGGCTTTTAGCTTCTGCATACAAAAGAAAACCTCTTTCCTCCCTAAATGGTAACTATATCTCCCTGTAAGCCCCAAGGAATGTTTCTGTGACAACCAGTTGGAAAAATCGGGTGTAGGTGTCTTAACTAGTCATCACAGGGTATCTGTCATGAGGTTTTGTCTTTGTATCTTCTAAGGGGTAGACCCCTCCAGTAGAAGGAAAAGTACTCTTTTCACATAGAATATTAGACACTAAAGATTTTTATTTTTCATCACTTAGTAGTCCTCGAGAAATTTTCTGTGCAGATCTATATTCATCATAGATTGAATTTAAGTAATCTGAAAATATTGTCCTAGTCGAGGTTTAGTAGTTGGTATTTGTTTTATTTTCATTAACCTTTCAAGTCCTTCTGCTGAAAATTGGCCTACTGTTCAGAAAATATTCACAAGGGCAGAAGACTAACAGGCAAAATAGGGGGAGTGGAGCAGAGAGTTCTGGTTCATATTCTCAGTCTCAGTTTATTTATGTTCTTTAAAGGATAACATTAAACATTTAGGTTGGAGATGGAAACAAGGACACTTTTCACCTGGAGATCTTCCTTTCTAAGCATATGCTGCATACAAGCATCAGTGTGATTCTTCACCTTCTGCCTCCCCCCATATTGCTTTGGGGCTATTCTTGGCCCAGATTGAAGAGAAGATGTGGTGTGAGACAAATGCCTGTCATCTGGTTAGGGTATTTTCATGGAGTAAGACCCAGTAACAAGGTTACTCTGTTTCAGTGCTGTTCTTTCTCCTCCTTTTTGCTGCTGTGTAATTCCCTCTGGAAAGTCAGTTGGATACTGATGTGTATCTGTCATATTTTGCAGTTAATGCATTGTATTTGCAAATTTATGTTGTATTTGTGTTTGCTGTATATATACACAGGCTAAAAGCTGTCTCAAGGGATATGCCAGAAATCTGGGTTTGTCTTCCTTTTCTGTAGATGAAAACTGATAATCTTCTCTTGTCACCTTCTAGGAGAGAAACCATTCAAATGTGATGAGTGTAACTTTGCTTCCACAACACAATCGCATCTGACACGACATAAGCGTGTCCATACTGGAGAAAAGCCTTACAGATGTCCCTGGTGTGACTACAGGTAATGAGTCATTAACTAAAGCATGATGAGAGAAGGGTTAAGGTGATCAGATGAGGTTCATTTGAAGTCACCAATAAAAATATATTGCCATTAAAACACCATCAGGGCAGCAGTAATTACATATTAAATTAGGAGCTAAATTTAAAACTTAGTCTTCAGTATTTAGGTGTTACTTTATAAAGAAAAACAAATGATGGGAAACCTTTTAGTGGTAACACTACAGTGCTAATGTTGAGCGTTTGTTTCACAGCTGCTCCAGTGTCAGTTTGAATTCTCTGTGGTGGGGCTGCTTATCTACATTGCCTTTTCAAATCATTTGCGGTTTTGAAATTTTTCTTGGTTGAGTTGCGACCATTTCACCAAGAAAAGAAAAGTTCTCTAAAAGGCTTACCAGCCTAAATACTCACCAGACACTTACTAGAACTGGAAACAACTCAAGCTAGTTACAGTTCTTCAGAGTCTTGTTGTTCTGCTCCAGTTTTCCTTTTCCTTGCTAGCCAGGGTGTTAGGATGAAAGTTGGCCATAGGATTGGTTGCAGGGCAAAGCCTCCCATGTTACACCACTAAAACCCATCCCCATGTTAGGGCAGTTGATTAAATTTTAAAAGAATCACATTGAACAGTGAAGGTTACTTCTGGTGCTTATCACCTGTGTATTTGGTTCATTATCGACTACTTGCTAAATGATCTTGTTGCAACTTAAGTGCATCTTTACTCTTAAAGACACATCTTCCACATTCTTGAACACTTTTAGTACCTTGCAGTGAGGTGGCTAGTCTATGTGTACCGAAAAGAAATCCATAGAAGGATTTTGTGGGCAATTTGCAAGAGTTGATATTCAAACAGTTTTTTTAAATCAGCATTATATTTGAAAAATAGCATATGATTAGATGTATGTATTGTAATGCATGCACAGATGATGGGAAAGTTAAACATTTGATTATACCCCTATAGCATTTTTTATTTTCTTTTCATGCTGAACATACAACTGTAATGTTCCTTTAGTATTAGTATAAGTTTTAATGTAGTTTCCTAAAGCAAGACTATATAATGGAGCCTATCTGCTCCCATAATACCTGTTTTCATGCTATTTATGAGCTACTTTACAGAAAACTCTTGTACAGAAAGCTTCTGCAGTGGTCACAGATTTTCTGTACAAAACTTCTCGTTGCATTGTTTTGTTTGTGTGGGGCAAATGTTCTGTGAACTCTTCTGTACTGAGCACCCATTAAATCACACTCTAGAACTGCAGAGAACTGAATTTGATAACCTCAGGGGGAGGGGGCTATGTTTCTGTGCTGCTACCTTAAGGGTGTCACTGTTTCTTTATAAGTAGAAGTGGTTTTGTCAGCTTCAGTAAGTCATCTAGGAATTAGAGGTGGTTTTCATTTGTCAGAGCAGTTGTGTTAAAAGGTCTGTGTTGAGTGAAGTGAGAGCATATAAGCATTAGTGTGACATGATGTGCTGCACTGAAGGTGAAAGAAGGGCTGTCTTTAATGCTGTGTGTTTTAGGACACTTAATCTTGTGGTCATCCACTTTAACTGAATCATCCCGATTGGCAGGAATAGTCTTATTACAGGGCTAGGAAATGGGTTACAGTGGGTTTGAGATCCTAGGCTTGAAGACCCAAGAGACTGGGAGTGTTGTAGATGTGAATCAGTTTGGGGTTTGTTGCACACATCCAATGAGTGGATGCACTTCCCTCACTCAGGATGGCAAAATGCATAACTCAGTGCTCTGTTGAGTGAAAGACAGGAGGTCATTTTACTTTAGATAAAGAGTTTCGTGTATGGAATATAAATTCCAAGAAATAGCAAGTTTTTTAAGAGTATTTTATAATACTGGAGGTTATTAGAGAATATGCAAGCATAGCATATTTTATCAGGATTAACAAGAAATATCTGGGCATGCCCTGCTTTTATATTATTGAAAAATAAATGTTTCATGACAATAGAATGTTAGTTTCCATCCTTCACAGGCCAATTTTGACCTAACCTTTGGAGACCGATCTCTACAGATACCAGCTGATGAAGCTTTGATTCTGCAGGAAATGTGTTCCAAGCTCAGCTGAAAAACATCTGGTAGGGATGCAGGAACCAGAGCTATGCTGCTGCTGCTGCTGCAAGTTCATAGAGGCTGTGAGGCACTCCGTGTAGCTGCAGAGGAGCCCGTAGAGGGGCTGCTGTATTTATTAGCTCAGCAGCCCTGCTTGTGCCTGCCAGTTTCCACAGTCCTGGGATATTAGCCAGCCTTGTTGGCACATAAATGTTCTGCTCTCTATCCACCTCTCTCTTCATTTTAAACTACAATTTTAAGGGAATCACATGTTGCCTCCTTGTCAAGTCACGCAGTATTTCTCTCTTAAAGGAAAGTTATTAGCAACTCTGTAAATAATATTGTTTGCACCAGTTCAGCAGATGGTATGTAGTCTTGCAAGTGTCACATAGAGAAAATGTTAAAATGAAGATTTTAAAATCTGCTGATCTAGTGATAAAATTCACCCCTAAGTCTAGTGGTTGAGGTCTCGTTGTGGTGCTATGAGCTTGGCCCTTGCACTGTAAGTTCATCCAGACTATTTCATGTGTTGCTGTTTAGTGTTGCTTGGCAACTGCAGACTCTTTAATGAGCCTTGTACTTTCAGGGAGATGAATATTCCTCTGTTTGTGTTGGGATATGGAGGAAAGTATTGTTAGTCCTAATATAAATTTTCTTTTCATTGATAACTGATCTCTGTTCTATAAAGTAGTTTGAGACACTTGAATTAAAACAGTGGCTAAGTACATGATATTTAAACTATTCCCATTCAGCTGATTGGTGCTCAGAGTGTTCTTGGAGATTCTTGACTTCAAGCTTTTCAATTCCTCAGCCTGAAATTGTGAATAATCATCCTGCAAAAATTCTTGCCTGTCTAGTGAGTGAAAGGCTAGAGAACCCTGGCTAGAAGTACAGAAAAAGGGCTATTGGAAGAAACTAATCTGAATTTAGGAACTGTTAGAAACTTTATGAACTGAAGTGAAATCGTCTGTATGGTACTATGGGGAAAAGAGTGATTTTGGCTGCATGGAACAGAAAAGGCAATTTATTCCCTATATAGCACACAGCATGAGACATTCTTTTTTTAACTAGAAGAAGACATGAATGGATGTGGTTTTCTGAAGGGAATGGTAAACTAACTTAGCATTTTTAGCTCACAAATTATAAATTCTCTATAGTATGCATATGTTTATAGTTGTACTTCAGTAATCTCGTGAAAAATGTTCCCTTCCATCCCTTGTTTTTGTACTGTGACCACTTGATATTTATTTTTGTCTAAATCTTTTGCATTTTGATGACAAAGACATTGACATCTGCTTTTCAATACAGTAGTATATGACTTCCAGTAACAATTATATTTTGAAATTATGTTTTCAGTCTAGTTTTAAAAATCCTTTAGAAGGAAGCAAAATATATTCATAAACACAAGCGTTTACTTGTATTTTTGGTTACATATTTTTCACATTTGGTTTTTCAATTTAGGTTTTTCCCTATTTAGATAAAAATATGCATGATTTTCCTTTGCATTTACTTTTTCAAATCACACAGCATGTCTCTCCATTCTTAAGTCAATGTGCTTTGTCATACAAAAATATTCATTCACCCTTAATTAATGTTCAACCTAATTTTATAATACAGAATTGGTCTCACAGGGGCCTGCACTACCATTACTTATGCAATGCTTATTTTATATTTCCTAGTCATTTAAAAAAGATGTGTTATGTGGCTGAACTTTTCAGATGACACCATCCTGGAGTAACACTGACAACAATACTGTTTGCATTTGGTAATGGGCACAGTAAGCACTGAAGAGTTGTATAACATCCTGAAAATGAACAGCACCTGTGACACAGGGTTCTAAATCTGTTGGCTGTATAGTCTGTGGATAGACTTTCTAAATCTGCAGCATAGTTAGGTACCTGAATTTAACCTGATTGCAGAAGTGAAGAATTCCCCTAAGTCTGATGTTTTCACTGAAAGATGCAGATATACAGCATTTTCAGAACTAAACGGGTTTTGTGCACGTGTCTAAGAAAGGGAAATCTCATTTATTCATATGTAAGGTTTTCAATATACCTCCCATTTGTTCTGACTTTCTATATAACTACTACAACTTCTCAGGCAATTTATGCTCATGGTGTGTGTGAGGGGGATGTTTCAGTGAAATGGATCTGAGTTACATGGAGGGGGGCATGCAAAAAGCAGAACCCTGCTTTTCTCACATGATCAAATTTGTTGGATTACAGTGCTCGGGAGAAGCACTGGTGTATTCATTATGCAGAAAGAGTTTTGCTACTACTTTCACCACAAGAGTGTGGGACTGATATTATGTTAATGTGCTTCAGGCCATCCCTCTGCTGTGATAAAAGAAAATAATTTTCAGTTGTCTGGGATTCCACTGTATAGTTCGTTTTGCACAGAGTACCCCTGGTGCGGAGGGAATGGAAGGCAATATGCAGGGGTGTTACTTAGTCATAGATAAGAAGGTGTAGAAGTTGGATAAAACAAACAGCCAGGCCAGCAAAACAGCATGCATTCCTTTCTATAAAGTGTATGACTCGTGAAGGATGTCTTACAAGACTGAGAATAAATAGCATACATTTTTAATATAATTATGTAAGCTAAAATAAATATTTTACATTTATTATGCATAATAAAATAATTAGACAACATTCTGTAAGGGATTATGGCGTCTGAAATTCCAGCTGCAGACGGATTCATTGCATATTTTCAGCAGCAGCAGCAGCATGACTTAGGAGGAGTTACTCCACAGGGGCTACTTTTCTTTTTTTGGACAGCATCCCTAGGGAGTTCCTATTTCTGTCTGACTTATAGTATCTGTTCATAAGTTGTAAAGACCAGTTTATAATACACTCCCGGATTTGCACCTAAGTCATAAGAATGTGCAAAGTAAGTGTTTTCTCTCTGTTTTGGTGAATTCAATAACTTTTAGGCATGATGGCATCAACTGTGCACTATTTCCTTGTAACATCAAGGATAACTAGGGACTACTTTACAGATGAGGTAACAGTACATACTAATTCATAGCAAAACTGAAAGGCTGTTAAGGCAAATTCTACATAAAATGATGAAAACAGTTTATTTATCATTAAAACATTAATATCAATATGCTCTTTGTAACCAGTGAAATTTAATATACCTGTTTAGGAATTAACTAGGTAATACAGCTATATACGCTGATGAGGATTCCAGGTGGCAACCAGCATTGCACTATGGGAGAACACTTTATATATATACATCACAAAGGCAGAATTGGAAAAAAATGGTTCATATACTTTGTACAAATACAAAGTTGTTAAGGAAAATAAAGCATGTATGTAATAGAGCAAACAGGGCCTTCGGGAAGTACTCCAGCTTCTGTTGTGTTCAGCAGCAGGAGTTGAGGATATCCAGTGCCTTGTGCTAGGAGACTTATAAACAAATGAAGATAGAAGTTTAGAGAGACATTCTGTCAGTGCATGGGCACGGTTCCCAGATGACAACTCAGAATATTATTCCCCCCTTAGTTTTTAATAAACATTCATAAAATATTTGGAAATATTTCTATTAATCTGGAATAAAATATGCTGTAACATTTAAGTCTTTAAAAGAAAAATAATCTGAAATAGAATTTAGATATAGTTGCAAAAACACTTTAATAATTCCAGCAAATACATGGCATACAGAACAATGGTCAGCATTATTCCCTTTTGTAATGTTTCTGTGGCTTAATAAAACCTCTTACATTCACCTAAGTTATAGCAGTTATGTTGTGAACTCAGAATAACAGTATGCAGTGTTGCAGTAGCATCAATGCAGATCAGCTATCAGGTTAACCAGCTAAAGCAGATGTAATCCCTAACACTGGGAATGGCAAAGTGATGTGATCCTTGCTCTGAAGTGTCTGTGCTGTCTGCACTGACTGAGAAATTGTGTCTCTGCAGTTTTGGACAATCCTTGGTGGCAGTGTATGAAAGAACTTGGGCTCCCTCTCTGAAAGCTGTCCCTGTCCAATGTCACTGCACGGAGTGCTTAAGAGAATGTGTGTACGAGGAAACACGATTGCTCCTTAGGAAAAGCTAGGTGCACAAGCACACACGTGGGCATTGGCACTCAGTGACTGTGCTCCACTGGGAAATTGCCATGTTAAGAGGCCTTGGCACAGCATGAAATACTGTCATCATTTTGTGAGGTCCTCCACATTCTGTATTTGTAATTAAAAGCATAGTAAATGCACTCTACTTGGTAGAAGGGTAGGATGGACTTTTACTAATTTTAATGACCAATACTTGTTAAGGAAATTTGTCAATAATTCTATGAGCCTTGGTACCTGGTACCTCTTTTGTTGTTTTGGTTTTTTTTTCTTTTTATTTATTTATTTATGTATTTAATTTATTCACTTCTTTGTTCTTAGGGGTTGGTTTTTTCCCCTCTGTTGCCACTCTAAGAAAGAGGAATTAAAATATGCCTTTTTAACTCAATGGGTCTGAGATTCTCATGCTAACACTGAAATTGGATCTTTAAGGATCTGCCCAAATGGTGATGCAATTGCAAACACTGATAATACAATTCTAGTCTCATTTTAGGTGGAGTCTTTTGAAGGACAAATTTTTAAGGGATCTATTTAATACTAAATGCTGTGCTAAATTACTCAAAGGAGACTGCTGAGTTTAATGTTACTGAGACTTGAAGCTATTTCGATATCAATGTAAAAATGAATATCTGGTTTCAGCATCTCTTTGTTACAGCCTCTCGTGATTGCAGACCAGCACTTTGTAAGTTGTTCACACTTTGATTTAAGATCTGAAGAAACATTGTCAGTCTCCTGATTTCTTTCAACAGTCACTGTCTTTCCCTTACTGGTGAATTTGGGCTTTGTCCCTAAATGTTTCTGAGGCAGCCCCTTCCCTGCTGAGCTGATGCTGTTTTTTCTGAATCAGTGTCCAAGACACTTCAACCAAAACCTTGAAGTATTTGGTGTCTAGGAAATATGAATAAGACTACTTCATGCAGTGGTCAGATTAATGTAACTAATGTATTCTTTTATCACATTTTATCTTCTCTCTGTCCTCACACTTCTTTTTTTGCTATCATATGCAGTCATCCCTGTCTCCTCTATTACTCTTTCTTAAAGAGCATAAATATGTCATCATAAATGCATGCATATTTATATTTAATATATACTTAATTCATGTTTATCAATCTGAAACACCAGCATATTATTCAAATTAAAACAATCCTAAGTATTTTGTATTTTGATAGTAAATAAAATTTTAGTATTAACCTCAAGACGAACAGCAATGCTATATGCCTAGTATAGCATGTAGTAGCAAAAAGACCTGTAATTTCCTATTCTTACAGTTCTTCTGATGAAAAAGTGCAGTGAAGATCTTTTATGACTACAAATAAACTTCCATTTGTTAAAATGGTTTGATCTAAAAATAACCATTGGCATCATAGCTTAATTAATGTGAGCCTTTTGTGTAAAACATATTTTAAAAATATTAAAACAACTGTATATGTTTTCTTTTACTCTTGCCTGGTAGCAGAGAATAAAAGAATTAATTTTTTTGTTTCTTTTGTCATTCCTTAATCCCCAATCCAGTCATTAGAAAGGGGCCAAAGCCATCTTTGGGGGTGATGAAATCTTCAAGGATTATTTAATTATTTATTTATTTATTTGTTTGTTTGTTTGTTTGTTTGTTGTTATTGTTGATTACTGAAATTACTTTGATAGCATCACAGGTCTCCAAGATGAAATTGTTAGACACGAGCCTGTTGTGTTGTGTGGGGTTTATTCTCCAGGCTATATGGCTAGCACTCTGTAAAGCAAGTTCCTGTGTTAATGCTGTCTTTGTGACAACTTTCCCTCTTCCTCCTTCATGTGTGACATACAAAACAGATTAAATCTGGGGGAGTCACAGAAAGCAAGTTCGTTTCTGAAGTCCCAGAAAGAGGTATACTCTAGTGCAAAGGGAAGAAAGGGAAGGTTTTTTCTGTTTAAAGTCTGATGAAAATGAGATAAAGAAAAGAATTGCTGAATAGCAAGTAAAATAGGGAAAGAAAAGAGCTTTATTAGTTGAGAAAAGCTTGCCACTTAGATACTCTTAATGCGTTAGAAATGGTGGGCAATTTTCCAGATAAATTTGGCATTGTTAGACATTCCCGATTTATTAAAGCTAAATAAAATTCTTTGCGCATTCCAGCAGAGTTGCACTTGTCTCTGTACCAGCTTCTGCCCAAATTCTCCTGGAGGGATATGTTGGGGCACTTTTGGAACTCAGCTACGGGAGCCTCTGTCACCACCGCGGGGTTCCTCTACTCCGGGGTGGAAGCGTGGGCGCGACGCACGGGGCTGGCACCTCCGCAGTGTGACTGGAGGGTGTCTGCCAGGCACCACAGTGTGATATCGTGGTGGCACTGAGGCTTTGGAGCAGCATCTGGGCTTTAGAAATCTGGTGCTCCTGGCCACCCTCTTCCCAGTGTTGTGGGTTACCCCTATGGGCTGAAAGCTCATCTCTGAGAACCTCATATTTCTGCTTTGGAGAGAGATCTGGGAGCTCAGAATTCCGATGATGTTGCTGTGAACCTGTGGGTTCAAAGTTGCTGCTTAGCATTGGCCAGGGGAGAGCTTGTCTCAAGGTTTGCATTTTCTCCTTCCTGAGCAGCTGGGAGAAGGTGGTGCATTCTCCATAGGAAAATGTGGCATAAGGAAGACAGGCCATTTGGTATACAACAGCTCACTGTCCCTAAAACCATTTTGCAGTCTCTGTTGTAGAGTACTCTACTTCTGTATGGTACTCTATTCTCATAAGTCATGGATCAGGGATCCCTTTTTCCCTTGAGGCTTTGCTTACAAAAGGACAATCTGGAGAGGAGCCTGTTGTCCTGTAGTAACTTATTAAGTTGCTTATTACAGCTATTTTGTCCCTAGTTGGGATGATCTTTGTGGTTTTGCTAGGCCTGTTTAGGTCTGAATAATAGCCGTAGATATAGCTGACACTTCTTAGGGAATAACCAGCACATGAAGCACTCTGTTTTGTCTGTTTTGTTATTGCAAGTGATGGAGTGCTGCTCTGGTGTTTTCTTTTTCTTTTTTTTTTTTTTTTTTAATGTGTTTTAAAATGTACTGTTTGAATAATGGAAAAGGAATTAAGGGAAGAAAATATGTATGAACAAAAGGTTGCTCTGCATTCTTGGATGCATTGGGTCAAAGCTGCTTCTTACTTTGTGTCTTCAGAGAACAGATGAGGTTGGTACAGCACACCTCATCATCTCCTCATCAAGTTAGATATGCTGAGGCTTAGTGTGCCTAATGCAATGGAACAAAAAATGCAACAATGTTCTCCTTTCTCCTACCCCCATGGGTCAGGGGATTGGAGTGGAGATATTCCTTGATGTTTTCCCACCTTTCTGCAAGGGCACTGGTTTTTTTCCTAGATATCTTTTTCGTTCCATCTAATCAAAACACCCAGCTCACTGTGGTTCCTAGAATATAGGTCCATACCCATATATCCACATTTTTAGGTAATGCATTAATGTGATACTTCTTCTGGTGTTCTTCAGCATTGCTATCTTTTTTTTTAAAATATATTTAGTGATGTTATCATTTAAACCACACAAACTCTTCATTTCATAATACTCTAAAATTATTTGTGTTATAATCCTGTAAACACAGCTTGTGGTTCTACTGATATCATAAACTGCCTGAACATCATCCTGTGGTTCATTGTGATATTGCTAATACCCCTTAACATATAGTATTTATTGTGTTATATTTGTAACTTCTGTGCTCCTTCAATTCCTGTTCAAGATGATTACGAATTCTATCTAACTGTAGCATGGGACATCATTTATTCTGCTGCAAATCCCATGTGGAACGCCTTCTCATACTGAGCTTCTTCAAAACATTTCTGTTGAAATTTTACACGCACAATCTACAGGGCAAACAATACTTAGAACCATTTTGAAGTTATAGAATGTATTGTAACCACTAAAATCAATTCTTAAGTTCTGATGATGTTTCATTAGAAAAATATGGTGCTTCAGATATATTTTTGTTAACAACCTCTTTTTAAAGTACAGAGAACCATTTGTATTAGCAAATTTTGGAGGTCTCTTATATGGGTATTTTAACATACAAAAAGCCATTAGTAATTTGTTTTGATTTCAGGAATAAAGATGTAGCTTTAGTTTAGAAAAGCAGGTATTTTTAATCAGTTGACAAGGATTGTTTTTTAGCCTTCTGTCCCTAACTTATTGTGAGACTTGTGCCAGCCCATCCATCTTTCATCCGTTTCTTTAATAACTTTTTAAGCTGTTGGCCAGTTTCAGTGAAAACTGACACCCTGTAGTAGCTGTTGAGATAAATTAAGTTCATGTTTCCTGAAAGAGGTGGATGAGGAGTGAAAAAAAATCATGGAGGATCAGTCAGGCAAAATTCAGCTATCATGCACTCTTCTCTCTTACAATCCAGACTCACCACCCAGAACAACTGGTTTTTCTTGGATGGCGATAATCTGAAGGAACATGTTGGGGAGCTGTTGTTTGCTGAATTGGTGCATTGGGAGATTTAGTGAACAGGGCATGAATGCATAGGAAATCATGCTTCAGTTGGTACAATGCTCGTATGTCAAAGTATTGAGTCCAAATTAACTGTTTGTTGCAAGTTGTCAGGATAGGTCCTTATTAAAGGTAAAATTTTAAAGGTATTTTTCAAAGGATAAGGAGAAAACCCCCAAAATCTGTGCTTTTCTTTAGAAAAAAGGATCATTTGAAAAAGATTTATACCCAGGCAATTCAGACCAGTGACATTTCTTACTGAATAGGAAGAAGCTTCCCACTGTGGAGAGATTGTTCCACAAGTGCTTTTTTTTGGCACTTTTTCTATAATTCATTCCCTGATAGACTGACATATTCATAGATCTGTACAGATGTATTTACTTCAGGAGAAAGAAGCAAAGTTTGAAGAAATGGTAAATTCTTTTTACGTGCTATTAGTGATACTGAGCATCCACGAATTCTCATCTCATGGCGTCCAGTGGCTCTGTTCCTATTTGAAATTCAGCCTCTTCATTTACGTGACTAAATGTGACTTTCATCACATTTTAATTTGAATTTTAATTACTAGTCTTTAAGATTTTGATCAGCACTAATAAATTAGAGCACAGTCATATGGTATTTAGCTGATTGATTTTTGCATGCTGAAATATAGTCATTTTGGAGAGCAGTAAAACTTTCAAGTAGAAGAAATGTTTCAAAGATAAAGGAATTTGTATTGGGTTTGTTCATTTGTGTCAGACCAGAGAGGAAAGTCCTAAATATGAGCCTTTGTAAGGGCAAAGCAGGTCTCTGCTATCCAGTCTGCTTTAAATAAATTCAGGGACATCAAGTCAGGCAAACAAGGCCAGCGAGTGCAGCTTTTGGGAATAGCTTTGTGTTTCCTGGTGGTGGTGCAAGAGGTGAGAGATGAGACTATAGTATTGGGTGATGGTAGCTCTGTTGGAACTCTGCATTGCAGAACTTGTTTCTAAAATGCAAATATTTGTTTGCTGAGTTCTTTTCCAGCTGCATCTGTTCCTGGCTTCCTCTTTTGTTTGGATGTCTTTTCTTTTAGAAGTCTACAACATAACATCAGGAGAATCTTTATTTTCTTTTCCTGCTCTGAAGTGTCCATTTTTAGTTTCAGTTCACCAGTAGCATGGCAGGAGTACTGTAACAGAAAGGATTATAACTAAGCCCCTCTCCATCTAAGCATCTCTGTTCCATAGCTCAGTTGGGAGTCAGCTCTCACTGGCTGGAAAGTGTGTACTGTCATAGGGTCGATAACATAAAACAAAACAAAGCCAGTGGATAAAATCCTGGCTCCACTGAGGTTATTCACCTTCCTTCCATGTCCTCAGTGAAGTGACAATTCTCACCTGTCATGAAGATACTTGTTTCATAGGAAGGAGAGAAATGGAAAGCCAGGGAGCTGGCAGCACCTTCTCCAAGACTTTGTAACCTGAACAATAAAAAAGTTCAGCTAGGCAAGTAAGTAGAGGGATTGAAAACCAGTTATTTCTACTTTTCACTTGATTTTCAGAGAGGATCTAATCTCCTAAATCTTGCCAGAAGCATGTACTTCTTTTGGAGTTTCTGTTTTTCAGTTCTCTCTCTACTTGAGTTTGCAAGTTCTTGCACAACTGAGTGAAGTCAGAGAGACATGCTCACAAGTCTTTGTCCTGGGGAAATGGCTATGTCTGCTTCAAGACTTTTGGTACATTTTTTAGGCAAGCAAGTCCCACTTCCTGTATTTTTGGGTTTGTGTTAGAGGCCTGAATATTAGACAACTCAGGATTCATTTAGTTCATAATGAACTGCTGTCTGCAGCCTAATTCAAGTTATTGTTTAGGATTCTCAGCTGAAAGGGCACAGGACAAAGCGTTTAGAAGCCTGTTGTTTGGATTTTCTAAGAAAATTATATGGGGAATATAACTGAAAACAGAAGAGTGTTTCTGAAAGCAGGGATTAGGTCTGCTTTTGGCTCCTGACAGTTCCTTGCTGTCTAAGGGCAAAGTTTAAAGAAGAAAGGGTTGATGCACGATATTTTGTGCCAGCTAATATACTTAGCTGTGTTCTGTCCTGGGACATAGGACAGTATTCAGCCTTCCTCAGGATAAGGGCAGTCCTAAACTTGGGAGTTTTACTACCTACAATGGTGGCATCATTTCTATAAAGTTAGGGGCAACATTGTATCCTTTTCCAAAGCAGATTAGAGCTTCTGACGTTTCCTATTGGTGACCTACATCTTTCTTTAGAAATAGTAGATACCTAATTTATGCAAATGTTGAGACCTACATCAGTTCTTTACCATGTCCACTAATTGCATTGTTAGTTTGAATGGTTATGGAAGACTGACTAGGCTGCCACCTCGTACTGCCATGCCCAACAGTGCACCTAAGCAGAAAGCATTCTACCCTGTGTTACTGATACCCTGTCTCCCAAACCCTTCACTACTCTTTTTGCCTATTGTCTGATTATCATATCCTTCTCAATGCTTAGGTTATAGCTTTTCTGAGGCCAAGACCATTTCCTAAGTTATTTCTCTGTACAGCAATTGGTGTATCATTATCCAGGTCAACATACTGTGAGTGAGAATGTACCAGCTCTCTTGGAGCTACTTCTCGATTCCTAAACATAGGATTACATTTCACCAGAGTACAGGAAAGCCTGTACTGTTGTGGTGAAACCTTATTGTTGCCAGGACTGGGATACTGTTTAATGACTAATATCTCAGAGAAGGTGTAACAGCTGAGAGCATGCCTTCAACTTGAAGTGCAGTATCAGTGCCTAATTCCTATAGTCTCCTTAGAAAATCTTATCTCTCCCTTATGGACTAGTAGTCCAATACCTTTCATGAAAATTGAATGCATATAAACAGAATTTTTCAAATATGTTTGCAATCTTAAGTGCCATTAGAATAAACCTTGGCTTTGGTATTAAACCTGACCTTCAAATACTTGTCTTGCTAAATGTGTTTCTGGGTGCATTTTTTTGTTTTGTTTTTGGAGATCATGTCATTGTTATATAGCTGAAGAAAGTGTAGTACTGAAAGGAATGCATCTTGGAATGCAAGTGAAACTATTTAGACTCTCTTCTTTAAGGCACAGTTTCTTTATCTATACCCATCCAGTACTTAGAAAGGAAGGATTTCAGGATATTATGAGCTATGTTCTTCTCTTGCTATTCACCTCATGTTAGTAAGCTGCTGTTCTGCAAACTCGTGGAAATAGCACTGAAACATATAGACTACTTCCATCTCTGCAGCAAAAAACCCAAACTGTATATGTCTGATAACAGAAAGGAAACAAATACAGATAAATAGGTATTTTTTTCCTAAATTTCTATTATTTACTTAATTTATATTTACTTTTGGAAAATACATGGATTGGTTATAATAGTTGTAGAGTAAACTCTTGTGGCCTTAAGGATACATATGGATTAATGACTTCTCAAAGAATTGTTTTACAAGAGTGCTTTAGCATTTTTAGGATGAGTGCTTAGTTGAAATAGTCACTGAGGGCATGTTATTGACATAGGCATTTTTTGCACCAAACCTGTGTATTTTTTATTATCTGACTTGGATGACTTATGTCTTTTCATATATGTACATGTAACATTAAGCTTGTGACTAGGTCCAGTTGTTCTAAAGTTAGTAATGTTCCCTAGAATCACATTTTGAATTATCCCTTGAAGGATTACTGTGATATGATGTAAATAGATTCAAAGCAATAGTTTAGTTTTATATAAAAGATGAGGAGTGCAGAGTTTTTTTGGTGCGTTCTGTTTGTTTGTTTGTTTGTTTTTAGTTTAAGAGTGCAATATATGTTTTCTTTAGCTGTAAAAGCACAATCAAGGCAACATGATAAGTGAGTCAGTGTTGTAAAAGTAAAACTAATTTTGCCTTCACTCACATGAGCTATAGAAGGAGGAAGCTTTATTGTCCCTGGGAAGGTGATAAGGCAGAGTAATTGTATATTATACTGTCCTGGAACATCTGCCTGAAGACTGTTGGAGCAATTCATCTATCATGGACGATACAGCATGTTTTGTCTTTCTGCTTTAACCCATCCCCACTGCTGGCCTGCACGAAGGTTTTGATAGGGACTGTGCCTGGGCTGGGGCTCACATTAATCAGTCCCCTTGTTCAACACTCCAGCTGACATAATTACAACCTGCGCACAGCAGTTATTCAAGTTGAGTCCTTGTCACTCGTGGTGCGAAACTACACAGCTCAGATCCCGAAGGAGATTGCCTTATCACACAGAACAAGGGCTCACAGGAGTTGAAGAGAATAGAAATGGGAAAATGTCTTCCGGGAGTACTATATATTCCTTTAAAATAAGACATTTGAGAGACTTACAAGGGACAAAGAGAAGCATTGTGCAAGGTCTGAAATGAACAGGTTATTATTTTTAAAAGGATTACACAGGCCATTTTTGTGAAATGGACATGCATTATTAAATAAATTCAGTGGTCTCTCTTATCATTCTGTGGCTCTGCACTATTAGTTTTCTTCAGAAGTGATAAAATAGTTTTTGACTTGTATAAGCTTTAAGTATCTCTCAGTAGAAATCATCAGAACACAACTAATAAAAGTGCTCATATTATACCAGTAAAATTGGCACACACATAAGGGAAGACCTGCGAGGATCAGAGTTAAGGGTGAAGGAAGAAGCATGCAAAAGGGCTTTTGAAGATGAGCAAGTTCATTAGTTTCTGCTGTTGTATGATATCAGAGTGTGAAAGGTGAAGCCAAAGAGAAAGTTTCATATTTTACCATTCTTCCCTCTTTTCATGTTAACCCTCTGTGAGAAAAAAGACAAGTCCATAACATTATCTATGATAATGAAAGAAATTTATTTTCAGGTAATATGATGGGGTTAATTTTACATGGGGGTGGGCTTTTTCTTTAAGACAGAACCTTTGCATACATGATCATAGGATAATTTGTTTGGTATTAGTCTACAAAGTTCCTCAATATGACAGAATTTAATTGGTATCCAGAAGGCTTTTGCCCTGGCGTTTAAATTTTTTGCTTCTTGGGTCAGGTTTGTGAAGTAATACCATTCAGGCAGTTGCTATTCTTCTCAATCAATAGATCTAGAGTGTTGCCCTGATTTCTCATCTAGTTAAAATCCTGTTATGTCTGTTAGACATAATTGTGAATTGTTGAAAGCACAGTAAAAATGTGTCTATTTTTGGTGGTCCAATTTTAATCTGATACTTTTACAAAACAGCTTATCTGCAACTTTGAATAGTCTGGAGTAGAAGCACAGTAGAAACTACCTGATACATTTTACTTTACATATAGGTATGCTAGGTGAGCCAAATACTTAGTTCAGTGCTTTCATTACATTTCAGTATCTTTGGTTAAGTACACAGCACATTAATTTTGATGTGTAGGTCTACACTGAAAGTCCCGCTGCATGAAAACTGAACTGCAGTTTCTTACTGAGCTGCAGGGCGTCCTTATAGGCAAATGTACTCTTAAGGAACAAAAATCACATTTTGCTTGCTCCTTACTCTTAAAACCAGTTCTCCTGGAGTGAATGATGTCTGTGAAGTAAGCTCAAAGTACAGAGCCAAATGCTGCATTTACTTACATTTGTGCAGAAAATGGCATTATGAGGACATAATCTGAAGAGAATGATGTTTCTCTGATATATGCTTTCAACACACATTTTAGATTAGATAATCAATCATGCCTCCAATTAAACACCCAAATTTGACTTTCAGAATCTAAGATGGTTTTGCAGTATTGACAGCCAGGAAGAATATATTTTAATTTGCAGACTGAACAAATTTCCATGACATCATGGAAGCACAATAAATGGCTGACCTCACAATGACATTTTTCAGACTTGAACTGTACTTCTTGGAGACTTTGAGCCCAGAAAAAGCCTTAAGCTCAGCCAGTCTGACCTTCTACAGAAAACAAGCTGCATAGGTGCTTTTTTTTCCGAGTTTGCTCTGTACTGAACCTCCTACTTCTGACTGAATTTTATGATCTAGAAACATATTCAGGTTTGATCTGAAAACAGAAGAAGTCACAGAACCAAAGTCGCAGAACCAAAGACGCAGAACCACAGCTTCTCTTCTGTGAAGGAATAATTGCTGAAGAAATTGTGCTTTGTTTCTCAGTTGAATTTGACTGTAACTTGTAGTCATTGCTTTTGTTTTTCTGTACGTTTTCTCTAGCTTAGGTTGTCCCTTAATACACCTTTATTCCATGTTAAAGCTCACAGGCCAAGCTAAATGCAATAAGCAAAACAGAAGGGGGTTTTTTAAGTGTTTTAGAGGGTTTTTTACCCCACTTAACTTCTATTTCTGTTTATAATCACTTTGTGACTATTTGTTCCCTTTTTAAATGTAGGCAGTACTACATTTACAGGAAGTAGATATTCTAGAATTAGTTTCTCCTGTGTCACAAAGAGAACATTGCATCCTTACATTTGCTTGCTACTTCCTTGCTTATACAGCTAAATATAGCATGGGGCCTTTCTGCTTATAGCATCACACAAGAAGTTCACGTTAAACTCATGGTCACTAATCCCTAAATAATTTTCAGTGTCACAGCTTTTCACAGCTTTGTCCAAGTTACTTGCATGCACTGTGCAAAGGTGGGAAAGCTAACCTGTAATTGTGTGTGTACGTGTTGTGATTGAACACGCCTGGCTTCTGCGACTGCTCTGTATGATGGCAGTGTCATCCTTATTAATCATGCTGCCAATTACTGTGTTGTCTGCAAATTTTATTAGCAGGGATTTTATATATAGTTTTGGCATGCATAACAGAAGTGAATCTTTCAGACAATTATTGCTGATTCCTTTGATAAATTGGAACATTTGAAATGAGGAAGAAAATGACCATCTCTTTTTGCATGGGGGGTTGGGGCTGGGATAGGGCAAGAAGAGGCACTGTATTAGCATTAAAAAAACCTACTTTGAGCAGAGATCAGTACAGACCACAGTGCCCTGGGTATGAATCCAGGCTGCAAAGCAACAGGATCTGTCCTCTAGGGAGCCGTGTTGTCACTAAAATGGCTGAAGGAACTGACACGAAGGCCAGTTGGACGAAGTACCATCTGCATCTGAGATTGACAGGCAGCCTTTAGGGTCTGTTGCTATCATTTCTGACTCCAGCAACATTAGGAGTCCAGTTTCGTCTTGTGCAGCCGCTAGATTCCACACCCTTTCCTAGGCTCCATCTGCACTTTTGTATCTGTGAAAATACTTTATGTGTTCCTGAGGATATACAAACAGACTCCACAGAATTGTTCAGTTACTTTATGTGGTCATTAAAAGAAGTACAATAGGGAAAAAATTGATGTTGAAGGGAAATGCGTGTCTTCAGTTAAATTCATCCCAGCTTTTTTAAAAAATGGATGTTTTCCATGGCCTCATTTCAGCAAGGTATTTGATCATGTACATAAATTTAACCTTGTGAGTCATTCTTTTGAAGTCAACGGGGGCTGCTTGTACTTAAGCCACAAAAATGCGTAAGTACCTTGTTAAATCAGGGCCTGTGATACCTAAAGCCCAGTCTCCATCCTCACACCACTGCAGAGATACTGTTTCTCAGACCAACCTCTCTTTTATGCCATCTGCTCTAAGAAGAAAGGAAAGGGGGAGGGAGGAAGCCCAGAAACAATGGAGTGATTATTCTCAGTTACTGTGAAATAGATGAACTCCACCTGCTATTTCTGCCACTTAAACCTTGGCTGACACAGTGCAGCAGTGCACTGTGCACAGCAGACCCCTGCATCCCTCACACTGCAGGCACACAGGCCCTTGAGCTGGGCCAGCACAGAGACCACTCTGCCTGCAGCAAAGTGGAAGCTAAGAGTTCTAGCAAACATTACAGAGAGTTTTCAGTAGCAGATCAGTCCTATGAAAAATTTTTTGGTTATTGTTTTGGTTTTGGATTGGTTCTTTTTTTCACCTTTCTTTGTTTTGCTTTTTTTTCTTCTCTAGTCAGTAAAAGGAGACACTGAGCCTCTCTCAGAAGAGCTGCTGGGGCAAACTCACAAGTTGAGCAGCCCAGCTCTGCACAGCACCTGTGGGGACAGTGAGGACACAGCACACATGCGGAGCTGAGGCACACTTCCATGACTTTTTGTACCCTTTCCACCCATTCCTTCAAAGTCTAGCAGTTTGGACAGGTTTCTATCTAAAAGTCTCTTCTTTATTTCTTTCTCTCTTTTCTTGTAGAAAATAGAATTAATGGAAGCATTTAAGGCAGGATGCTGTAGTTCCTTGGAGTCACAGATGGGCTTTCTCTTGGAAAAAATCAACTTTTCTTTAAATTGTGGGGTCTGTTGTTCGCCAGTTGTTTACAGAAATACTCTGAAAATTCACGAGTAGATTTGGATGCCAACACTGGGTCTATACTTCAGTTTTTGTTCACTGTGCAGGGTTTTAAATGGCTTTACAGATTCCTCAGAGGTAAACAAGACTAGAGTACATCTCTTCTTATTTCCCTTCAGAATTCCCAATTACCCTGAATTTGCCTTTAAAAGCACTTACTTTGGCTATCATAATGATCAATTACTTGAAACTGGGAATTTTCATTCCTATACATTGTAAATAGAATGGTGGATCTGTGGCCAAATTACAATTTGGACATGGTAGTCTGCTGAATGGCGCTCAGATAGAAGCAGTAATTATCAATCTTCCATCATTTTCTGTGCTGACGCACAAGTTTTTGCTGCTTCCCTACAGGGCTCAGCTACTTTTTAGCAGCCAGCATTGGACATCTGTCACACATACTGTATGTCATAACAAATAGATCATTACAGAAAAAAATGCAAAGCTAAAAATGTAGAAAAGCAGAAAACATTGCGATTATTATCCCTGGGTGTTGGTATAATACTATCAGAATAAATCCCAAATACATTTTTATTATTTTCTTTGTGAAACTGACTGTATTATAAAATCTCATTAAAGCATGTAAATTTAGTGTACTCTCTTTTATGGGCTACTTTGTATTTTCTGAGTGGCAATACATGCAATACATGGCAGTACATGAAAACATGTGAATACATGAGGCCACCAGGTTGTTGTGCATGTGTTTTTATGGCACTGTGGGTGTGTATTTCAGTCGCCTTTTCTTGGTCGAGTTGAAAAGCTGTGAGCAAATACTCGCTGCAGAAGAAGCCATGGTGGCAAAGGCATTGCTTGTCCCCAGCAGCTCCTTGCCTCTGCCCACCAGAGGTCTTTAGGAACAGCACAGGGAGGTGTTTGGCAGCAGTGACACAGGCAGAGCTGAGCTGGCAGTGGTACATTGGAGTTGTCCTCCTGAGCTCCCACGGAGGGAACCGTGTGCTGCTAATTCCAGCAACAGTTCCCTAAGTCACTTGAGAATTAAAGCTGGTTGCAGAGCATATCCATGTGATTGTATCCCCACTCCCTTAAAACCTAAATAAAAGGTAGAACTTTTGCTTTTAAAGGCAAAGAGCAAGGAAAAAGAAACCCAGGTACATGTTAGTAGTGAGAAGGATGAAAAAAAGTATTATATTTCTTGTACATATATACATAAATGTGTGTGTTAATACCTAATAATTATTGCAGTTTTACAATATTAGTTTCAACACATTACACATTTTTTTGCCTATGATATTTTGCTTTTTTTTTATTATTTATTGTGCAATACTGTATTGACTTGTAGCACTGAAGAGGTAAGCTTTAGTTTTTAAACTTGCAGTCTGGATTGCCAGTGGTATGTGCAGATTATGTATTGTTATGCAGCTAGTTTGCACTAACTGGCAATCAGTTTATTTTATTTTAAAACCAGAAATGTAGCTAAATCTTGAATATGCAGGGAAGGATTTTTGGTTGGTTGGTTGGTTGGTTTGGGTTTTTGCTAAGTAGAACTTGGGCAGAATGACTGTCATTGTGGAGGTTTTGATTGAATAAGCCTGTTTGCATAATGTATTTACCACAGATTGAGGTATTTGTTTCTTTCCTGTCAAGAAAATATTGCCCATTAGGTTGTCTACCACCACCCTACTGAATGCTAGTTTTCATACAGTTTAATGACAGCAAGAAACAAAGGCAGTCTAGAAGGGTTGCATTTTGGAAAGCAGTAATGCTGAAATCAACCTGAAAGGTCACTACATTTAACTGAGTGGGCAGGAGCTCTTGGTGCTGCAAGAAGTATCCAGGAATTCCCAGAGCTGGCTGCAACTGGAGAATGCTGAGCATGGGGAAAGTCATAGCATCCATGTATGCAGCACTGGTGTGAAATGTGAACGTATTCAAAGCTTAAAGCAAGTGGAAACTATGTAGGGAGAGCCTGATGATTCCTCAGAGTGAGCTGAGAGGAACTCAGTCTCTATAGCTCTTCCATTGGAGGTCCAGGTATCAGGAGATTCTACAGCCAAGCAAGGTGTGTTGGACATGTAGCACTGTTAGCTGAATGCAGGGAGATAAGAAATAATACAGTTTGTAAAAGGGAGAGTGATTAACTCAAGAGTAACTTGCCTATAACTTCAAAGGACTTCCTGTTGCTCTCCATCAGAAACCATGTTTTAGTATCAAAAGGATTATGGTTTGAGAAGAGAATCACTGGGCAGATGTTTATGACCTGTGCTGTCAATGAGGTCAAGCTAAATATAACTTTGCATTTCTAGAAATCCATGTCTCTCCTTTTCTAGTGTAATTACATGATTGCAATTTTGATTTAAAGACAGTTTTCCAAGTTGGATGGCATTTTCTGTGAAAGAAATACCTGCAAATATTTGGTGAATAACTGAGGAATCTACAATAGTGCATATTGCTTCATTGAGAAGTTTGCTTTCAGCATAATTGCTTTTATTTCTGAAAGAAAGTATCTGGAGACTTTGCTATTTTTCAATCAAAATGCTGCAATTTCCCTGAATTGCAGGTTGCATAGCAGGGTATAAAGGGTGCAGAAGACTTTCAGAATGCTGTCAATATGAGGGTGAACTTGATTCATACTGAACAAACAGGGGGAAAATAGAAATCTTTTCAATCAGTTGGTTGTTCACTGTGTTTGTTTTTATGTTGTAAATAGCTATATCAATGGAGCTGCTGTAAGTCCTTTACATTACATGCATTTCTCTGCAGAAAGGGTGTTTATGCCTAATGTTCTGGAGAAGACCTTTTGAAAAAGGTTTATTTTGTGCAAATAAGAGTCCTACAAGGTGCTAAAATTTTTAAAACTTAGTGGACTAGATAATTAACATTTTGCCTCATTTGCACCTCTGAAACCTTCCATTTCCATGTCTTGCCGTAAGTATCTTTCTGAAAATGTCAGGCACTGCATAATGGAAGAGTGTTCTAATTTCAGTTTCTTATAAGTAAATAGGAAAAAATAATTGATTACTTCCTGCAATATTTCTTTTAGCTGTTCAATACAACGCTAATGTATTGTCATGTAGAAAACCCTTAAAATACAGAAGCATCCTATTCTGCATGGGCAAATTTAGAAGTGACAGATATTTTGTGAATTTCTCTTATTTCATGATTTTTATCCAAAACACTACAGAAAAGACAAGGACAGCAAATAGCTTGGTGCTGAGCAGCTGAAGGTCTGCAGATAACTGCTGAACTTGGCTGTTCACAGAGGCCGCTTGAGCCAGGGCTGCTGGCTGAGGGGAGTGCAGAGCACAACCTGCTGAATCCAGCCACAAGGCTGGGGATGAGTCCCTCTGCACAGAGAAGGGATGCCCAAATCCCTGCCCTCACACACAGCTTGTACTCCTTGCTGGTGAGATTGGCTGGCTGAGCTCTGCAAGACAGGGAAGAAGGAAGTGATGATGGGGGAATAGTAACTGCAGGCAGCACTTACCAAGGGGACCCTCAGGCTGACTATTATCCCCCCAGCATCGATTTGCTCCAAGACTCATTGTTCCACCCATGTTTCTCTGCTGCTGACTTTGAATTGCCATCTCTGTTACCTGAAAAGTCCCAGATCCCTGAGCAATGCTGCTCTTTACAGTGGGGTACTAGTTTTGCTGAGGAATTCAGTCTTTTGTGCATTATAGCTTGCCAATACAACTGAGAAAATGTCTTCATAGGGGCACTTGTACTACCTTCTAGGGGCTAAAGGCACAGCTGTGCTTTTTGGGTTGAGGAGGAGGGCAGTTATGAGACTTCTGTCCCATCCACCCATGATTTTCTCACTCTTCTGTAGAAACCAGGCACTCTGTTTCTTGCTCTTAGCACAATGCCATGGTGTTGGCTTTTTCTTTTGAGGGTTTTTTTGGTAAAAGATGTGAAGCATATATATATAAGAATAGGAGAAGGAAGGCAGAGTAAACAGAGGCAACAGATTGTCGTGCTGACAAAATGTCTGGCCATTTTATACAACTCCTAACCTTCCACTTTATTTCACTCTCCCAACATAGTGGATCAATGGTGCTAAGAGGCAAGGGTGCAGATGGCTGTGGAATGGGGCGTTGGGCTTCCTTGTCACAGGATGATGCCTGTGCAAGCTCAATGACCACTGAAAACTTGAATCAATTGTTTGTAATTGGACCATCCCAAATAAGGAGAGACAGAGAGCTGGGACTGGTCAGTGTGGAGAAAAGACTCAGGGGATGTCATCAGTATGCACACATATCTGAAGGGAAGCTCTAAAGAAGAGAAAGCCAAGCTTTTTTTCAGTGTTGCCCAGAGACAGAACAAGAGGCGGTTGGTACAAATAGGAAGACGGGAGGTTTCTTTTGAACATCAGGAAACACAATTCCGTTCTTAGGGTGACTGAGCACTGGCACAGGCAGCCCAGGTAGAGTGGGAGATATCTTTGGAGATATTCAGAAGCTGCCTAAAAATGTTCCTGGGCAACTGGCCATGGGTCATCCTTCCTGAGCAGCAGGAACGGACCAGACAATCTTGAGAGGGCCCTTTGAACCTTAAGCATGATGTGATTCTGTGACTGAAGTACGATTTTAAATTTGACAAGTGATTTCCAGTTTATGATACTGGAATATGCAGCAACCTTTAATTTATTGACAGCAGAAAAAGGTACGTGGTTGGTAGGAATGGACTTGTAATGGCAGCATGGAATGTGCAGCTAGAACAGCAATGGGAATGCATCACTGTGCGATGAACGTTAGAGACAAATGCCCTTTTTTGTCTTTTTCCAGAAAAGGTTTTCTGTTCATCTTAAGCAGTAGCTACATTTCTCAGGAGAATATTACCATCTGTCTCCCTTAGTTCAAAGCGTTATCCTTTACTGAAATGTGGGAGCTCTCCTGGATGTGCAAAGTAGGCCTATGCCCTTCCCAGTCTATCAGTCTTTCATGGAGGAGGTCATACAGGTTTGTTGCATGGGAAGTATGCATGGAAAGCCCCTCGTATTTCCTGTTCATCTGCAACATACCTTAGCAACATGTTCCATCTCCTCTTTCACTGTGTATAGCACTGGCAAGGCACTGAAAAATCCATACCGGCCTGCCTCTTCCCTTTAATAGGGTTTTGTGGGGTTTGCATCAAGTCTCAGACTTTTCTTCACATCTAGTAAGAAAACTTACTGCAAGACATGAAATAAAAAGAAAATTTTTTATTGTGTTTCTCTACATCAGAATTAAATGTAAACTCACTGACTGTAGGTTTAGACTGATTAAGTTGCTCTAACGAGTTCTCTTCCTGTTACTTAAGAGCATGGACAAATTGACAGAAATATATAGATTTGATTTTAAAAATGGATCATAAGGATGAAAGCATTCTTACATGAAGCAATGGTAATAGTAATTTAACTTAGAAACCTCTACTTTACTGTAGCTTTACTGAAATACAGTCTCCTAAAACCTGCATTTATTTGTTTGTGGCTGTAATTCAGACTAGTACTGAAAAACCAGAAGGACTTTCCTCAAACGATTTTTTATTGCACTGGGCACTGTTTTCCAAATTTGAGAACAAAAGAAATCTGTATTTCAGGGTTTATAAACACCTGGAAGTGAATCTCATAATACAAGGCTGTCAAAACCTTAACTATCATCACCATTGCAACATTATAATGTTTTAGTTATATTCATGTAATGAGATAGCTTTAATAGAAATGCAGTGCTGTTTAAAATCACAGACCTCTGTGTTTATTCATATGATATGAAGTGATGTAACTACACACACTTGGTGTTGGTGGGGGTGTTTTGTGTCAGACATATGATAACATGCTTGTACAGTACCTGAGAGAAGACTCTTAATAAAACACACATTGCAAGCACACTGAATAATTAAAAAACATTTTATATGCAGTAAACTTTTGTCCTGTCATATTTAAAGGTATCACTTGGATTCAAAAGTGCTTGGATTTGCCAGTTGTTGCCATCATGGTTTACCTTATGATGGCAATTGTGGCTTTGCAACCTAATACAAGGGGCCGTTTGTAATGCCTTGTGATCTCACATTCCTCGTTTCTGATTAAGCCTTCCTGGCCTGGTCACATGGAAATTTATGGGTTTAAATTTTTTATATCTGTATGTTGGTGTGTTTAGCGACAGATTTTTACTGATGACTGAATAAATGAGGCTTCAGGATTGCTCTGTTTAAAGTGGCTGGAGCAATTTCCAAATCAAAGGAGATAGAACTGGCCTTTTATGGCTGGAACAGCCTGGGTTTTCTTCACAACTCTTACATAGGTCTCCACAGATCCTTTATATATTTCACAGAAATATTTTAAAATAAAAACTTTTATATATTTCTTTAGCATAGTATGAGAGCTGAGCTAAAAGAACACAGATATTTTATTTCAGATTCATATGCTCTGCTTTAATCTACTGCCCTTTAAAGTATAACCCATGATGGAAGGTTACCAGGTTGTCTCCTGCTTTCATTGCAGTATACACTACCTTTTCTTTCCTTTTTTGTAAAATACATATTTCATTTTAACAACATTTATGAGCGCTGTAGTTTTTTTAGGGCTGAATCCTGAAAGATGCTGAGGACCAATATTTTCTATATTTTTCAGTGATAAGTGTCTTCTCTGACATTCTCAGGCATCTGATCATGATACCAGTATATAGCAGATGGGCATGACAGAGGGTGAGCTTTGGCAGCCCCGTAAGGCAGATACCAACTTTACTATGTCCATTTCCAAGGGAGAGACAAGCATTCCAGCAGAACTTCAAGCTGCTACTTCCAGTTTATTTTCGAGGTCCTTTTTTTAGGTGCTTGTTACTGTAGGATTTCTATCATGATGTAGAATCATGATATCATTTCTATCATTCTGTCATCTATCATTTCTATCATACCGTAGAATTTCTAGTCTGTGATGGGTATCTAATCAGTTGCCCAAAATTCTGCAGTTGTCTTAGTTGAGTATTTGTGAAGTACTATGCATTTATGTAGTTTACATGAGTGTTTGTACTTTTTTTCAGTTAGGCTGAATTACTGTTCTTAGTTTGGCAATAATAATAGTATATGCTAGTAAGAAAGTCCAAACAATAAACAAAACACCAAAGCAATGGTACAAATGAACAGTTCTGTTCTTTTGAGTAAAAAATAAATATACTGACTATTTCTGATTGAAATAAATGGTGCAGCAGTGTATTTCATGTAGGATTAATCACTAAGTTTGAATAAGTAGGAAATTCTAATGCAAAATAATTTTGTAGAGACTGGAAAATTTTAAAGACTAGAAATTAAAAAATACTGCCATATGAATCTCTCTGTGAATTAGAGAAATATGAAATATTTTCCTTTTTTTTTCAGAAATATGATTATAAATATTGCTTTGAAATGTGTTAAACTAATTGTGTATGCAATCTGACTTTTCTGCATGAAAACTCCACTGCTTTCACAAAAGCTGTGTTTAAGATGTAAACCAGAATCCGTGTGTATTTTCAAAAATATGTAAACTTGAGCAACTCAATTCTCCTTCCTAGGAACAGTTCACACAGCGAGATGAAAGTTGGTGGAACATACTTCAAAAATCATTCACAGCAACTCCTGTTGAATTTAGGAACTGTGTGGGAAAGGTTCATGTGAGCTCCACTGGGAATATTATAGGCATTTGTGTGTATTTCAGTTTTGCTAAGTAAAGACTTTTGCTTAATTTCTGTCCATCACTGACTACCATGAGAAAAATAGAAATTCTGTAAATGTGACAAATCAATCATTCTGGTTCAGATGTAATGTTCAGTTAACCTGAAACAGCTTTGGGAGCCTTCATGCAAAGGACAACATTTCTGCAAAACCTAAGAGGTTGCAAAAAATCTACAGATAATGAAAAATGAGTGATGACTACTGATTTTCTGTTTTAACACTAGGTTTTATTTGAACCACTGGTAGAAAATAAATATATCTTTTTTTTTTCTTTTTCATTGCTGTTTAGGTCTAACTGTGCAGAAAATATCCGTAAACACATCTTGCATACGGGAAAGCATGAAGGAGTAAAAATGTATAACTGTCCTAGGTGTGACTATGGAACAAATATCCCTGTGGAGTTTCGGAACCACTTGAAAGAACTACACCCAGACATTGAGAATCCTGATCTGGCATACTTGCATGCTGGTAAGGTCCTTGCTCCCTTTGCTTACAAATTCTTTTCTAAATGCACGTGCTTAAATGATTGTAATAACAAAACAAGAAGTTATTATCATTTTTTCTGAAGAAGGGCATGTTTTCAAAATGGGCTTCATCCTCCCTCTTCAAGTTTTTCAGGGTTAAAGATTATGCATTAAGCACTGAAATCTATTCATGTTACACAAACAATTCTTGCAGTTCAATAAACATCAGAAGTGCATGCTATTTAGATGCCTCATTTTGAAATCTAACTTAACTTTTAGGGAGAAATATTTTTTAACATTTTTATTAAGTCCCTCTGCCTATGCTGTTCCCCCAAGAACAGAAAAACAAAATTCCATAGGAAATACAGTGGCAAATTAATGCGCTGCTTTAAAAATTCTTAGATTTCGTTACAAAAAAGTAGACTGTTCCTCATTAAAAGACAGAACAGCAGAGCTCAACCAACAACTTAGATGTATCTTTTCAGGCTTTGTGTTAGAGAGCACACACATGGAAGTCACTGGAGGAATGCAAAAGAAAAACATTGCTTTGGAAACAGGAATTAAAAGAAAAAAGATGCGGTGTTTTCTGTTTAGGAACAAGTTTTTTTGGTTTTTATTTGCTTTTGGGGTTTTTTTAAATAGATTCTACGGTTCAGAGTGGAAGGCAGAAGATTAATGGAAGCATCAAGTTAGGAGAAAAAAATAAAGAGTTCAATGGTAGGAGGTTAGGAGAAATAATACAAAATTAGTGTGGAGCTTGAATGAAATGTGATTTTAATGCAGGAGAGGCAGATAACTTAGACATCACTGAATGGAAAGACAAGTCAGAGCAGTGGGAAAAAAGAACAGATGGTGAGAAGAAAGAGTTGGGGAATCCAGAGGAGGAAGAAGCTATGTGGGCCAGAGTCTCCCTGAGATGCAAATTAATCTTCCATTGAATTACTACTATTAGTACTCCTGTGTCAGATTTTAATTTTGTGTAAGGAATTAATATCCTAGGTCTCGATACCCTTATATCTGTAAAAAAAGCAAAACCTGGAGAGTTTTCATGCAGCTTCATGCTGTATGTACACTGCAGTTATTTTAAAACCTCTCAGTCTTCTCAAAATGACTGCTTGCTTTCCTGACTAGAGGCAGTGTATTATTTGTACCATATATTTCTATTTGCCAAGTATTCCACTTCATTTTGGAACCAATCATCATGTCATGTCAGCATATGGTGGATAATATCTGGATGTGCAAACAAAATGCCAGTTGGCAGAATACCAATTTCAAAATAGGTCAGAAAACTGATCACATTTCACCATAGTTCTCACTAAAGCAAATGAATATTCAATTCAGAGCTTAAATCCAGACACTGTTGGATTTTTACTACAATAATCCCACTTAATATGAAAAAATCAAATGCTTTCAATAGGCAGATAGATATATCAGAGAGCTGTAACAGTGATAAAATCAGTAACATTCCAAAATTGCCAACATTTTATGTACATTTTCCCATTATTAGTTCAAGACTATATCTGGATAAATCATTTGTTAATTGCAGCATGCTGTGGTTAAAACTGTTCAGCTTGCTTGTCTTGGTAACACAGGAAAACAGTCATCAGTGTGTTGTATCCTAATATTTCTTTTCTATACATTCACTCTTATACTGTAAAAATCCCCTTGCACTAAACAGGGTACTGTGCAGATATATTAGGACAAGTAAGAGCAGATTGTCACCTAATTATTGTCAGGTTCACCTAGGACTGGTATGCAACAAAAGTCTTGAAAGATTGTTTGCATAATTCCATTGCAGAAAGGAGGATACTGTATTTTCCTTTCAAAAAGAAACAGTATTAAAGAGAAAGCTGGGTGATAATTGTGTATTCATACCACAGTTAAATTAAGGGAAGTTTATTTTCTTCTTTTCAATCCATTTCTGACTGCTGGACATCTGAGAGTTAAAGGTTTTAGAGAAGGTTTTTAGAGGAATGAAGGACAACTCCTGTGCCCTGGCTAACATCCCTTATAAAAATAAGATTTGTTCTGTGTCTGGTTCACAGTTACTGATGACTTATTGGTCATTGGCTGCACCCACAGAGAATCTACAACACGACATAGAACCCCTTAGGATGATAGGAGTATGAAAGTGTCATACAAGATTGATTTTTTTTTTTAACTTAAACATATTTGTCTGTCTTTTATGTTCTAATATTGCTTTGCAACAGGAAAGCTGGCCTTTTGCTTCTTTGAGCAGATAGAATAAGTATCTTCACTGGCAAAGAGACAGACCAGCTCCAGCCACTTTGAAGGACAGGCAGAAATTCCTTCACCACACCTCATCAAGAGTGGAGCTGTGGGGCACCTTTGGGATGTGACTGGGAGTAAAAGTCAAGTCTGTTTCTTGTCTGTGAAATTAAGATTGACAGTTGGATTTCTAATTTAGATTTAATGTTCTTTATAATTGTTGCGGGAAGAGTGGAAGCTTCAGACAAGACTTAGCCTCAGATTCTGGCAACAGTTTAAGTTCAAGGAATCACCCTGGCCTGCAAGTTCTAATGATGGCAAGTCAGATCTGTTTATAAAATGAGTTCTTTATTAAACAGACAAGAGATAGCAGATGAAAGATCTTAATCACAACCACTTAACTACACAGTATAAAACGAAAAAGAACTACTAGTAGATTACAACATAACATAAAAATGCACAATATCAAGGTACCTGTATTAGAGCTAGGAAAAGAAATAGTATTGATTAGGAGTCAAATCTAACTTATCACTGAAACCATGGTAATGTGCACATTCCTTCACTTAATCCCTGGGGAGTTACTGCAAAGCAGGTGTTCCTACTCATGGGAGAAACTCCACACGTTTCCAGGGAAATGTACAGAAAATTTCTGCTTTGTGGAAGTTTGGTATGGCTCTTAATGTTTTAAAGTGGATATCTGTCTGTCAAAAATCCGGCTTGTCTTTCCAGATCTCACTTCCATTAGTAAGATGTTTATTGGCAGTTGGGAGGTGCTAACCCCATGGTGCCAGAATAACTCACTGTAAGACAGCTTGTCTTGTTCGAGTTATCTGGCTGGTTAACAAGCAACAGATAAGCTCTGGTGGGGGTGAGATGCCCTGCTACAATAATATAATGCTCTAATATTAGTTTCTAGTTAGCTTTCTTTGGCAGCTACTGTACTGCTTTATAGGGTCAGTGTTAGTAAGGAGCTTGAGGAAGCTGCATTTTGAAGGGAGAAGCTGTGGAAGATGGAAGACAAAAGAAGTTGGCTTTTACATTTGTGAGGATGATACTGTAATTGCAAGGTGATAGCACTTCTGTTCTAAATTGATATATAGAAATGCCAGCAAACCAGGTCTTCAGATTTTCTTTCCTCTTTTTGCTATAGGTTCCCTCCATCATAGAGGGAGTTATTTAACAATACAACTTTATTCCTTATAAATTTTAGTTACTTTAAAACAATAACAGTCTGGATTATACTTTTGTATAAACTTGTATACTTTTGTATAAACTTGTATACTTTTTGTATACTTTTAAAATTTATTATATTTGAGCAACAGGCCTTTAATGCACACAAGCCAACAAAGACATGTCCAGCACACATAAAATTGTGAATTGAATTTGATATACACTTCAAATACCAGTTTATGCATTTAACCTTAATTTTTATATGAAGCATCAAATCTGTTTTTTAAAAATGTCTGTGTGTTGTTCTGTAGGAACTTGGTGCCTGTTTCTCTATATTCTCTGACCCATTTTCTCAAGGTCTATGTTAAAATTGAAATTTTGTTGATAAAAAAGCCAGGAATCCAGAGACTGTTAGCCATTACCCACAATATGAATTTATTTTCTTTTTAAAACCACTTTTAAGATACTGATAGATCTTACAGCTGTTCTAAGAACAGAAATGGGCTTACGAGCAAGCTCAGGAATCCTGCAGGTAATGTTTAAGGGATAGAAATTTGGTTCTAGTGGAAGCTGTTTATGTACATTCTTGTTTCCATGTGCAAATCTGAATGTGTGTCATTACAAATGAAAAATGCATAGATGAGTGAATTGTCATATCATTTTGGTGATTATCATTTTAGTGGTTTTTCTGAAAAGGAGATAATTTAATTTAAAAAAAGATTAGTTTCTTACTGTGGGCTTGTCTGAATTGTGAAGTTCAAAGCAAACTGAAGAAATATTTTGATTCTTGTGTGCATTGCATTTCCAAAATTCTTGAATGTATTTTATTCTAACTGATGCTACATTGCAATACTGAGTTGAACTGAACCTGAGTACTTTGTCAAGTGAGACAGGAGAAGGGCCCATACCTGCGGTAGATCTTGCCAGGGATCAGTATTCCAGTTTTCTTTCTCAGTGCTTCGTCTGCTTTGGAGCAACATCACTTGGTAGAGATAATTTCAGTTTGAACTAAATGTTCATCATTTAGGAGCTCTTGTCTTAAAAACATTGTGATACTATTATGATGCATTATTTATGTCTAAACAGTGTAATATCTGTGCCTGAACATCTCCAGTATTCCAAAAGCTGCAGAGTTTGTGGCATCTCCCAGTGTGCCATAGTAGCCTTCTGTGGATACAAACTGGTTATAAGCAAAAAACCCTTCAGAGAGAAGGGAAGCAGTTTGCTCATTACTGGTTTTTTGATGATGTTGAAAGTTATGCAGTGATACTGAGAGGTTTTTTCCATATCATTATTTCCATGCTGCACTGTAAAAAGTGGAGATAATTTCCAAGAATGTATGCAACCCTAGAAATCAGAATAACCTGGTTTTTCACTGAGCAAAAGATATAATGGTCCTGCTTTTCATACAAGTTTTCTCATGTGCAAAATAGGTGTGATGCTTCCGTAGTTTAAGTCACAAAGCTCTTGCTGTAAAATGGCTCCATAGCAGTCAACTGTGTGATTAGGGAGCTGCTTAAGGCATTGAAAATTTGGTGATGTTTAATTTAGAATTAGTAGTATTCTTGGAAGTCATTTTTTAAAAAAAGAAATCAATTCATTGTACTCTTTGGTAAGGTTTTGGTTGTTGGTTTTTTTTTTTTTTTCCTGTGGCAGTGATATTATGTTTGCAAAGCATTCAAATTTTCCAGCGTGTGGTGGGAGTCTACGACCCGTAGCCCCATGAGTAGGAGTGGAGGATCACTTACTCCTATGGATGGTGACAGAACTAAAAGTGGGAGCTGCTTCCCTGCTCTGCACAGACATGTTTTGGGGAATGCTTGGAAGTACAGCTTTGTGTGCCTGTGCCTCTGTGAAAATTATAGGTGCCTCTGGGGTTGGGCATTCAGAGAACAAAGATTGTGACGATTGTGTTTTGGCAGTTGGCTGCCTACGTGGTGATTGAATGCTTAGTGTTCATGAAGAGTTACATAATTCATGACCAAATGATAGATAGGTACTTGATTATAGTGTATGAGTTGCTTCACAGGGAGAAAATATCAGACATGAGCTACTCTTAGCCTAGCTGAGAAAAGCTTAAGAAAAATCAGTTACTGAAAGCGTAGTCAGACAAATTGAAATGAGAAACAAGGTGCAAACACTTAAATATGAGGTCAATTGAGCTCTGGCAGCAACTAGCAAAAGAAATTATTCTTCTTCTGTTCCTTTGAGCCTTGAGAAGACTGGATGTCTTTCTGGAAAATAGGTTTTAGGAGGGCCCAAGGTTGCTGGGTTCACTGCAAAACGTAAAGGGGCTTTGATATACCAGAAGTCAGACTATTATCTAATAGTCCTTTCTGCTCTTAAATCTTCAAATAGCGTTAATCCCCAGCCTCCTGTTAAGGGCTGTGTTTGTGAATCTGTTTGTGTGTTGTGATAGCAGTGGAATAGCTGAGGAGACAGGTAAGTCCCCCAAAGTGTTCTTTCTCAGAGAGACAACATTCACATCATCTGTGCTAAATTTTTACTCTCTTTGAGCCTGAAGTGGAAATACACTCACTTCCTGAAGTGGGAATAACACTCACTTAAACTGTTTGTTTCTGCTATGTCAGTAAATCCCTGATAAAATATCTTGTAACGTGCATTTATTTATTTGTTTAATGTGTTTAAAGAATCGGTATAAAATTCTGCTCTTTCCCTGGCAGTTCCCTTACTGTCTGTTCTTTTGTAGATGTTTGAAAAGTGTTTTGCAAACTTTAAGCGCACTTTTCAAAAGGCCGTGCTTTCCGCACATTTCTCTTTCAGTTTCTTTGGCTTTTGAGAAACAGGGCTGTACCAGCAACCTGCAGCATGATTGCATCATCAACAGGGGACAAAATTGTGATCCTATCAGTTGTAACAGTTGCAATATTCATGAATGGAATTCTGAAAGTTCAAATAGTTAATCCCAAATAAAATTGTGATCTTTATCCCACTTGACAGCTACATTTATCAAATTATTAAGAGAAAAAATTGATTGCTAAAAGTTATGGTGTGATCTATTATGTGATTTTATCAAGGTATAACTGTATTACCAAGTGGAAACTGCAGACTTATTCAGAATGTGAATTGGACACACAGAACCTGATAATATAGCAATTATATTAGTATCCTAGTGCTTTTCTTCTTCCAAATATTTTTTGCTACTCCTTTCTTTTGCGTCTTTTTGATTCTTTAATAAAAAATATAGAGTTTAAAAATAGGAAAAATGAAGTAATAAAAGCCTGTTTGCTCTTATACTCTCTATTAAAATTTATCAAATTTTATCAAAATCCAAATTTAATCTAAATTTATCTAAATAAAAAAATATAAAATCAGTAAATGCTATTTACCAATGCAGCAATGGAAATACAAGTCAGTTGAGTGCTTATACAAACTTGTAATTCATACCTTATGTAAAACCTCCAAAGAATAGATACACAATTTGGTTTGCAAGAGTATTAAACTTTTTTTTTTGAATAGTTAATGTTCTTAGTCTTTATCACTGTTTAAATAAAACACTTTAAATGCTGTCATTTGAAGCGATATTAAAATTATCATTGCTAGATATAGGCAAATCAGGTGCAAGACTTTACAGCAGTGGAATATTGCTTGGGTTTCTAGTCAGATAAAGCATTATTTTTGGTGGCTGGTATGCTTTTAAAAAAGAAAAAAGCAGCAGCAGCTCTGCTTCAAACAGGTTTGCTCTTGTCATAGCTATTAGTACCAGTCTTTCAATAGCATGTCATGTTGATTGGCAGACACTCCCTTTCCTCTTTTGTGAAGAATAATAATTTTAGTGTGTGCTTGAAATAAAAACCTAGTATAAATGATTTTCTGTTTGTAAAGGAGAAAGCCAGGTTCTTTTTAACATATGTAGATTATGTATTATTGTGTTTCAGGAAGGATTAATCTGTGTTTAAAAAAAAAAACCAAGTAATTTTTCTTTTAGAACTGTCATTTTTTAGAAGACGTTGTATACCTAGCAGAGCTTCCATAGCCAGGATATTTATCTGGGTGGTCATGACATCAAAGTTACTTCTTTCCAGGTAACAAGTGAAGTAGAAAAAAAAAATTGAGTTCATGAAAGTACTTTGTCTTTTTTTCTTTCCCTAGGATATTGCTTTTTCAGCTGCTGTTGAAGAGCATAGGGACTCCTTTCACAGTTCCTTAGTTGCTTTTCCTGAACAATCAGCATATATTCCTGCTGAGTGACATGAAAGGAGGTGTTGAAATATTTTGATGCAAATATTACATCATCTAATATTCAAAACCCACCACTATTAATATTAGTTACATCCTTTAAGTGAAAGGTATTCTCAGATAAGAATGAAAGCCAATCAGTCTCACTAAAGAAAAAAATGTTCAGAATACAGTTTTAAAGGAAAAGGAAAATGCTGCCTAGACCAAAGTCTGGAACACTTCTTAGTACCTCTGCTCAGTGGAGGTATGGCAGGTGTCCCGTTGTGTGCCATAAGCTGCAGGGCCATTGCACGGGGGTTTCCATATTGTGCAGAGCACCAGAACCATGCAGTCACAGTCCTGCTTTCTTTTCAGCTCACTTCTGTCCACGGCCCTCCTAGCAGTCATCGTTCCTTTTCTGAAAACTATCCCAGTTTGTAACAGGACAACTCATTTCTGTGGTGTGAGCTATTGCTCTTGAGCAGATGAATGAATCTCTTTGGCCATATCTAAATATTTCATCTAGGCGTTGGTGTGCGCCTTTCCTGTCGTTCCTCTCTGTGGAATTCCAGTTCCCAAAGTTGGGAACCATTTGGCTGGCCTGCATGGGGGCTGTGCCAGCGGGGATGATAGAGAAACCCTCTTCAGGTCTGAATTTTTGTTCAACCCTTAATGCCCACCTTGTATCTGCCCTGAAAACACCCTTGGACGGGCATCTGCTTTGTAAATTGCTTGCATTGCCCGTGCTGGATCCCTGCTGGTGTCCGTAAAGACTGGTGCCTCTGCAAGGATGTCATGTTCACCGATGAAAAGAAGGTAATCTTACTCCAAGATACCATTTCATTATATTAATAGATAAAATATCCTTCATGAAGAACGAGCCACATTATTGCCTATTTGGAGCTAAAAATAGGCTATCCTAACATAAAACTTTTAAAGCAAGGCTGAAATATTTAAGTGCAGAAGCAGAAGAGAGCCCTTAAGACATGACAGCCATCTAGAAAGGCAAAAATATTTAAGTGTGCTAGGTGATATATATGCATAATAGTCTGTAGCAAATGTAAATAAAAGGAAATACTAGTACTGGAATATCAACATATTAAAATTCAGAGAAAAGCACCAAAAAATGGGATATCAAGGTCATCAAGAAAACTTTTCAAACAAACAAAATGAAAGATAATAATCTTACAGGAGGAATAAAAAAATAAAGATGTATAGTGCCTAGGAATAATTCTGGATATTTTTATGTGGAGATTGTCCTATACTCCAAACATTTAAATTGCTTTCCTATTGTACTTTTTTAAGTCTATATCTCTTAGTCTATCATCCAGGGAAGTTATACTGGAATTCTAAGAAATAAAAAGTTCTTATTTTTTAATTTTCTTTAAAGTAAATATAAAATAAATATAAGATGCAACTTGAAGAATGAAATGAAATTTTTTTATTTAAAATGTGGGATATTTTTTTAACAAATATAGTAGATAAAAATTATTTAATAACTTATACATTTAAACTGTATTGAAAATAATTATATATTTCTAGTCTGTGAGAGAAGTAATTTTAAAAATTTAATTCCAATGAAAATAGAAATAAAAAATATCTATAAATAAACCTAATTAATAAATTTCTCAACTGTGCTATCTTCATTATGAACTTATTATTTCATCACTTGCAGAGTTGAACTAACAGTGCTTCAAAGACCTATGGGCACTCTATTTCAAATAACCATAGCAGGGTATATTTTGCCTACATAATGCCACCACCTCTTGGTGGCTTTCTCTGTGGCTGTGCATTATTTGGGGGACACTTCATGCTTTTTCTTCCTGTGAGATGTTACTAGTGTCCCAACAACCTGCACTGAAATTATGCCTGATAAATAGCATAAATGATTAGTATTTGTAAATCTGCTTGTAAGTCTTTGTCTGAGTTTCAGATTTTTTGTAAGTTATACAAAATTACCTGCTTGTTAGTCAGAGCTTCATTACTGCACAAATAATAGCAAACAATTTCAGAATCAGAAAAGTGCTGACGTTGTTGTGGTTTACAGCTATCAACTAAGTGCCAATCACTCATTCCCACCAATGGAGGGATGATGGGAATCAGAAGATTGAATCTCAGTCTCAAAATTGAGAAAACTCCTAGACTGAGATAAAGGCCGTTTATTAGGTAAAGCAACGGAATTAATGAATCACATCTCATGGCCTGGCAGGTGCTATCTGCAGGAAAGCTGGGTTCCATGGCATGTAATGGTGGCTTTGGAAGACAGATGCCAGTACTCCAAACATCCCCCTCTGCTTCTTTTCCCCTCCAGGTTACATGCTGAGAATGATGCCCTGTGGTATGGAATGTCCCTTTGGTCAGTTGGGTCAGCTGTCCTGGCTGTGTCCCCCTCCCAACTCCTTGTGTACCCCCAGTTTCCTTGCTGGTGGGGAGCAGAAAAGGCCTTGACTTTGTGCAAACGCTGCTCAAGACAAACAAAATCATCCCTATGGCACAGTTTCCCATTCAAATCCAACACATACCAGCAACTGTGAAGTAAATTAATTAAATATCTGAGCCAAAGCCAGAACATAGGTATGAGGGATTGAAGCACAGCGTTAGTTCTGTGTTTGGTGCTTTACTACTTTGGATCATGAGTGAAGAGAAGAGCCCTCAGCAATAATTGCTCCAATGAATCACAAATCATTGCAATTCCATGCTGATTTTAAAAATTTCTTCTGGACTTTCTTTTTGTTTGCTTTCATTAATCCAATCTGTGCTGCACTGACTTTCCATTAATTTCTTGACATGGCATCTTGAGTCTTGACCTTTCTAAGTAGGATGCCTTGTCTGTCTGATACTCATGTTCTTTTGTACTTCTAATTTCTATTTTACTTCCAATAGTTCTTCATAATTTTTTCCATCTTTTCATTTACCAGATCTTTGGTACCTTTCAAATGCTAAATGCTCTCCCATATATCCTTAGTAACCATGCTGGATTTTTCTGTCCTTTTTAATATTTAGGTTTTATTGGATGAATGTAGATTGCACCTTCTCTAACTCTACCTTAAATAATTGCCACTTAAGGGAATTAAGAAGTACAAGGGAAGGAAAATGCTGACCCATAGACTAAGCAGAAGGAAAAAACGTTCCCACTGGGTCCAATTTCCTAAGAAGGACCATCAGGATAGTGACTAGGACCTGAAATTATGGGCTGAATGACCTCTAAAAAATTATCAGTTCAGAGAGGAGCTTGTCTATAACTGTTTGCACTAAAGGAAATGAAGATAGGTAGAAGTCTCACAGAAGAAAGATTGCTTCACTTTCTTGGTGAACATATAAGAGCATAATATGAAACTATATCTCATATAAATACACTGCATGTCGGCTGTCTATAACTCTTGTATCATGTCAAAAAGCCATGGAGACAGATATCATATCTCTTAACTCCCAGCTGGCCAGTTGGTGGGGAACCCCTTTTTCTTAGTACATCTTCTGAATTTAAGATATTTTATGCATGTCTTGCATTTATTGGAATGAGTATGCGCTCATCAATATCTAAGAGCAAAGAAATGGTTTGTACTTAAGTAACCACTGCAGATTTAATACAGATGTTTTCATTCTCTGAGTCATTACAATATGATTTTCATATAATTTTCTCTGATAGTAAAAAGAGACCTTAAAGTGACTGCAATTTTCATATAAATTGCATAGGAACCTGAGCATTAATAAAAGCTCTGGGCTTCAGACAATTCAGATCCCACATGTCTGGATGAAAGGTACTGCTGGTTTAAGTGGGTGCAATTCCGGTTCCTCGGCTTTGGAAGGTAGAGGAGCTCCCTGAAATCCAAAGGCAGAGTTGCTGGACAGGTTTCTGCAGTATAGCAAAAAGGACTTCTCTGGTATTTAAATAAGATCAGATACTGATCGTCACAATGCCTGCTTAAATCAGAAACTTAGAATATTGTTAAAGGAGGTTTTTATTAGTAGTTTTCCTATAGTTAAAATAGTGAGTTGCCCTGTAAGTGTTTGGGATTATAGATGGTTCTTACAAGGAGTCATTGAGATAACTACCATACTACATACTTAACTATGCTCCTACTTCTTTTATATGTTGCCAAAATGGTACTTCTTAATTAGTCTGGGAACTAATAGCAGATAACAGTTCTCAGAAAACAGGTTTTATTAGATGTAAAAGAATTTACCTACTTTGAAGTAGTAGTATCTAGAGGAAACATAAAATGAAAGCATCTACTGATAGCAAAGAAAGTCAAAACTGATGATATCTCAAGATACACTGAAAGGTTTTAGGCAAATGTAACAATGTAACAATGATTTTTTTTTAATGTAACAATGATTTTGGATTTGGTGTATCCGAAATTCAGAACTCTATTTGAAGAATTTGAAGTTAGGATAGGAGTATTAAACAACCAATTGTGCACTCAGTAAAATAGTTTTAGTAGTTTCTGGAATGTTAGAGTAATGTAAAATTAAAAAGGAAAAGCCGTGGTGAAACATTTGGAGTCCTCATGTATTAGTGCATGTCACCACCACAAAGTGCCCGTGGGATAAAGCTGCTTCTAGTCAACTCAAGTTAGCCTCGTCTGGTGAGGATTTATCTACAAATCCTTACTGTTACAATACAAATAGCATTCAATGTTCTATTAATTGTTGTTGTCCCTTTCTTTTGTAGTCCACCTTCCCCTGAGCAATTCAGCTACTTTCAAAATTTTCAGTAAAATTTGCTGAGCCGTTTGTGTTCTTCTATCCACTCAAACAAAAATACTGAAATGTGAACTTAGAAGTTTATCAGCATATGAAAATAATGAAATCTCAGTTATGTGTAATTCAGCAGAGCCCTACTTGTAGTACAGATCAAAAGGGCTAAGACAGGGGAACACAATCCTCTATTCTCTGTTGTAGTTGTGGGGGGGATTTTGTTGCATATGCTGTTTCCTGCAAACCTTTGAGCTATGTAAGTGACCAACTGACTGCATATATTTCTTCTAATATCTTGAGATATCAGTTTTAAAATTATAAAAGGCAATTATTCTAAAATTAACAAAAAAATAGAGCATTTTTGATAAATAAAGCTATTGTCATATCTGATGACTGGTATGCAACAGTCAACACCAATTGCAGGAAGATATTGTCAGGTTTGGGATATTGGCCAAGTACTCAGGGACACAGAGTAAATGGTTATAACTTGGTAGAACCACCATAAGGCTCCTGAGAATCTTGGAAAAGCAGAGAGAGAAAATGACACTTTGATGGAGACACTAGACCTCCTGATTCTGAAAGTACTTTGATTTTGCTGCCACCTTGTCACCTGGGAGACTGGGAGAAAAAGGGTTGATTTTGGGGGGATGCTTTTAGGTAAGGCAGCTCAGACTCTGGTATGAAGTGGGTTTCAAAAGGTGGCTTTGCAGGTGCGCAAGTGGCTCCCAATCTAAAGATGATCCACTTTGCAATGTCAGTGCCGTCTCTCTGTGGTGATGCTGCTATGCAGAAGTAAGCTATAATGAGAGGTCCATATTGTGAGATGAGAGAATTTTAGGCATAATGATTTTTTCAAATTATTTTTAAATTTTACCAACTTCTAGACTTCATCCTTTCTTAAATTCACAGCTTTTCTTTTTTTTTAATTTCTTTTCTTACAGATGATTTTCAAAATAAATGCAGATCCTTTCAATATTAGCATTAACAGATAAACTGAGCTGATTAAAGTTATTTTTGCCAGTGTTTTTTTTTAAAGGAATCATTGTAGAATTTGCAATTTGATTGCCCCTGATGCTGATTGGCAGAAGTAGGTCTCTTTCTTCGCTAATCTAGAATTGCAGATGTTATAGAAAGAGACAGCAAATTTAAAGTTGTACTTCAGTTTAAAATATAAAGTTTATGTTGATAAAGCTTTTAGTGCTTTTGAATTTATGTTTCATTTGCATACCATAGCATTATATTGCATTTCCCAAAGCAGTTCCCTCTTTCTCCAAATACTGTTGTGTACCTACTGCTGACTTCACTGGGCATATATATGTCTAAATTCGGTGGAACATTAATTCTGTATTTTCAGTTGGTTTTGCTAATTTACTTTAGTGTTTCAGGTACTATCTCCTACTTTGAAAAGGAGGTAATTGTTGCTTTTACACCAATGCTCCACCTGCATTGTTAGAAAGATGCTTGATAATAGAATTAAAAACTACAGATAAGTTCTAATAGACTTTGGCTATATAGGATGAATAAAGCTAAATTATAGTCCTTATTTTTCAGGATTTTCTGACTGTAAATATACCCATATAGCCATTGTTGTCCAAGAAATCACTACCAGATTCCATGTTTGAAGAAATAATAAAACATGTCCTAAGCTTTCAAGGTTTGTGGTAGCTTTTAAGAAGTCTGAAGTGTTTTGGAAAGGCCATGCTATCTGACTAGCTCATATTTTAATAAAAAAAGTAACATGAATTACACATAAGTAAACATAATTTCTAAGGCTCTGGTAAACAAATGCAGTGCTATATAGAAGAAAGTGCAGTGTTTAGGATAGAGAGAAATAGAACCAATCCAAGTTTTCAATCTGTACCCTGCTACAGTATGGATTGTACACAGCAAGATGTTTTCCAATAATAAAAGGCCTTAGGCTTCTAAGATGCATAGGAGCATCTAAACATGGTTATTGTTACAGTTATATGAGGTGGGAGATAACTTAAATGATGTCTTTTCACTTTCCAGTAAACTTTTATTTTTTTGTTTGAATTGTTTAGAAATTGAGTTTTAAGTGTATTGAGCTGTTATGAGTGTCTCTCAGCAATCCAGGAACTCTGAGTTTCTAAAGAATACTGAGATACAGGATTTCTATTGTTAGGTAAATTTTTTATTTTATAAACTGTAATAGGTAAGTCAGCCATGAAATATAAAACTGATTTAATTTCATTGTTGTGATTAATTTTCCATAAGAAGTACTGTATTTATATTTCACACTTTTTTAGAAATATTTTTAATAGATTTATGGTTCTTCAGTGTTGTGATTTGGTTTAATTTTTATTGTATAGAACCAAAATTTCATTGCCAATTTTTGTATTTAAAGGTTTGTTAATCTGCATTGATTTCTTAGTTTGGTTTTGGTTCTGAGCCGAAAAGTACAGTACATCACTGACTGTTCTATCACCTGACAGCGACTGATAAAGCATCCGTGCAGAAAGTGTCAGAAAAGGTTAATATTTATTGATTTTATGGCGCTACAACCAATGTAGTTTTGCCATCAAAGATGTATGGCCACCAGCAATGGAATCTGTAAAATTGCAGGTTGGATGCTAGTTTTTATTATAACCTATGCCAGTGTTCTGGCCTTAAAAAATGACAGATATTTAATTTAAGACAAAAGGTTTTGAATGTACAGCTACTGTATACCTGCAACAGGAATTCAGTGTTCTGAAATTAAATCCAAACGCAGCACTTCAAAGTTTAAGGGGTTGGGGCTGTATGGGGGGGGGACACACACAGAACCTTGAATTGCAAATGACAATCACATTTAGCCTTTTCATCCACTTAACTATGTGCTATTGATCTGTAGAAGGTGCCCAAGCAAGTGATAGCTAAAATTATGAGCAATAAAGGGCTTGCTTCTTCAAACAAAAAGTATATAATTAGTAGGAGTGGAGGAGGGGGCAGAGCCTGTGTGTGGCTTTAAAGGCATTTAAACAAGATGGACTGAGTGCAACAGCAGTTTGTAAGAGTACACAAGGAGAAATCTGGTTGCCTTGAAGCATAAATCCATGGTCTGGTTGCAGCTTGTGTGTAAAAATTAGGCATGCACTCCAGCCTTTACATTTATCTCCATCAGGGTTTGCCTGACAGAAAGACAATCTGTTGGTTTGCCTACATCAACTAGGGAGAGGAAAATCTTGTGAAGCTTTGGTTCTTCTAAATGCATCCATAGTTTGCATTTTTATTCTATTTTTCATTTAGATGACTCTTGATATCAATCTTTTCATAACTGATAGTTCTATTGATACATCAGGAAGGTTTGCAAGAAGATAGAAGAATACTTACTGAAGTGCTGAAAATTAGTCTACTAAAATGCATACAGACATGCATAGAGCTTATAGAAGCAGGTTTGCAGGGAATTTTAGCAGGACGTGGCCCCAGATTTTTAGAATTCTTGTTTAACTATTTATTACATAATTATTATTTTCATGATACAGTTTTGCATGCAGATTTTCTCCCCCACTTTCTTTATGGTACATTGTCAGGGACAGCAGTAACAATGGGTTTGTTTTTGAACAAAACCTAATGATAATTCAGCAGTGTGAAACTCTTATTCTAACATGACTGGTAGAATAAATTACATGGCATACAGTAAACATGCTTTAGATCGCCTCTTCTCTGTACCACATTTTTCTGTTGAGCTTTATACCACCAGTTTGTCTGGGTTCTTTTTCCCCAGACAGCTTACCCATTTTATTGTGCTCATTTAGAGGAAAGAAAAACTGTTTGTCTCCTTGAAAGGCAAGAGAACAGTGAGTGGAAAACTACTTTTATAGCTAAAATACCATTATAATATATGGCAACTAAAATTCTAAAATTGAAAGAGAAGATACAAGAGAAAATCTTAAATCACTTTTTTAAAGCCACTGACAATTTGAAATATTCCCATGAAGATTTCTGTTTTTTTTCTTCCTTCCTTGAGCTTAGTAAAATGTGATTTTTAGAATGATTGTTACAATAACTTGTTTAATTTCAATAATTCAAATAAGAACCATTCCTCTTATAACTCCACCTTTTTTATTTTAATAACTGTGTCATTAATCTAACATTTTCCATTTTTATTGGGCTTCATTTTTCCCCCTTCTGATCTCTTTAAATTACGGCTGTGAAAGGCATGCACTCAGCAGTGGCACGCACAGGCTGCATTTTTACATCCCTTCTACCCCTTTGTCTCATGGTTTTAATTTTCGGTAAAGCCAAGTGCCAACAACCTTGTGGCTGTGTGGTGTCTGTAAGTGACTTCCAGGCTACAGCTCTGGGTGGCAGCTTAGTGACAGAAGGTTTTTCAAACACTTGATTCCTTTTTTTTTTTTTTTTTACCTTTTTTAATTAAATATCACTGCTATGAACTATTTGTTATACTTTCTAACACCTTCACCCCAAAATTGGTTATTACCATACATAATGATTGATATATTGTTAGCTGATTTTAACAAACTATTTTGTGGAATTATTATTTATATCATAATGTAATGAATTTTTAGTACCCAGCAATACAGAATTGAAACCATATATTTTTTTTGTATTGCTTAACCATAAGAAGACCACATTACCTTAAAACATCATTCACTGAGTAAATAAAATAAATTTACTATAAGATTTGTCCAAATTCGATAAAGAGGAAAAGAGGTATTTTTGAGTCCACAACTCAGTGAATGATTACATGGGCTTATGTTCCCTCCTTGTGTCCATGAGAAATGGTAAGAAAAATAAAGAGCCCTGAAATTCCTTATATTTCAAATTTTACTTGTACTCAAGAGGCTTTGTGACTGATCTTCAAATACAGGATAAGAAATGGTCCATCAGGTTTGGGTTAGGATTGAGATTGGAATTCATCTATGGTAATGCTGCTCTAAACACCAGTTTATGTGCACTGTGTGTGTGCTACCGTGTGCTGCAGAATCACCGAGTGCCTGCAACAGAAGGTAGTATTTCCCTGTATTTCACCATGAAAAGTAAACATGAGCCAGAAATTACTGCATTGTATTTCAGGTATAAGTCAGGGTGTAAAACCAAAACAGTGTTATTGAAATCACTGTATCACTATTTACAAAACCCACAAAGTAGCAGAGTGTTTCCTCAAGAACTGGTGGTGAGCTCTGCTGGGATGGGCATGGAGATGCGCTGGTGCATCTCTGGAATGCTGCCGTGGTAGGAGGTATTTGAGCTGGTGTGGAGTGGGAGATGGACAAAAGTCTTTCCAGCCCCACACAATCCTGCTCACCTAATACCAGCCTGAACACTCTGTGTCTTGGAATCAGAGAAACACAGAGCCCTGTCTGTGTTCATCCCTTCTGCCCATGCTGGGCATGGGGACCTTGCTGTTTGGTAATTCATGTGACTGCCCACACAGATCTGTAGAGGAATGCCCTGGCATTTAATTCTTTGTCATTATTCTCCTTAGTTAATCAATTGCATTTATTTTTATCTATAGTTTTCTTCAAGTGTTTCTTGCTATAATACTTCATGAAATAATTTATTTAGATTTTCTTGAGCCTCCTTACCAAAGTTATAAATTCAATTGCATTGCTTTATTGACTGAAATGTTACAGAGCAGTTAGTTTTTATTGTTTTTGTAGGGTAAAATGTGTGATTTTATTGTTCATTTTTATATCTCAGATATCATCTTTTATTAGAATTTTGAAATGTATCATCTTCAGGATAAGATTTATCCACAGTGCTAAGTACACATTTTAAAATGCTGATTATTTAACCTGTAATTCATCTTAGAAGTCAGATTTTGGGTTTTGGTAGAGCCAGGAATGTAAGCATAATTTCCCTTGCAGTATCTTTTTCTCAAGAAGCACTCGTAAATTGCAATATCCATCCCAGCCCTTTCTTTTGCTTAAGGAAGGAAAGAGCAGCAATAACTATCTGGAGTATTGTGTCAACACTCTGCCTTATCCCTCTTTCCCTGTTCTCGGGTCAAAATATGGCAGGCAGAAAGGAAAAGGTGTGGATGTATGTAGTTATATATATAGGCAATTATTTTTTGTAAATAAACTGTATATTACTTATGTAGTAAGTTTAGATTTCTTGTAATTGCAATCTTAAAATTATTTGTTGATTTTAGAGTAAATACAAAATCACAACTGTTTAAAGCTGTAATTTATATAACTAATACATAATATGCTCAAATATAACTTTTTCTTCCTAGGTGTTTTACCTGGAAAGATTTGAAATTCCAAAGTTTCCTATAGATATCTAAGCCCAAAGACAGATATGTCAGTTTTCTGTGGACAGCTTACTCAAGCATTGTGTCTTTTCAGCAGCAACTTTTGCACATAACTTCAATTCACTATGTGGTACTTAAGAATATTTCCTTCAGTTTATATCTAAGGTATTGTTAATTGGGCCTCACCATGTTTAAAATGGGGTGTGGATGAGTCAGGTGATGTTTCTCCTTGTATCATCATCTTTACTTTTCTCTACAGTGCAGTGCAGTCAAGGCAGTAGTGTTATGGGTAACTTTTAAATTATTAACAAGTCCAGCTGATATTTAAAGATGAAATATTTAAACATCACTGGCAATTTAGGGATTTTGACCCCAAAAACCAATTTTTTTTTTTTTTTTTGGTGCTGGGGAGCAATTGCAATCAGTGTTCAGAGGCTTCAAATTGTCATTTACTTTCCTATAGTGAAGTAGCATTACTGATAAAAGTGTGCTTTATTCCTTTTTTAGTGTCACTTGAGACAGAGAACAGATTGGGACAGATGCTAAAGAGCTGGTTACATTTTTCAAAGAATGCAGTTATTAATTAATGCAATTCATAAACCAATCTATACAGATAAACTGACTCATTGAAACTTCATTGTGCTGTGGGGAACAAAAGGAATAGCTGTAATTTTGAGGAAAATGCTCTGTATCTTTCATATCAAACTGAGACAGCAACTCCCTGTCTTAAGCTACAGTGAAAATTAACTTCTTGCCTTTGCAAAATGAGTTTGTTTGTGTTGTGTGTCTGTGCATGCCCACATTTGTTAACAAAATCCTGGTCAGTGATGAGCTTGATAAATATTGGGAAGGAAGATATTCTGATAGTAAGGCTCTCAAGATAACTGGTTGGACTTTCAATGTACAAAAGTAGGAGACTTTGACAGTGGAACCTATGAAATTGTCATGAGTCTCTTTAATTTCGTAGTCACCCCTTTGAAAAATTTTTAGTCTATTTCAGAAGTAGAGAAGCAACATTATACAATTTAGAAGCAATCCAGATAATTTCAGATCTGTAGCAAGAGAGAGAGGAAATGGGGTAATTAAAGAGGAATTAAAGTCCAATTCTGTAAGCATGTTACATACTTAACTGCCTTGTAAATGTCCAGCCTCCTGCTGAAATTGTGTTGGATGCTCAGTTCAGACACAGGTGTATGGATGAGGCCTCTTTCACCCTTAGGTAGAGAGCTGACAGAAGGTCCTGCAGCCAAGTCCCAGCCTCCCAAGGGACTAGTCTTCCCCGAATACAAGGCATGCTTTCAACATCAAAATTGAACCTATTCTGCTGTGATGAAGATGTGTATTAATAGTGATATGCGCTGCCTTTAATAATGTGGCAAAAGGAAATAGAAATTCTGGATAGGGCTTCATCTCAGAAAAGTGAGGAGTGCTGTATGTGTAAGGAGTAGAATGGGGGAACAAGTACAGGAATGTCCTCTCGTATTTCAAAGAGAAGAAACAGAGTGTTCCCCTTACTGCTGGCACAACTTGGCTACTGATAGCAGTATTCTCTAAGAAAGTCTCTTCTGTAGCTCCTTTATGGGACCTGCTCAGCAGCAGTGCCAAATCTAAAATTCCATTCTGGCTAATTGTGTCATCTCATCCCTAGATTAGCTGGTCAGGGTCATTAATCTCAAACAGTGTGTTTTGCAGTTAGGATGGTTGGTAAATACTGCAGCCTTCATTTGAATGAAATATATAAACTGTCTGATATGGCTCCTGTTAAAAACTCTGAATTTACAGATGATGTAGAGATGAAAAGGTGTGATTCACAGTACCTCTGTTTCCTTGTGCTCTGTAGACCAGTGTGCAACCATGCCCTCCACCTTAAGCAGGCACAGAGTGAAGCTCTGTATAACTTGTGCTGTTTCAGCCTTTGTACCATAAAACAGCAGACTGCATGAACAAGACAGCCTGGGTAGGTTTTTCCTCATTGTCCAAAATTGCTCAGATGTAGATAGGGCAGATGTAGATAAGGCAAATGTAGAATCTGAATACCTCCTAAAACTGGGTCATTTGTTGCCAGGGGTTGGGTAGAAGGAAGGACATAGAGTATTCCAGCGGATTTTTATCATCAAGAATCATTAGCTGCAGCTGGCCTTAGCTTAAATAGCTCTGAACTTAGCCATCTTATGGTGGGAGACATTTGACCTTCATCTAGTCCAAGAAAATGAAGAAATTGGTTCGTCCTCATTCCCGATACATACATACTTTCTCTTCAGGACCAGGCAGGAGTTCAGCAGAGCTGACATTTGGCCTCTTCTTCCTTAATTTTAATAGTTGTCTTTGAAAGAAATTGCCAAATTATTAAATGTTTAATATCACAGCACTTAAAACATATAATTTTAAAACAGTCATGTGTAATATTCTTTTATGTGCATATGTAGTAAAGTGCACTTATATCTTCCTTTGTGTTTGATCATTAGCAGATATATTATAATGTCAATATATGCTATAGATGATATTTTAAACAAACCTTCTACTGACTTGGCTGTAAACTTGTGAAAAAACATTGGTTTCACCTTAAGGTTTTAATTTCCTTATGTTTAGTAAAAAATCAATACTTTAAGAGTGACTAAAATAACAACCAGACAGTATTTACTGCTTTTATGCTGAACATTTCACATCAGAAGAATGTAGGAGGAGTGTCTGAGTTATAATTTAAACATTTATAGCCATCATTCTACTTCATCTGAGAAAGCTTACTTTATTAGGTCTAGAATTACAATCTATTCAATTAAAGCATTTTTCAGATAAGTACTCTGAGTGGTAAGAGTATTTTCCTAAATCTCAGATGTAGACACTTGAATTTAGCATAGTCCTTCACCATTAAAAGTCAGGAATAGTTTGTCTAATATCAATAAAGATCAGTTTAAAATTGCTAGAAAAGAATGAAAGAATTGTGTCCACTACATTGTCTTTAAAAATAACATTAAAAGCCTGAATATGGTTATTGGAGTGTCTGTTCATAGATGTATGAGCTAGATAAAGGGCATTTTGCCATAATGTGTCAGATTATTTTGACTTCAATTTTTCATGAGGCATGTTAAGTTAAGGTAGTGCCTAATGTGAGTAATAGTGACAGAATCTGACCTTTGCATGTGATTTTTTTTTCCTCTTCTATAATGATAGTGAGCATCTGAAGTAAACCTTATATCAGCCAGAAAGCGTTACTTTTTGTCATTTTTCACAGTGAACCAATTGGAGTTGGTTTTAAATCTCTTGTCTTGTGATCCATAGTCTTTCTTCTTTGTCCTGTCTTACTTTCCAAAACAGAGCATAACTAAACACTTAGGAGTGATCAATAAACACTTCTTTGGCAAAAAGGTAGCACTACAAAGAAACAAAGCAACACAACAAACAATATCCCAAAAGGTAACTCAAGTTTCTGGCTAGATGGTACAATTGGTCTTACACGGTCTATACCTCTAAAGCTGTAAAGATTTCATCTAGCAGTGGCACATTCTTTTCCTAGATTATGAATATCAAGTTCAGAGATAAAAAAGAAGCGAAAGATAACAACTCTGAGTGTGCTTTATTTTTGCCCATTCTAGCTTGAGGAAGGCTGTTCCAGACTGGTCTTGCTTAGTCCTGTATTTTTGTCTCATAACTTCAGGTTATTTTGCTACATGTCCTTGAAAGAATTCCTTTGTCTGTGTCATAAATCCTTGCCAAGCCTTTTCTGACTGCACAGGATGCACATAGGTTTTGTATTGTCATTCACGCCAACAGTACGTCCTCTAAAGCGACACTATGTTTTCATTAGGGTGATACGGCAGAAATTATTTTTAAATACAGCCTGGCATTGAATTTTATATTTCACTTTTATATATGTAATGAATCTAAACCTGAACATGGGTACCTTGTAAGTATTTAGTCATGGAAGGAAGCATTATATCCAGGTTTCTAAAAGTCAAATGAAGCCAAGTGGAAACATAAACACTGTTTAGTGTTTAGCTTGATCCGGTGATGAAGTTAAGAGAGTTTTGTGAAGCAATCAAAGATTATTTAGTCAAAAAGAGCAAGGCTGTAAAGTAGACAATGTCATATGAACCAATAGGTCTCTCTTGCAACTGCAGGCTGATACCAGAATCACCAGCACCAGCAATTTGTGCCTTTATTTGGTGATAAATTAAAGAGGCCTCCCTGAACTCATACAAGCAGAAAGAAATGATCTCAGACATTTGTGAGTCACACTGTGTCTGATTAAGTTAAAGGTATAGGAGATGCAGAAAAGTGCTGTGTGTGGCTATTTCTGATATATTGTGTTACGGACACTGCAGCAAAGACAGACGTTGTAGGTTTGGCATACAAACACAATGTTGTTTGATCTAACCAGTGATGCTGAATTGGTCAGCAAAAAGCACCAGTGACAAACTTTCAGCTGAATATACAATTACGGAGTTGACCAACAGTTTTAATGTATTTTCCAGGCAGCTGATAGTGTTTTCCATAGTCCAAGTCTGCTGAGACTGCTTTAATTGCATTTATCATTTCAATAAAGACTAAATAGAGATTCATGTTCTGTCTTATGTATTTTTCTTACATTTGACACACTATGGTGATGGCTCTTCTTTGCTTTAAATCCCATTATATCTCTAGAAAGAGATACACTTTTTCAGCTCTGGGAAGCAAGTGAGAAACTTTCTAACTGGAGCTAGATAACAGTTATATCTTTTTATGACTTACTGCATTCATGCTGTTCTGAAATGGAGGATCATATTGCTCCTGGATGTGGGAGCTGTGCTTGCGTCCATTAGCTCTTCAGGGGGAGCAACAGACATGACTCCACAGGAATACAGTGCTTCCTGTGTTTGGAGAACCCTTAGTAAGACATTAGAAGCAAGTAATTCAATTGTGAACTCTCTTCAACAATGTACTAGCTCCAAGTGCAATAAAGCAATTCAGTTTTTTACTTTGAGACACTGTTTCTTACTGTGTGCACTGTCGTGTAGTTTCATCACTGCTGAACACAGGGGAGCTGCTTATTATAATTATTAAGTAAGTTTTTAAAGACACTGGCAGATCAGTTTTGTTAATAATCAGTATTAAATTTGCTTGTGCCCTTTGGTTGGAACGTAAATGTAACATGGTCCATAAACTTCCTTTAGAGTTTTGTGGATACTTTGATGCCTTAACGATGAATGAATTGTTGTATACCATTATCTTTTTTACAGTATTCATCATGTGTTGGTTTGAGTTGCAACATTTTCTTGCAATATACATTGTACTGAATGCAGCAAACCTATGTATGAAATAATTGTACTTTTCATAAGTACTGTTTTCACTCTTTTAATTGTAGGGATGCTGATATTTAAAGTGGTTGATTATTTCTGAGCAAAGCAGAACGTATCACACTGCAGTGGTATGCTGGAATAGCACCCTGTTCTACATTAATTCAGTCTGACAATTGTTTGTGGGTTTCATTCTGGGTCTGCACAGCTTCTATGCATGTTTCACTTTCCAACTGAAGGTGGTTTTCCTGCAGTTGTATTATGGAGACGCTCCTTGATGTGGATTTACTTACAGTGGTGTAAAGGCTGTTTTTGTTTAGGTGGGTTCTTTATCAACCAAGTGTGCTGGACATTTTTAAGACCAAAGCAGCTCACTATCATGAGGATTTTATCACCATTCAAGCTCTAGAACTGGTCTAGTAGCTGGACATTGCAGTGGTTTTCGGGTTTGTTCTTTTTGTTTTGCTTGTTTTGTTTTGTTATTTTTTTCCTTTTCTCTGTTATTGGTCTAGTTGAATTCTTAGTAGATTATTACAAGATAAGACTCTTGCAGCAGTAGAGAAAATCTTAAGTTACAGGTTGCTTTGCACAAGCCTTTCCTCAGCCTTCTCTTTTTCCTTCTCTTGTATTTCTTGATTTCTTTTCCTGAAAAGAATACATGATGCAATTTTCTCTTGAAAGATAAGAGCTTATACCAGTTAAATAGTGAAATATAATTTTCCATATATATCTTCTAATCTACTTATCTAAAAGTGCCTACTTTTGTACCTATGCAACCCAAGTTTATACCTTTCTGGAAAGGCATTCAAAATACCATCTAGTTTGCATTCATTGGTTAAGGAGTATTGTGTTGTTTAATGCAGCAAAATAGAGTATCACCAGCAATACGTTCAATAAATACAGTAATATTTACAAGGAACTTCTTGGCCCAGTTCTGAATAGTCAGGAAAGCCTGGACACATGACTTCATTATTTTCCACTGGAGGAGAAATACTTCCAGGATATTATATTCCTGATTTAATACTTTGCAGAGCATATACAAGTTTTATACAGGGATATCAGATGGCAGGACCAAACTGCAAAGGATAATGCACTCTCTGGCCCTGAACAAGAGCCACAGCAGAACACCTTGTGTTAAAAGATTTCTGGTGAGGACTGTGAACATACATGTTGCTTCTGTTGTATAACTTTGATCTTTTTTAACATGCCAAGAATGAGCAGTGCCCTTATAGTAGGGTTAGATAGTTTTATAAACAGCCTATACTTCTCCTACAAGCATTGATTTACTTTTTATTATTAATCTTCCAAATAAATCTAGTTGCTTATGCCCTGTGGTTAATTATGTGCAAGAAAGGTGTACTTTTGATAAAATCCTATATTAGCTTTTCACAATTAATCAATTAAAATTCAGGATTTATCATATTAAATGGATATTTTTAATACAAAGGAGCAATATTTTCTGTAACTTTCTAGAAATACTGGAACTCACATAAATAAGAACAGGTGTGTTCTTCCAAATACTCTCACTGTCACGGGTTACATTTGCTACCTATTTTGATCTGTTCCAGTAATACACCATATTCTGGTCACAGGTAATGGCAATTTTCCTAATTTTGTTAAAAACACTAAATATTAACCTGTGTAATCCCCAGATGTGGAAATTTGCAGAAATGTATATGAAAGTTTTCAGTAACAGAGTCCCTAGGAGACCTGTGCTAAGGGTGTAGTCCAGCAGTTCATTAGAGTTCTAAATTTAAAACAAAATTACATGACATGAAAATAAAAGATAAATATTTTAATCTTTCAGAATTTTTTGCTAATGCAATAAAAATTTTGCGTTTCCTGTATTAACTTTATAAGTGCAATATAAATTAGCTTGACTTTAGTAGCTGCAAAAATCATTTAAAAACATGTTCCTCCTATGATAATATTTAGAACCAGTTAAATATTTTTATTTGAATTTTGTATTGTAGATTGATTCTTTTTCCCCTTGTTTTTTGTTGTTTTGTTTTGTTTTGTTTAATCTTGGAGAGAATAAAACACTTTTTGCTTTTGAAACATTGAAGTCAGTTAAAAGAGGCTTACTGATTTTTATCCAGAGTGTAAAGATTGTGATCAGTCTCTGGGTTGCTGCCATCAATATACATTTAGGTTATGTGGGATTTTGTCTTAATATGATCAGTCTTTATTTATGTAAAGTAGAATTCTGACACCATTGATCTGTATTATTAAAATGCATAGAGCAGCTATCATATCCTGGGCTTCTGCTGAAATATGTTTTTAATTGAAGCAGAATTGTAGCAATATATTACCAATGTGAATCTAGTTAAGAGTACAGCATTGACTGTGGTGCTTCATTGTTGTACAACGGGCTCTGTTTTGTGGCAGTGAGTGTAAATGCTGCCATGTGTCTATGAGAGGTGCTCAGTGCAGGAAGTGATCATATAAAGACTTTCTTCTGAAAGATGAGCACTTCCACTTGACATGGCACACAGTGTTTGTCCATAAGAAAAAAGGTTAGATCCATATGACATTTGTGTTTGTATTTTAGATAAATATTTTAGATAGACAGTTAATACTCTGGAAAAGGGGAGTTCATGCCCATGTCTAGCTTAATAGTGCCTCGGTATAGCAAATAATTCTGAAGAAGTGCTTTAACTTTGCTTTCTAGGAAAAGGAAAAGTAGGGGAGGAGGAAAACAGTAGCTTAAAAAATGAGCTTCAGAAGAGTAAAAAGACTGAAGAGAAGCTGGAGTTTTTACACCTTTCTCTATGCAAAGGCCAGGCGCTGTGACTCCCTGTGGTACATTTCATGGTGCTCTTGCTGCAGAGTGCCTCCGAAAAAAAGTCAAAATGGGAAGAAATAGAACCCTTACATTTACCATTTTCATGTGCCATAAACTGCTAAGCTGATTCAGTTCAGTTTTCACCCATGAATGTCAGTTTTCATGTACTTAGTGAAAAACTAAATTATTAGCATTGATTTTGGGAGCATCAATTGAGACCTTAAATACATGTGCTAATATTTACATGATAGGAACCTTAGTTTCAATGCTAATGAGATTTTAGTCATCATGATTATGTAAAGTGTGTTGAAAAGCAAATGGGAAGTGAACATCTCAAAGAGAGTATATAAAAGAACTTTGGAAAAATGTGAAATCATGTTCATGTCAACTGCTTTTCAAGAGACAAGAACAGACAGATCTCCAATACAATCAAAAGGTGGTGCATTGGGAATGGACAGAAATGTGTGTGTTTTACACAGTGCAGCGCTGGAGCAGCGTTTCTCACTGTCACAGGCTATTATTGTTGTGAGTCAGATTTAAAAAATCCTTCACCAGCTGTTTCTGTTGGCTTGGGAAACTATGTTATTCTTCTCCTGAAAATGCAGGTGTTTACAGGAATATTAGTTAGGAAGGAAGGGTATGGTAGGTAATTGGCATATCTGTTAATACACAGTCATTAGAAGTTAGCAGACTTTCTCTTTTGGCCAAAAATTTTTTAATAGTCTTGAATAAATATTGCTGAAACTGTCAGAAATATCTGTTGTAGTCTAGATCTTGAATCAGGTGGAGAGAAGTGATTAGAAGTGCTCTAGTGTTTCCATTGTTCCTGGTCAGTTTTCATCATCTCTTGTCCCATGCAATAGGTTTAGTTGAAAGTTTTATAACTAGACAGGGTTGCATTTCATATATTGTTGTTTATTTGCAAAAAATAACCTCCCACTCCCAAGTAAGTCAGGGATTTCAATTTTTAGGGACATATTGGTACATAAATACTGATACATAAGCAAACAGAAATGAAAGTCGGTTTTATAACATGTTTTTCAGGCATTTAAAAGAAATTGTGGATGCCAAAGCAGAGAACTGCTTCCCTAGAGTGAATAAAATTTAGCAATGTAAGTCCAGTTGCTTTAACAAAGCATACATTCCAATACTGCAAGCAGTCTAAAATTATCATCATCAGTGAGTGCATTAATGAAACCTTGTTTTTCTTGTAATTTCAAACTGCAAAAACAAGTCTTTGGGGCATAATAAGATGATAGCATACTGTATCTGTTTTAATAAATGATGTTCAGATAGGAAATACCATCAGATGTTTATATTTTGAAATCTTCAATGTTAAGTTTTTCTTTATTTGGTGAATGTTATTGCCCATGGTGGCCGCAGTCACAGGCGAAACAAGCCTGTCTTGATGATTTAAAAAACAACCCAAAAAAACCACCAGGAAAAAAAATATTTCCTCTCATGTACTACTCAGTGACTCAATGTTTTCTGGCATAGGGTTATTCTGTTGACTGATTACCATTGGATTTTATTTATGCTTTTTAATTAACAATTACAGTTTAAATATCTCATATAAATCTATGGTCTGGGGGGGTATTTGTTGAACTTTATTATGTTGTTTGAGTATGCAGAAATATCACAATATTTGATTTCACTGCATCCTTTCTTTGTAGTGGTTTTCTTTATCTTTTAGAGGATCAAAAATGACTGATTCATTTTGGGTTGGTCTTGGTTTCAGTTTATGTAATTTCACTACAGAAACTGTTCTTTAAGAACAAGAATCTGCAAGCCTTTATTTTTTAAAAAAGCGTATTGCAGCTAAGGACTGTTCAACTAACACAGTTTTATGGCTTGGATGAGGGAGCTTCAAATAATATTCACCTTTAATTTCTATAACGTTATTGCAACAATGAATAAAGTGCTTAATTACCTTTCCAGTATGTCAGGGTCTTTTCTTTTTCTAAATATGCTCTAGGAAGTAAGCACAAAGGATTCAAATTGATCTCTTTTTATACTCATCTGCTCACATAATTGATTCCCCAGTATTGAAACCTATTCTTTTTGTCTGTATACCGAAGATTTCTTTGCAAAGGTCCAGCCCCAGCAGGTTGATTACACACTTGTTACCTGTAATTCAATACAGCAGCACCCTGTTTACAAAGTCCAGATTTCCTGGGCTGTCAGTTAGGGCAATCAGCACAAAGACCAAGTGCTTTTGGAACTAAATAAACAATGAGAAAAACATTCAGGGCTGCCAGTAACCTTCACAGGTAATTTAACAGCCTTTGACTACAAGGCATCAGTTGCTGTAGATGTCTGGCGAATATGAAATCTGACATTCTCCCTTGCCATGTTCTGCCAATAGGTCCGTGTGTAATCTCTCACCGAGGCTCCGCTGCGCTCAGCCAAACCGCCTCTGTTATGACGGACGCCCACACCTGCGTTCTGTCACCTCCGTGCACGCGCGCTTCCCAGAGGACAGAGACAATTGTTTACATTTGCAGGGTTTAGCAAATTTAAAGTTCCTCCCTTGTCCCCTCTGCCATTCCTCTTCTGGCCAGCATCCTGCCCAGCGTGATCTTTTTGATCTCTTCTTAGAAGTGTTTAAATATAAAGAGAGAAACTGCTTGATCAATCCAGCGTAAATTGGACTCTGTTTTTATTGCAAACAAGGAACAGAGTTATCTCTATTTTCTAGATGACCTTTAAGTACAGACAGATTACTTTATTGTCTAAAGCTTTGGTTTTATGTATTTTTAATTTTTTTTTCTGATATATTTGGTACCTTTCCTGTCAATTCAGATAATTATTAGGACAGCTGTTTTAAAGACCTCTGGTATATTAAAGCAGACAAAAAATACCCATGAGGAAAAGAAAAGAGAGACAGAGATTCATCCGAGTCTGAGTAAGAAAATTTCATATCTTTTACTTCAGCAGTCAAATCTCTTTGCAAGCAGATAAAATTGTTATTAACATAAGTTTAAAAGTGCATCTGTTAAAAAAAACAAACCCACAAAAAACAAGTATAATACTTGTAAGTTAGATGTTTATTGTCCATATAAACTACCCAAACTATCTGACAAATAAGCATTTTCTTGCGTGCCTGCAACATACTTGGCTCATAGAATCATGTCTTCTTTTTTAATTATTCCTGACTATAAGTCTGTAGAGTAGACATCTTGCAAGCTGTTATAAAGAATGTATTATTTTCTTAACTAGTGTACAAATATAAGGACTGAAATCATTTGAAAAAATTGTGAAAACTATTATTCGATTATGCTTCAACCAGAAACTGTTTTATTTTTTTGCTTTCACTGATGAATTTCTGAGTGCTTTGTTGTGGTCAGTGTAATAGGAGATAGCTGAAGGTGTTGTGCAACAGACACTCCCCGATGCTTGATTCACTATCCACCCTCCTGTTCTGTCTCAGGCTCTACACTTGTGCAGCTGTACACAAATGTGCATCCATGACTAAATACCAAATGTATATATTTGGTGTTAGTTTAGTTCTAATTATTTGCTTTGTCTGACTTTGCAATGACCATACAGATTTAAATTGCATACAGACATGATTTTGATTGTTATGTGGTGGTATTTTTTTTCTTTTTTATTATATTTTTCTCTGCAAAAATAGAGGCTAGAACACTGGCAGACCAGAAGCAGTAAGCATAAGTAATTTAAGCAAGAAATTCCAAATCCATTTGGGGATCCCTAAATATTTGTTGGTCTTTCTGTTGTCCCAGGGGAGCAGGGCAGTGGATAACAACACCACGGTTTTCATTGTGTCTTAATGGGGTCAGTAACAATGCTGTGAAGGCAATGATCTTACTAAGAACAAAGTATTGTAAGAATTTAACTCACTTACAATGTCTGGGCACAGCAACAATTAAGGATTCTAGTGTAGAAAGTGCTAATGTGATTGTAAGTGAAAGAGGCAACTGGGCATAGCATGGTAACGTGTGGGAAGCAGCAGTGTCCTGCATGGGCTACTCATGGAAACTTATGGAGAGGACAGTGACAACTCTGTATTTGTGGTATATTTCACACTAGTGGAGCCATTATATGGTCAGGATGGGTTGCACTTCACTATTTCAGCAATGGCAAAGTAGGAAAATGCCACAGGAAAATGCTTCTGAGGTGGCATTTGGTTACTTGTAGCTCATTTAGGCAATGAGCACTCACTGAAGTATGATGATAATACATCTTTACCAGGTTTTAGGCTCTTCTCTGATAATCAGTATAATAATTTCAATAGAGATCACCTGTAATTTTCTTTAATGATTTATTTTCCATTACAAAATTATCTATAGTTGACAAGAACTAAGATAATTTTAAGGCCTGGTCAAATATTTGATCTGCAAGGGTAGCTATGTTTATGTTATGCCCTGAAATCAGCCTTCCCTAAGTGAGAAATAAGATCCCTGTGGGCACAGCCATTTTACTTGCAGGCCCTGTGCTACCTTCTGTGTTTCTGATACAGCTGAGCTAAGCTGAAGTACCCAAATGCACCTGTAGCCAAGAGGATTGTTTTCACATGGTTTGTGACAGACTCTTTAGGCATTTCTCAGAAGTACCCCTAAAATGATTGCTACCCACTTCCTTCTTTTGCGAGAGAAGAGAACAAACCCTAAGGAAAATTGCAGAAAAGTATTGGAAGACTGGTGGCTTTTGAATTGCGGTAGCACTCTGCCCAGTGATTCCATTAGCAACTGATAAATCCTTCTGCTTTAAGTTTTAGCCCCTCTTGCCTTTCTGTATTGGATGATGGGTTTTTTTGTGTGTGGATGAGAGCTAGATTTAGAGCCAAAGGCCAGACTGTTTCTTTAGGATGAGAACCCTCCTAGATTGCTAGTCTCTGCTTATTCTTATTAGTAGGTTTGATGGCACAAGCAATAACACAAGTGCAGGGCTAATGTTAGGACTCAGCTTCATTTTAAGCAAGATTATGAACAAAATTTAAATATGATTGTGAGGAAATTGTGTCTAGGGGGATTTGAGTAGGTAGATGTGTGCAACAAACTTTGCATGTGCTTCTGCTTCAGGACCTCTCCTTCCACTCAAGTTCTGATTTGATGAAATTCTGGCATAGGTATGTCTCTTCACAGTTATTTTTCATCTCCTGGACTCTATCCCACACATTTGAAATACTTCCATTTTACTTCCTTGGTTTTACTAATAATTTGTCCCTTTAAAAATTTTATTTTATTGTGTTTTATTGTGTTGTATTCTGCCACAGAACTCTCCCAGTGGGCAACACTTCATAAATTTCAGCAGCAACTATGTCAAATTTAAAAAAACAAATATGCCCGTTTAATGAAAAAAATTGTTACTACTTGTTTTAAAAAAAAAACAATACAAAACGTGGATTTTACGTCAGGAATTGCAACTACTCCTGTATTATCTATCTTTTGACTGAATGGAAAGCTCTAGCTATCTCACTTATCTCAGTAATGTCCATTAAGCACACCCAGATAAGATAATATTTGCATATTGGTGCTTTCAAAAGTAAATCTTTCTGTGGAAGACTGTGGTTTGTAAGGTTTGCTTCCAGTTTTCACTGTAGACTACTTCTCTAGTACATCTCATTTGACTGATCATGCATAGTAATCTAGCAGTCAAGAGTGATCAGGAAAGGGAGAGAAAATGCTTCTGAATCTTCAACTCTGCTGCTGGTTTGCCATTCCTCAAACAGAAGGAAAGCATCTGAAGGCAAATCCCACATGTTCTGCATCTGCATATAAAGTAAGTCAGGATAAAACTTTTAGATTTTTCCTGAAAAAAAAAAATGGTTAGCTGTTGTTAGCTGGAGAATGATCTAGTTTTCGTCTTCTATTTTAATGAATTGCTTCATACCTCTTTACCTCAGGGCAGATTTAATACTACTGTTGATATTCTGATATCTCTGGAGTGTAATGTATTTATGTTACACTATAATTGTATTTTACACTTCTTTGTTTAACTTTTGATTCTCAAATTCATCTACCCATATCAGAGGGGAAAAGAGACTGAAGATATTTTAACTGTGTTCTAATCATTCCTGACTCTTAATTTTTAAACAACATATTAAGCATGGGGTTTTGTTTCTCAACGATATATCAGTTGAATAGGATCAGGCCCCAGTTCAAAACAGAATTCTCACAAATCAAATTGATGTATTTTTTAAATCCAGAAGAGTATTAGGACTGTCAAAGGAATTCTTCCTTACACCTCATTTTCTGTCAGCAGGTGTTTGTTCATTTGTTTGTTTGGTTTTAGCTTAATTTGTGATCATGGATGCCTAAGCAGGGTAACCTAGGTTAGTAACAAACACCATAAAGATATTTCTGTGCCAATAAAACACGGTTTTCATAATGGAAACACACATTAATTAAAAAATTCCTGCTCTAAAGTGAAGTTGTTAATAAGCATAAAGCAATATGAGTAACAGAGTAGAAGTGTTGCACAACTTCAGAGATGCTTTAACACATGTAAGGTACTTTTTACCTGTTGTGTCCTTTACTGGGGTTGCACTGAAAATCAGTATACTCACCTGAATTAAAGATGACATTTTGGACAGTCAAACAAGAAAAGCTTAAAGAGAAGATGTTGGACAAGGCAGCCTTCACACAAGGTTGACTGGTGTGTAAATTAATTCTGGGGGATCAAGAATCAATATTTTATAAGATGTATTTGTAGATTTCCTTTGCCATCCGTATGGTCTCTCTCACACACAGTCTCCCAATCTTTTTCTTCTTTTTTTTTTCCTCCTACATATTCTCTATAAATTCCTTTTTTAATTATGCCAATGACATTAAGAATTCTTGGGAGGCAAAAATTTATTCGTACAAGACCCATTGTATCTCTGACAAATTTTATGATGACAGAATTCAGTTGGAATTTTGTCAGACTATCACAGAAGAACTATCACTACAGCTAGCCTTATTTGCATTCTGGAAACTTCAGGGTCATCTTTATGAGAGGAGAAGGAAGTTGTATGCTTTGGGGTTTTGTTTTGCTTTAGAAATTTCACAAATGGGAAAATCTCTTGGAACTCTCAACTCTTCTGAGTTTTTATTTTCTTGAACATTGGGCTGCTTCTTGCCCAGAGCATTCAGCTGTAGAACCACTGCTCTGCAGCTTGACTGTGTTCCAGTCTCACCATCTCTCACATTTAACTGTAAAATGCATGTTAATTAATATTTACATTGAGCCCCAGCATCAGAATCCACCTGATCACATGAGAATCTTCTATTAATTTTTCCTCCTCTTTTTGTTATCCTGTTTTGGTTTTGTTTGGGGGTTTTTTGGGTTTGTTTTTTTGTTTTTTTTTTTTTTTTTTTTTTTGCTTTGTTTCAAATGAAAATATTCAGTCTTCAATATAATGGAAATATACTTGATGTGACCTTGGAACTTATTAGCATGGGCACAAACTTCTGTAGCTTCATGTCCCAGTTTCTCAGTGGTTACTGTGTGATTACTGAATAGTGAGGTTTGAGTGATTCCTTTGTGATTCCTTGCACACAAAAATGGCAGCAAGCTCAAAGGAATAATCCTTGCTCTTTTTGTGCAGGAAGGGCTTTGGCCCTTTGCTTTTCCCCATGCTGATATGGTCCTGAGTGGAAGGAGTCATGTTGGTTGGAGCTTGACATGATGATGACTGGAGGCAGTAGCAAAGTCTGTGGTGGTAGAAGAAAAAAGGAAGAGAGATTAGTCCCAGAGCCAAGAAAGAGAAGCAATGCAAGGAAAGGGTAGAAGAGTGAGCATGTGTGACCCCCAGAGTATTGCCTGGTTCCTAATGTGAGGGAGATTAATTTTTCTTCTTGTGTAGGAGGAAGGAGGGAGAATTTCTACAGAGCTTGTTTTGTTGACTCTTTCTTTTTGCCATCCTTTGTGCATACATTCTTTGAATGGGTTGTGTTGGAAGGGACGTTGAAGTTCATATAGTTCCACCCCACCCAGCCATGGACAGGGACAGACCAGGTTGCTCAAAGCCCCATCCAACCTGGCCTTGAACCCTTCCACTGAAGGGGCATCTACAGCTTCTCTGGGCAACCTGTTCCAGTGCTTCATGACTCACTGAATAAAGAATTTTTTCCAAGTAACTAACCTAAATATCTCCTCTTTTTTAAATTTAAACTGTTGCCTCTTGTCCTGTCCCTACCTGCCCTTGTCTCAACTGTTGAGTAGCCTCAACTGTTGGTGCATGTGAGGCCTTCTATAAGTAGAAAAAAATTAATGAATCTGTTGATGTCTTTCCTCCAGTATCCTCCAGCACTTCATACCCATCTGCATGCTGAAGGCAAAGGAATCCCTTCTAAGCTGACATAAAGAAAGCCAGAAATCTATGTTAATTATCTGAATCTCCATCAGCTCCATGTGTATGAAAGCACTGGTGTAAGATGAGGCCTAACATTGGTTTATTTGCAAATGTGTTCCTGAAAAGTGTAGCATTTCTGCTCCAACTTGGTCTTACTGTTATTTGGATGCTAGCATGTATCCTGACCTTAATTGTTCTTCCAGAATAAATCTTTCTGGCTCCTGAAGCAGGTTGCACAACATTTAGTGTTTTCTTCCTTAAAAACAAACATAGTCTGTCAATGGTATTATATAAACAGGTAGCAGTAAAATACATTGTCTTTATATATCATCATAATGCAAATCCAAGCTGTATTTCTTTCCTACAACCAGTGACTGCACTGATTGTGTCCTTTTGAAAATAAACGTTTCCTTAAAAGTATACAGGTAAAATTAACATAGGAGTTAAGAAATGAAGGAGCAAGTGGTGGGGGAAGGTTTCCTGAACATTTTATCAAAGGAGTAGTCAAAGGAGTCCATGTCAAGTAACAGAAAATTAGGTTTGAGATTGGTTTTCAAGCAGAAGATATATTTAATTAACTTTTTAGGTTTGAATTTATTTTAACACGGAATTTACTTTTGTGTACCTGGCTTTAGAACGTGAGCTTTATAAAAATTCTCTGAAAGCAAAACATTGAAGTTATGTTTTTTTAAAGATTTTTTTTGATGTAGGTTTAGTATCACTGTCACAGCATCTGAGGCTTCTCTGGAAGAAACTACATAGATAACACTTTTATAAAGGGTTTGCATCATAGAGACTTTTGTGATTGATTTGTACATACTACAGCAAAAAATGCAGCAATAAAACAGATCTTACCTGAATGACAAGTTGAAACAAATAATTTTTTTTTCTTTCTTTATTTATTTAAATGAATTTAGAACTCATGAAAAGAGCCAGATTGACAGCGACAGAGGCTTAATTCCTCTGTTCCACAGACTAAGTACAGAAGAAGGTAGTGCAGGATCCTCACGTGTCCCTGCTTATGTCTTAACCTTGATCTGTAGCTACCAGCTTTAGACATGAGTAGTTAATTTACATCCCCATTTTCTCCCTAAACTAAAACTGCCAACAAGAGTGGCAAATGTGATACTGTAGAGCAAACTGGTCCCACAGAACCAGGACTGGTATTACAGGGACAAGTCACACTCTTGAGTAACCACTTATCTGGCTAAGGATAAAGCAGAAGGATGTGTTTGTGAAGGTGTCCTCGTTCCTATGCCAAAGTCCCAAAGTGGTTTGTCATCTGGATATGATATTCCTCTGCTCCCTGAAAATCTAGCCAGGGTAAGGAATTTTGCATTCTGTCCATATATATTTACATTTCAGTTTTGAGCAGTTGTTCAGGGGATCAGTCATTTGTTAATTTTTTTTAATTCTAAGAAATCAAAATAATTGTCCCTCAAGACCAGGTTTGAAGACCTTCCCACAAAGAGAATCCTGAACTTTGCCTTTTCTTCCCCATAGCTTTCTCTACCAATGAGTCTGATCAGGAGTAAGTTATACTGCCCTTGGTGGAAGAGGTTGAGCAAATTGTATAGTCTTGTGTGCATCAGACTTCAGCAGGTGCATTTCTTCTTTCTCTTGAAGCTTACGTTGTCCCTCTGCCATAGGAGGTATGGAGATCAGTCAGAGGCAGCTGTTAATGCTTTTCAACTCTGATTTCAACTCATGTGCATTTAAATTAGTTAACCTTATTTATTTCTTTGCAAAGGTCAGGTAAAGTTACAGTCCTGTTACCACAATACCCCCATATTGAGTAGGGACTATTAAGCATACCAAGAACAGTGATGCAATATTATTTCATCGCTAAATTGAATTAAGATCAGAGAATCAACTAGGTTGGAAAAGACCTTTGAGATCATCAAGTCCAATCTATGACCAAACACCACCATGTCAACCAGACCATGGCACCAAATGCCACATCCAGTCTTTTCTTAAACGCCTCCAGGGCCAGTGACTGCATCATTTCCCTGGGCAGCCCATTCCAATTCTGAGGGCCCAGAGCTGGACACAGCACTTAAGGTGTGACCTCACCAGTGCAGAGTACAGGGGGCAATCACTGCTCTGCTCTGCTGGCCACGCTGTTCCTGACACAGGCCAGGATGCCCTTGGCCTTCTTGGCCACCAGGGCACACTGCTGGCTCACGTCCAGCCGCCGTGAAGCTGCACCCCCAGGTCCCTTTCTGCCCGAGCACTGTCCAGCCAGTCTGTCCCCATCCTGGAGTGCTGCAGGGGGTGGTTGTGGCCCAGGTGCACAGATGTTCTTAAGATGTTCTTAAGGTCAGTAATGCAGAGATGTGCCCTTTTGCCACAAGGGCCTGTTCCAAGTCAGAGCATCGATCTTGGGGTGAGAAAATATGAAATATTTTCTATAGTTTTCAGGTTTTATTCTGCTTGTATGTTTTAAAGATGTACTGCTGGACATAGTTCAATTATGGTGCCCCCTTAAAAGATTGTTTGATTTAATTCTAGTTGTTTAAAATGTGTACTTTAAACTGAGAATGGGAAAACTGTTCTTTTGGGAGTTTTTATACTTGCATTTGGGCAAAAGAACTTAAGTACTGAATTATTAATAGACTTGATTGAAATGGTAAAAATTCTCACTGGTTGAGAGAAATTTCATTTGAGCTCACTTTAGCATATGATGCTTTGTTTGTTGTTACTGTGATTAAGTAACTGGTTGCTGATGCAACTTGACCTGTAGAACTGGCATAACGCTTCAATGCAGAAAAATATATTTTTGCTATCAAAAGTAAGCACTCTTATTGTAATACTAGTGGCATATTCCTTTGTTGTATTGTTGAGATGACACAGCTCTTATAGATATGTTTGATACTTGCCTAACTCCTTCATGTTTTAGGTGAGGTCTCAGCTCAATATTGAAGAGTGACATATTTTACTTAGCACATATATACGAATTAACAAATGGCTTTTTGCTGGAGTTTAACTTTTAATTGTAGAGCTTTTTTTGTGGGCAAATTACCTGTGCTTTATGAATTGTACACTGCTGTAGCTTTCCTTAAGAGGGTAATATGTATCATTAAGTGAGTGAAACAAGATGGGTTGGCATTAAACTCAGATCAGAGCTTTCCGACAGTAGCAGTCCAGCTTCAGAAGATGTGTAATCTTAAAATTCTTACCTTCTAAGAGCACTATTGTGAACACTTTGTACAAAAAAAAAGTTAATTCTTCCAAGTAAGTAAAAAAATCTAATCATTTTGGTAAATGATCATGTGGTGATTATTAAACTAATATGTAATTAGCATTTTCTAATGACAATCATAATCTTGACAAATGCTTTCATTCATTTTTTTCTGATCATTAAAGACTTTAAAAGCACTGATTTTTGTTAACTGAGGCCCTTGGCTGTTCATCAGTGGTGCAATTCAACCTAATACTCCAGTGGCCAGTAATCAGAGTTGACTATTAAGTGAAGGAAATTTTATCATTGTCTTTATGAACATCACCTTTATTTCTTGTCTAACACAGCAGGTAGACAGAACTGTAAGAACATTTAACTGATACATATTCATCCCTTTTTTTAAAATGGTGAATTACACCAATTTTTTTAATGTTTTATAAAATTAAAATTTGGCCAATACTTTGACAAGATTATGATCTTCAAGGTTTTTCAAGTACAAGTTTTTGTGTGGGTTTTTTTTTTTTGAGTTTAACCAGAAGTAGATTTTAATCTTCTCAATATCTGCATTTATTATTACTTCTAAAAGGCTTGATTTTCTTTAAGGGGATGTTGTAGTTTTTTTCAGTGTTAAAATGTGTAATTTCTTGTCTTCAGAACCAACATACTTGCAATTACGAATTCCTGTGGATAGCCATTACCTATGATATATTATCCAAGAGCTTGATTCTACAAATTGGTCTTAAGTTACATCAGAGATACTGAACGTGGCTTAGTTAAATGTTCTCCTATGTGCAGGAAACATATCCTGTAATCAGGGCTGATGTTCATACCCTCTTGTTTCCCTTTGAAATTCCTTGTATTTTTTACCCATACCATCACAGAGATACTCCTCTAATTCTTAGCTCTCTGCAGCAACTCTGCAGCCACTCGGGTCTCTGTCCTCACTTTGCTGAAACACACACAGAATTTGTGGCCCCTCTGCAGCCTAATTCCTTTTTCAGGCTTGTTTGTCCAGCAGAGTCTTGTTTTCAGTTCTTTTCCCTGCAGTTGGAATGGAGTTATTTTATATTTACAGAATGTGAAAGATAAAACAGGCATGCAAAAAGTATAGCAGTGCGATACATAGTACCAAAATATTTCTGTGTTTGTTTACTTTAGATGTTTGATTTTATGAAGAGACAAACTGACTTCAAAAATATAGGACATATGATCAGAAATGTGGATAAGGACAGCATGTTCCCCTGCTTTATTTAGCACTGAGCATATTAATGGGTGCTCAATAAATGGTAATGGTTTTGGAGACATGATGATTGATGTTTCCTGGATCAAAACATAGAGGTTTTGTTTAAGAACAGCCCAGCTGGCAGAGTGATCCTCTTTTGAAACTGTTTGCGATCAAAATATGTCAGAGCTGTATCTATAAAATACAGTAGGCAAGACTTTTTGTCAGTGGATTGGTTAATTTATTTTAACAGTAAACTATCAACTGTATCTTTGATTATTCATCCCTCCTGTCACACCATATTCCTATCAGTGAGTTAGAATGCTGCTCTTTTTCTGCTTTCCAGATTTTGTTTCTTACATTGTGAACATACTGCTCTCAAAAAGGGGCTATATATTTTTTGAGTAAGAACACATACAAGATACTGAAAAAAGAGATTGACATATATATTTGTGTATAAAACTGCACCACACACATACTTTGGGCGGCCAGTATTGAGGAAGAGAAAATTATCACCTGTCTTTTAAGGATACATCAGTGTAACTCAGGTAGTGCCATCCTCCCTAGTCAGAGCACACGCCTCAGGGTGCCTGGTAGAACCAGAAACTCCAAGATCAGAAAATGAACATGTCTCCTACTTTGTCACCTCAGTTGGTTGTTCCTCTTACAGAAACAGTGCTTTTTGGCTTTGAGTTGAGAGGAGATGGCTTCCAGTTTATTGGCTTCTAAAATACTTTGCACAGCCACTGAGCAAAGCCAATTAAAGCCATCCTTGATATTTCCATGGCTGAAGTAGTAAGTGGGAATTCAGAAAGAAAGCAGGGAAATTTATCTTTCTTTTCTCTCACCCTTTTTATGGAGGCCACCTCTTTCTCTTCCACATCTTTCTCCATCCAGCTCTTTTGTCACCCTTAAGGAAAATAATTCAGTTATAGTATTCTTTCTGACCTTTCAGTTTATCATGTGTGTTTTTCTTAGCCATATGTTTCTTTTCTTTTAATGCTCTTGGATACTCTCAAAAGGAAAGTAAAATTTTTTATAGAAAAACTCACAAAGTTGATTACACTTAAAAAAAAAAAGGGAATTAGCTTCAAATGTTGGGAGCATATTTGCCAGATAAATTACATGAAATGTTTTTACTTATTTCATTTGGAAACTTTGTATTTCTAAATTTATATTAAAATGTTTATTTTAAGTATAGCACGAACAAATCTATTGTTAAGGAGTCTTTAAAAATCTGAATCTCTCCATGGGATAGATACGTAAATACCCAGAGTACACAATTCTTATTGTATTGATGTGTGGAAACAAGAACCTCATGAACTAGGTTTATTGACAAAATAGACTGCAACAGCTCGGAAGAGTGGCTCATTGTGTCTGAATGCATTTAGGCAGCTTTAATTCCTGAATTAATTATACAATATACTATAAAGCTACAAAGAAAAAGCCATTAAAGTCATCTGTGTCAAAGGAAATTTGTACATTGAGGAGTAGATTGTGGCATCTAGCCACAGCTGCGAGTCTGGGTTGTATGGGGAGATTGACTGCCCAAAACAGAGTTGTCCTACGACCCTCTGGTTACAGTGAAGGCAACAAGAGTGTCGGTATTAAGCCAGCTTGCACATTGCTGCACAGCTGATCTGGGTGGCAATTTCTGATCTCTGTTACTTGCATTTAATGTTACTGAATTTCTCTCTTTCCTCAAAAATGAAAACAAGTGACTGTTCTTGCTTAAGTATTTGAGTCTAGAAACTTGGGCTGTATCAAATATCTGAGCTAACACAATTTCTGAAAAGATTGCAATGATTGGTAGCACTGTAGTGTTGCAGTCACATTTAGGAAGAAAGACTCTTCCCGATTGGGACAGCCATTGCCCCTTTTTCTGCCCATTTCTAACAATAGTTGTAAAGGTAGAGCTGGGGCTCTGCTTACTCCCTACTTACTACCATCTGCTTTTTGCTTTTCTAGTAGTTCAACTGAGTGCTGATCTTTTAATGATTACTCAGTGAGGAAAAACTTGTTTATCCTCTTGAAATGCCTGCACACCTCATAAAGAAATTTCGTTCCTAATGGCAGCTATATTGCTGAAATTTCATCATGTGTTGCTTTTTATGAGATGTGGGCATTTGAAAAAAAAAATGTCATTTCTCACAGACGTGATCTTTGAGGGCAGAATTTCATGTCAACAACATACAAAACAAGTAGCTGAAGCTGGGGCCTGAGTAGGTTTACTGCAAAGAAATCGTGAAAAAATCCTCTCCCCAGTGGCAGTAAAGCACCTTTTGATCTGTATTTCTGAAGCTGTGCTGTTCATTGTTGCTCTCTTTTGTTCTGCTTCTGCCTTCTTTTCCCCCAAAAAGCCTGTTTGCTTTACCCTGCCTGTTTGGTGCTTTGCAGAGCATATCTGTAAAGGGGGATTTCATAGTACGTAGGTTTATGTGCCTTGTAAAAATTCCTCACAAATACGGTTCCATCATTGCTTAGCAGGAGTGCAGCACTTTTGCTGCATGGTGCTCTTGACTGAAGGCATAAGTGGTGCATAGGCCCCTGGATAGTTCCTTTGTGCTGAAGCAAATTTGACTTAAGATTTTTGCTTAAAACAAGGATAATCATGTTTGCATGTGGCACAGTTTCTTTGGCAGCCTCAGCACCTCAGCCATTTTATGCTCCCTCTTTTTTTTATTGTTATTATAGCAGTTGTCCAAACATACAATCACGTGGTACAATCTGTCTGGAAATTCTAATTCTGATGAGAGCAGAGGTGGGAAGAAGGAGGTGGCAAATTGAAGGTTTCAGTATTTTAAATTCAGCTTTTGCTTCAGTCTTCTAAGTGTTCCAGAATCCTCCACTACGATCACCTTACTGGGACGTATAAGTGGTCTCAGAGATACAAAACTCGAAACCAGTATTAAGTCAGTTTGATATTTGTGTGTCGGGGGTTTCATTGTGAATCACTCCAAAGCCGAGCATGCCATTTTAACCCATAATGTGTTAAATTAGCTCGGGGACCTTTAACTGCAGTGGCACTAGGAGATCTCACTTAAATATTGTAAGATGTTATTATTTGACTGGTGTTCCTTTAAACTAGGATACTTAATGTATGTGCTGAATATTATGCCAAATATAGCTTTTGCAGAATTTCAACTTCGTGGCCAGGGACACAGAATGGAAAACACTGACTGTTAAATAACATACAAATTAACTATCCAGAAGTTTAACTCAAGGAACAGATCATTAAAGCTATCAAAACTGCCTATCTTCCTAAATATTATAAATATTATAACCTTACCATGTTACTGTAACCCAGTAAAGACTTGGTGATATCAGCATAAATGATTTTATCTGGTATTTTTCTTTTCAAGATAAATCCAAAGGTGTTAAGATCACATTGGTTTTATGGTCATATTTGATATATGATAATATCATCTATGTCTGCAGAATTTATGATATTAATATGAGGAGAATGGTGGGATTATTATTATGGGTCACACAGAATTACAGATCCCAATAATAGTACACCTAAAAAAAGAAAAACTGTCAGCTGTAGTGTAGTGTCAGCGCCCATCTTTTCAAGCTGTTGTAGCTCACATTACAAAGAAGGCCATTTTAGCTAGGAGCATAACAATCTCATTGTATTAATCATTTTCTGTGTTTAAGCAATATGAGGATGTCTGCTTTCAGTGACAGAAATAAAATCCTTGAAGGGAACAGTCTTTGAAATAAACTCTGAAGGGACAGTGAGACTGCCTCTCTTTACTCCCCGTGGCCTAATTAAACAGTGGAAAAGCCACCATAAAAGAAATTAAATTTAAAAAGACAGATTAGCAACAGGAAGGGTGTGGCAGCGACTGATGTCCGTGTGGTGCTCTATTTGCAAGTATCATGAAGAGGGGCTGTGCTAAGAAGCAAATGGATTTTTTAAAAATATTTTCCCTTTTGGCACTGACAGGATTCTCTAGTCTTGTCTGGTATTGTCCTTTCGCGATCCTTTGCAGCAATGTAACACCAGGAGAAAGAAAGCCATACATTCCCAGGTGTGCTAATCTGCTGGCAACCTTTCATTAATAGAAAGTATAATGAATAAACAATTTCTAATCAAGATTTTTAAGATGCTTATACATGCCTATACACATTTTCCCATACGTAAGTATTAGCGTTACGACCCAGGCCTTTGCTGGGTGATGGGTTGGTTTTTTTTCTTAAATTGCTGGGGTCTGTACTGAGATGGTCTGTATTGCCAGAAACAATTTGGCCATTTCTTATCCTTTTGAAAATAACAGAGGTTCAACTGCTGTATCTGTTGAACTCATAAATGATTGATTTTACTTGGATAATAATATATGGCTTTTCCTGGCTATGACTGACACAGCACAATATAACTGGAAAAGTGTGAACTATCCGAGAACTACAATTACTTTAAAGGTAGGAAATGTCTGTAGAAGAATTGCTAAGACTGTACTGTCTGGTGCAGTATCTTGTTCTCCATCTTCACACCTTTGCTGTTTGGTATAATTTGTGTTTGTGCATGGTTTATGTTTACACTAACCTACTGTTAATGTTGACGCTGCTGGTGAAGAAGCAGTGGGAATCAGTGCCCAAGGTGCTCCTCTCTTTCAGTTAGAGTTCCTCCTTTTCCTTTAGGAGTCCTTCCCTTCCAGAGTAAAACAGCTCACTCATTTGGTAAGCTTTTCCTCTGCTCTTCTTTTATCTCAAAGTCGTGGGATCTGTTCTTCCCCTAAGAGTATTATGTATCCAACAGAGAGTACATAAACCCAGGTCCAAGCAGTGTGCCTTAGTTTACTCTCTAAACCAAGAGGAATACTACCAAGCTTTTTTTTCCTCTCCAGAGCAATAATGTGTACAAATATTTTACCCAGGTTAATTTCAATGCCCCTTTTGGTGCTTAGAGGCACCTGTTTGGGAGTGCACCATGAGGGTGAGCCATAGCTGTATGAGGCACCACAAAACTTATGACTCATTAGTCATTAAGGAAAGTTTCTAAACAAAATTAACAAAGAAGCACACCAAAATATTCTCAAGCTCCAGAAGATAGCTCATATGCTGAGTTCTCAAGCTGGGAGTCAGCTGTCAGTCCCCAGAACCTCCAGTCTCCTCTCAGTCATGGGGACACTTCTCCAACATGCCCCAAGTTGGCCAGTGGAAATATCCATAGGAGCAGTCTGATGAATGGCTTTTCCTGCTCAATTTCTGCATTGTTGCTTCAAGAAAAGTGGTAAAAATGTCTCCAAGTTGTTGCTGTACCTACAGGCGCTCCCTTTCACAGAACAAAGACCCCAGAGCCAATGGCCACTGAGCCAACACTCATGAGGAGGGACAACGGACAAGAGGTTTCTTTCTTCCCTCATTCTGCCCCAGTATTCTTAAAAGGCAGTCTTCTATGTTGCTTCACACTCTCCAGTCTGTATCAAGCATGGACAGTGTTTCACCCTATGTTATGCAAATATCAGGTCATAAGCAATAGAGGAAGTTGGGAAAAGCTTCACCCTGACGCTTCTGTGTAGACCAGACAAATTACCCAAGCTCACAGAGGAAGCAGGACACATTGTTTGAGGTATGGTATAGTGAAAAAATTCCCTTTATGTGCCTTTTGTCATTAGAATTTATGTCTCAGAGACAAGTCTTCCCAGAGACTTGCCTACAACATTTAGCCTTGCACTACCTTGAGTAGCATTTGTCTTTCAGACAAACTCCAACCAGTCAGGATTGAAAGCCACAGCACAGAATGGACTTCACTGTTTTAATTCTTAAGGCAGTAAATGTTAAAACAAAAATACTGGGTGGATAGAATTATTTTCTGTTGTTTCTTTTAAACAGGAAAAGAATATTAGATATTTCATCAGCATGTTAGAGCCCAAAATACATTCACTATGTTTCTGAAAGCTACCATCACCTTTCACTGTTACTGTATGCTGATTTTTCTATTACTGAATAAATGCTATTAGACAGAATTTTGATGATTCTATCTAAAGGTAAATACTAGGATTTGGGGAATGAGTAAAGGCTGCTTGGTGATAACAAATGTAGAAAAATATATGAGTGAAAAAGCAGTTGCTGTATGCTCATTGCATGAGTATCTATCACATGTAGGTTTATGTTAGAAAACATGGTACTTGAGGTTTCATGTATATGTGTTTCTTAGTGTTATGGTTGGGATTTTCATCCATCCCGAAAGAGAGGCGTATTTTGTATGTATTATGCTTTTCTGTGCTTTGTTATTGCCAGAAGCTTGAAATCAATACTGCTTTTTCTTTCTGATAATTAAAAGGATGGTTTATCTTTATATGGATCTTTAATTTTAATAAGCTAATAATTCTGATTTTAGCTACTATTATCTTAATAGCTAAGCCTTCTTAAATGTTTTTATCGTAATTCCTTTGGATAGCGTTGCCATTTTTTCAGCCCGCATGAATCCTTGCTCTGTAGTGACGTCTGCTGGAAGTGGCAAACTGGAATGTTCAAGGGCATATTTAGGCTTTTCAATTCAGGGTTGCCTTTATCCTTTTACATGTGTGAAGAATGGACTGTGTAGAAGAGCAACTTCACATTTTCCCATTCCCTAACAGGTGTTGTTTCTGCACTGGACTTCATAGAATTAGGGCTTTATCTTGTGGCAAGCATGCATTTCTTGCCTTGCAGCGCATTCCATCAGTGGAATTTTTGACACTTCTTCTATTCTTGTCATAAAAGTTGATGGTTAGAAGTCATCGGGTTCTGAGAAATAAGTATTTATGCGTTGTATCAGATCCATACTGAGGTACTCAGATTCAATTATGACTTCTTACTGACAGTCCTGACACCAATATTTAAGTAATTATAGAGGAGTCAATGAAAGAAATTTATGCTTTTAATCTGACATTCAGAATTAGGTAATATTTACTTTATATCTTAAAATAGGTATAACATTCAAAATAGACACCGAACATTTTGCCTTAGAGCTAAAAAAGGAAAGTAATGAGCCCATTTTTAAGTGAATTCAAAAAGCAATCTGATTTTAGTTCTTGCAATGCAGAGCAAATAAAATAAAAACTATCGTACTTTATTTACTAACCGATGAATTGAATTGTCCGCCTTTTATTACCGATATAAAGCAAAGACTATGAAGAGGCAATCATTTTTGCAGCTATCAGACTTTCAGTAACATATCTCTTGTGGCTTAAATAACAGATAGTTTAAGTGTTTTTCCATTACCTTCGTGTAAATGAAAAATGCATAAAATATTTTAACAAGGCAAAGTAATCCAAGGAGATTGTTATTTTGTGTTACAAATTAGGTTATTTCTGTCATAAAATTAAAGGAAAAAAAATCAACGCAAGGACATTTCAGCTTAATATCATTTACCAGAACGAACATGTAACAGATTTAATGAGCTAGCAGGTCACCTGAATCCAGCTGTTTCCGACCAGCTTTATGAAACGGAGAATGCAGCTAACGGTAGGAGGTAAGCATTATTACAAGCTCTCAAGGAGTTACAAAATCGATTTCTGCTTGAATGAATTAATTTAGATTATCAATTTATAACCAGCTACACGAATCCCATCAACTCAACAATTCAGTGAATGATCAGGCTCAGCCCTTGCAAGAGCTTAACAATTAGAGAGCTCTATAGTTATCTCCTGCCCTACGGTGTTGCTAACAAAGTTCCTTAGTTTGACAGAAAGAGAAGGAAAATGTTTGCTTAAGGACATTGCAGGAGTGAAACATCTTTGGTGAGGGAAAACAGCAGTTACCACAGAGCAACTGTGTTCTTGTGTCTTTCCTTCCTAGAAATTCTTCCAAAGGTAACTGAAATGGAGTGGTTCTTTTTATTACCAAAAAAACATGACCAGTGTAGGGAAGAGGCCAAACCATCTAATTTCAATCATGTACTTCTTTAGAAGAAAATAAAGGATTACGTGTGAAAACTAATGCTTATAACTGTCGCACACTCTAAAAGTTCATACCTGTAGTGCTATTAAAAATGTCTTACCTTTTTGATGGAATGCAGCAAGGTAGTTCCTCTTCCTCGCCATTCTAGTGCAGTCATTAAAACCTGTGAAAAGAGAATATAAATTGCTGCTAGTCAGAATGTTACTGTTTTATTTTGCCCAAATGTTAAATGGCTACTTAGGATGCATTGATGATTCAGACCATTTATCATTTAATCTTTGACTTGTCTCCTTCTTGTAATGTTGCAAAATGGTTAAGAGTAAAAGGACATTTGCTGTGTGTTAGTTACTGCTGTCTCCTGAAGTATAAAATACAGTGCATACTCTCCCTTGCCTGTTTAGTCAGTTTTGGCACCATCTTCCCTGTCTCGGAAGATAAGAGTGGTACAGTAAGTACAGCACTTTATTAGCAGCATATGATTTATCACAGGAACATTAAACTTAAATAAGTAATTGTGTTTATAAATATCCTTTAACAGGAGCTGGGATTCTGGGTTTAGTAATACACGTCAGTGGTGAAGTGTAAAAAAATGATCAGCTGTTAGGTCATAAAGCCTTATTGTTGCCTGAAAATAATCTCAAATTATTACATTTTAGGGCTGAGGAAAATCAATAGGATTATATTGTTCTTCTTCTAAAAGGTACATTTGCAGTGCAGTGTTCAAAGAGTAATAGGCATGATGGCTTCTGTTAGGGACAAAATGAGTTGCACCTACGTCATGTGGAAAGTATACCACTAAAAAGACCTCAGATTCCTGACAGTTTTAAACCACTAACAAAAATTGTTAAATAGCTCTGTTGCCCTTATGCTGTAAGAAAGTGGAGGCTTTTTAAGTACTGGAAATGCATCTTCTGGACAAACTTGGATATGTTCACATGGGCTGCCAGTGCTTTTTCTTTTCTTTCCTTGACTTGGCTGTAAACAGCCTTCTCTAAATCCTCTCTGGGCACACAAAAATTGAAGACAACAATGCAAACCTATTCTAGTGAAACAATTAAAAATTATGAGAAATCCTTTTTTTGTAGTCTTTTCTGTAAGGTTAGCTCTAAGTTGACAATCAAATTGTTGTCTTGTTCCTCATTATTTATTATTATTTTAGCAAGGTTTTATGCTAGCACTTATAGAAGTCGGTGATTGTGAGATGGTAGAATTTAAGAATCTCTGATTTCCTGGGACAGTCATTGTACAGTCTTGTAAGAAGCATTAGCCCACCCTACAGACCTCAGCCTCAAAACTCTTCCAGGCTATGCATAGGTTCTCAAAATCCATAAACTGACCCTGCAGTAGGTTAACTGAGTGCATGGGAATTGTCAGCCCATCAAGCAGCAAAGGAACCCACCTGCGATGCTCTCTTTTCAATCTGTACCAATCACAGCTGGTACCATACCTTTTGGAAAATAAGATTTTAAGTATATATGTCACTGAAGAGAGCGAACCTGTAAGTTTTTATGTGTATGCCTAGTGCCTTATGCACTTTCCCCACCAACTGCTCTAAAACCAAACTCAGTGGATGGGACAATGCTGCCATTTGGATGGACATTTGGGATATTTGCTGCTGAAGACACTGGGCTTTACAAAAGTAATGCTTGGTGTCAGCATTTGTTGCCATCCTGCCTGCAATACTGGAAACAATGTAATCCTGGCAGCACTGTACCTCTATCTTTGCAGTGTGAATTTCCCACAGATTTCTTTGCTTCCGCTGCCACACTCTTTCCAATACCCAAGACAGCTCCTTCAAAGCTAATTCCAGTGTCAGTGTGATCTCCTCTACTGTGATGGTTGAGTCTGAGGGGACAGCTAAATAAATCTCCCACTGTGAGCTTTCATTGAAGAAATTCTTTCTCTCAGATTTGGATAGTTTATCCCTGGAGCATGCTATCGTTCATGGATGGGCAGCTAAAAATTAACAGGATTCAGAGGCTCAGTGACTTCCCAAATGTCAGTCTTTCATGTCCAGCAGCTATTGGGCTGAGATGAACCTGCAACTTTTCCTTTGAGGGGAGAACCTCTTTCCGTGTGCCTTGTGAATCTCCCTTTCTTCTTTATGCCCATAATCACTTAGTAGATGAACTGTGGAGCAAATCCATCACGAGGTAGGATCTGTTGCACAGCCTAAAAACAAGGCCTTTTCTTGTCTATGTGTTTGGTCAAGTAGTTGTAGCTATCTCTTCAAGCACAGTCAGCTAAAGTTTTAGATATGCTGTAATAATGTCACTTTTTGCACTGTGGCAACTCAGAAAAATTGAAGTCTTTTTCAGCTGTTGCAAGGAAGGCCCAGTTAGTTTCTCTCCCAGTGGTGTGCAGGTGGTTCCCGTGGTGAGGTGTGCCTCAGTGACAAGGCAGGGGTGTGTCAGGTCGGGGAGAGCAGCCTGTATGCCAAGCACAAAAGCCCTGTGAGAGACACACCGGCTCTGGGGGCCACTGTGTTGTTTCTGCACCATGATCCTGGGAGCAGAAGTGCTGCACCAAGGTCCCTGAGCAGCTGCAGGCAGAGGTGGCTTGGGGAAGCCAGGTGGATTAGCAGAGACATCCCTGCAGAGCTGATGACAGCAGGAGAGGCAAAAGGGATAGTCCAGCATGGTGAGGAAAGGGCTGGTACCAAAAAGGTTCAAAATATTAATGTCAAGTTCAGCCACATCTCAGACAGGATACACTGTGATTGTGTCGTGTTTGTGAAACAACCAGCAGAAAAACTAATTTTGCTGAAATTAATTAATATGGCTAAACAGGATGTAGGGCTGTGGCCTTCAGAAAGCTAAATGCTTTTTGCACAAAATACTTGGGCCCATTAGCAAAAATGATGGCATTTTCTTTAAGACTTCTTATGTTTTTTTGCAAACAAAACAGGTTGTACGAAATAAACTCTGTTTCAGGAGTTTTATTTCCTTATTATTATCAAAGTACATGAGATTTTCAACTAACTTTCTGGTCAGAAAGTATATTAATAGCCTTGTTGTGTGAGGATTTTCCTTAGCATAGTTTCAGAAAGGTGCAAACATATTCATCAGAAGTGATTATTTGTTTAATTATGCCAGAAAATGCTGGTAAGCTTTTGAATTTTCTAGTTTAGTCCAGCGCAATTTTTTTCATTATTTCTATAACTCTAGATATAATCAACTGTAATATTTCAAACATATGTTTCCATTTTATTTTATGTTGGCAAAGCCTTTGATTGCAGTCCCCAGTGCTTACCTTAACTACACCTCATAGAGGCTGTAAATACAGCTCTCCTCAGCTGCATTGCAGCTAGAGACAGCGCCTGGCAGCAGCCTAGGATGGGCAAATGACCTCAAAATCCTGAGGGCCTATAGCAGCGGTGTTCCACATTATTGATAGTAGCAGAGATATTGACAGTCTGTGCTTGGAAGGAAAATAGGAGTTTGATATGACATATTGTGTGTCTCAGCAAGACTCATAAATAATTTTGACAAGTTTTTGTATGCATGGGAAAGTCCTTGATTCAGCCTCCCATAAAAATAAACTTCTATTATGGAATGTATTTGTCAAGTGGCTGTGTGATGGATGGAGCTGCGTTTACCCCTTGGCAGTTCGATGAGTTTTAGATGCACAGCTTACCAGAGAGGATTTACGGGCAGTACAGAAATAATTATTCAGTATGAAATACATAATTCCTGTACCTGGATTTTCATTTTTTATTATATTTTGTTTCTGTTGCATTTCTGGTCTTTAAGACAAAAGGCCTTACCATTTTACTTGGAGCTGTTGAATGCCTGTAGTTTTTTGTTTGGAGAAACTAATTCCTTTTCCAAACCTGGCTTGTATTTTGTTAATTGAATGTAAGCTCTTAGCAAGTAAGGCAAAACCAGACAAGTTTGCATCTGAAAATTTTTATTTTCACCCACAAAAACTCTCTTGAAAGGATTTCTTAAGCTTCTGGTGGGGAAAAAATTAACAAATCGTATTAAATTTAGATTCTTATGATAACTATTTCTCCTATTGCTCTTATTGTCTTTTTTTCTGTGTCTTTTTTTTTTTTCCCTTTTTTTTCCTCTTCATTTTTTTTAACCAAGGAGTATGCTCACATGAAGAGGTCACACTTTTCTGACACTGAACCCAGGGCACCTGGCACTTTTGTTCCATTCTTCCTTAAGGCTGCTCCCTCAACTCTTTCTCTCCCCTTTTTTTCTTTTTTTTCTGTCAGGGCTGCCTTCATATCTCCTCTTACCTCTGTCATTTCTGCCTGTTCATTACTCACTCCTTTCACCTGTTATGTTTTTACTCATTTAACTTTTTCTTTAGACTTTCTCTCTTTTTTTTCCCTATTCCTGTACTCCTAATTGGATATTCTTCCTCCTGTTAATAGTTTCTCCAGACTTTTTCCTTTACTTCCTTCCTGCTTTTCCAGTCCATTTCTTCTTACCTTTTTTTTTTTTTCTAGCTTACTTTTACACAGTTACTTAATTTCAGTCCCTTACTTTTTTTCAGTCCCTTCCCTCTCTATTACTTACCACTCCTCACTGTCATATTTTCTTCCCAGTTTGCAACTTCTGACCATGACCTTCTGACAGATGCCAGTTGTTCTGTCTTCCCAAAATGTCTTCCCTGTTTGAAACTTCCCAAAGTTGTGAACATGGCACTTTTTTAGTCTTTACAGGACTATCCAGTTTTGGGTAGTTCCCATATCCATGGTGGAGGAGTCACACTGTCCTAATTTGCCAGGAAGAACAGTGTAGTCATGAATGTGTTAACAAAGCTTACTATTGTAAAAGACTCAAAAGAGTACTAATTTTTAAAATAACTTTCAGCATATCATGTATCAGGCTAAGAGATCCTACTCATTACAGGCAGGAATTATTGTGAACAGAGGGTTTCTAAAGAAATAGCAAACCGTTTTTAAATGTAGAATATTTATTTTAAGACTTCATGCCATTTACTATAGCTTGTAGATATGGCAAATTAGAATTTCTGTTCTTCATTTAAACACATTCTGAGATTTGTGTAGAGCAATTTGAATGTAAAAAATGTGCCTGCTCAAACAGTCTGTGGAAATAAGACAGTATGTTAATCCTTGCAGTCAGCACCTGGATTCTAAAAATTGGTCACAATTAGAGTTGTGCTAGCCTCAGGCATACAGGCACCTGGCTGGGCTGCTCACACACAGCTCACATGCTTGGATTTGAGCTGCCCTCCAAGCTGCCACTGGCTCTCCAGGAGGGTGTGGCCTGTCTGACCCTGGTGGACATTTCAAATAGCCTTCAGCATCTCAGATACCACCAGTGGGCAGCTGAGCTCATTCATTTCTGTTTGTTCAGCATGCAAAATAATGTTGCATGTTTCTTCTAATATATTAGAATTTAGCTTAAGTTAGGAGCAGGCACTCAGCAGCAATCTCGTTTGGGCTGTGTTAACAAAGCTTTGCAGAACAACTAAATAGCAGGTGCCTGCAAGCGGTTGCATCCTCTGACTATCCTGACTATCTGCCATTCTCCCATACATGCAGTATCATATGGGGCATCCTGTGATTTTGACTCTTTACCTTCTACTGCAAATAGTCCACAAAAAGCCTGCTTTAAGTATTTATTTCTAAATCCTGTAATGAACGGTATCTGCCCAGAAAAACTGAATTGCTACTATTGCTGATCTAGATAACACATGTAAACAGGAGGAAGGACTTGGTCTGCTACAGCTGATTATGCCAGTGCAAAAATCTGGTAGAGGGGAAAGCCAGACAGTTGTGAATTAATTAGCAGTCATGGATTTGTGTTTATGCTGTCTTGTCTGACATAGGTCAGAGCATTCCATGCTCAAGAGCTGGGAGCTAGAGCAGTAAGTGTTCCTCATTTTCCTGCCATCTCTACTGGGAAGAACATCTACTGAGAGGAAGGGAAATTTTCTCTCACTTAGATTGGGACCATAAGTGATAGACTCTCCTTTTCCTTAAAATGTCATCCCATAAATGTATTTTAAATAGTTGCCAGGTTTATTGACATATCACTGTTTGGTTCATGATAGCTGAAGGTCTGTCTGTACTTCCATTACAAACTTCCTTAATAGGGAAGGATTAATGACCTAGCTATTACAAGTATTTTTGGCCTAAATCTTACTTGTGAAATCCTCATCTAGAAGCAAAAATATTTATAGAATGCTTTTCATTATTTTTTTCTGCAACCAATTTCCCTGGAATTTGGATGCTAAAATAGGAAAAGTAATATTTTATAGTTGTACCTGCTTTTCTTTCTCTGAATGTCATGGAAAGAGGTGAAGGATGGGGGGGACAGGTAACTGTAAATCCGTAAATGATTATGTAAATATGCAGTTAAGGGTTTTTTTTTTTGCTTTATTTTGGCAAGTTTGAGGGACAGGCTGCTGCCTATGAAGTATTTGTGAATGTCTTCTATGAATGTCCCTTCCTTCTTCCTCAAACCTGCTGCTTCATTCGCAAATTCTTTTAACAAAATTGTATTAATCTTTCTCATAGAGCTCTGCATTAACAGTGTTGTATATTAACATGAAGCTTTCTAATAAGTATCAAGCAATTTCTCAATGTGCAGTTCTGTGTCAGAGATTTCTATTACTAATATCTTCAGGCAACTTCATTTCAATCCATGTTGTGCTTCAAGGATCTGTCGAAGTGCACTTCAATGCATCTGAAAACATCCTCAAAATAGAACAACATGGATTGAAATTGAGGGGCCTGGAAGCAAACCAGAGGGGACAATAACAGCTTAGTAAAAGTCTTATTTTTCTCTAGTCTCGCTTCCTTTTTTATACAACCATTAAACATAGGAAGTTGAACAACAATTAAATACAGTGGCTTGCTGTAGCAGTGTGGCAATCGCCCCGGAACAAACAGCATTCACAAGTCTGAAGGATAAACTGATGGTTGTTTCTGAACCTATGTGGCTGTCCTCCTCTGGTAATCAGATTTCAAAGGGTGAAACTGGAAGTGCTCTTGCTGATTTTTAATCCCCCTATCTGCATATACAAGCCCCATTGGTTTTTTTATTCAGCAAAATTAGTGTTTGTTTATTCAGCAAAATTAGTATTGAATGGAGATGCAGGACAGGAGTTTCTCAGCAGTGTACCTATTACAGACTAGCTTTCAGTTTCCACATACTTCCCTTACGAGGCTATACAAAAGAATAAAAAGCTGCTTTCTTTCTCTTTTTTTTTCCTGCAAAATATGAGTAGCCATGACGGTTACTTCCAAAGAATCATTTTAAGTGATTTTCTATTAGAAAATAAAAGTTTTTAGAGGGCAATAGAAGTACTCTTGTCAAAAAAACTAAACAAAAAATGTTTGCTGTGGAACCTGTTTGTGTTATTAGACACAAATTAAAAGCAATATCTTGGAAAGTATGTGCATGGCATTTAATTTGCAATTTATGGCCAAAATCCTGTGCATGAATGTACTATTGCTTTGCTGGGTGGCAGTAGGTGCCCTCACAGACAGTTTTGTAGATGAAATATGATCAGGGTTCAAGCCTGGGATCATTCTGTAGTTTTGGGGGCTACATTATTTCCCTAAACCTAAGGAGATTTCTAGTTAGTTTGTGTATTTTAGAGGAAAATTTGTGAAAATAAACTATTAGTGTAATTGATGACATGATATCTGGCTTAATTTCAAGAGAATTTGAAAGTCAACTTGAGGGAACTGATAATGCAATCACCACAGTGAGCCTCCAATACCCAGTGATTTTAGTTATTTACCATGTACATATGTATAACAATTAGTGTAACAGTTTCTGTAATTTAAGGATATAATGTTATCAGAGTAGCTGTGACCAAATTACGTGAAAAAAAGGGGAATGTGCTATTTAAGAATATGTACTCAAGACAGATATCCATTTCATTTTAGCAAGTAGGTTTGTTTAAAAGAGGCAGGAGAGCTGGCAACTTATTAATAGAATAAAGTCCAATCACATCTAAAAAAATTTGATTTAAAAACGTGTTAATATTTTATTACTTCTTCTGTATGTTTGGTCAGATTTACCTAATGGAAAGTTCCTTTAGACTGTTTGGTTATTCCAGTGGCATGTAGTTAAACAGTCCCTGAATAATGCTGGTGTGTAAGAGGGGCCCTCACTTTGGAGAGTACCCACATATTGTAAGTTGCACTGTCTTTCAGCCAGTCTAGGAGCAAGGCAAAGGACATTTTCCTCCCCGTTCATCAGGGTGCAACCCTAAATACTGCATTTTAAATTAAAGAAGTAGATCACTGATGCTTTTTTTTTTTCTGTATTAAATACAGCAAGAGAAGTAGAGAGAATATGGCCTGCTTTGTTCATTAATATTTCCTAGTCCTGAGTGGAACTGAAGGTGCTAATATCTTCAGTAGGTAAAAACTTCGGGCATTTTTTTTCAGATGTACCCAGGAAATCTGCTTCTAAGTAGTGTAAAGTACAGTGTACTGAAATTTTCACTTCAGGCCAAAAGTTATGCCTTGGGGGTTTATTTTAAGTAGAGTAAGCTTTGCCAGTATCAACTGAACAGAGTTACTAGTGGAGGTGGTTTGTGAGTGATTCCATAGTGAAGTGTCTAACTGGAAGAACTAGAACCTAAATTAGGTCCTACTTAAGCTGTGTTCACTAAAGAAGGATTTAAAACCCATTTTCAGATCTGGTGGGTGTTTGTAAGGTATTCATATGGACATATAGATACTTAGAAGTCCCTTTTTATTCAAGATCAAATTTGGCTCTGCCAGCTGCAGTTAAGAGGTAAGAAAAGTCATGAAAATTATTCAGTTGTTCATAACTAAGAGGGGAAAAAAAGTAATTTTGTAAAGCTGTGATTTTGTTATAAACCAGAACCTAAAGCCTGAGTGACAGTTCAAAAGATTTCAGTTTTATTGTTCTGTGAAGCTTGCCCCTAACCATTCCAAAATCAGAACATGGACTCAACAGCCCAGCTTTGCCTGAAGAGATACAGTCTTGCATTTCTGGATTCCAAAGGGTTTCATTGCCTTCTGTATTTTTCCATTGTCCTTCAGCCAAGCTCAACAAGACCAAACTTGACTTTCTTAACATCATGTCTGAGGTAAAAGTCTAGAAAATCGCCACAAAGAAGAAAGAAGCTGACTCAAGAAATTTCATGTACCTTCTCTAGACATCCGACAAAAGATAAGGAAAAGCTCCATTAAGTCATTCTTTGCCCTGAAGCTGAGTTTATTCAAGTATAATGCACTATCATGTTATCATTGTTAAACTTTTTGTTTAACAATGTTTAACAATGTTTTCCTGTGTTTCCTTTTGAAAAACAGGAATTGCAAAAGTTGAAATCATTCAGTTTACAACATAAGCTTTGTGCTGTTTCTTGGATCTATAGTTTAGTAAAATTTGGCATACAAACTTCACATCCTTAAGGATTTTTTCCGGTTAATATATGAAAATAAAAAATAATCAGAGGTTACAGAGAGGAGTTATGGTAGAATATTGTAGAATATTCTGAGTTGGAAGAGATCCATAAGGATCATCAAGACCATCTCTTAAGTGAAACCAGCATGTATGAGATCTGAAGTGGATCAGAAGTCAAGTCCTGAAGCAAATAGAACTGAGGGAGTAAATGAATTTTAACAACTGCTAGTACTGACTGTAAGTGACCTTCTTCAAAGCTATGTATCTTTAGGGTAGTTTTGAGCAGGCCAAACTATGAAGTGCATTCTGATATTGAATTGAATCTTAGTCATCCCAAATTTCTCTCTTGATTTGAACAAGACTAAATCTAAGTCAGAACACCACTGGCTGTGAATATCATTATTTCCCATTGTGAAATTTATTTATTGATTAATTAAATGTGAATTCTTAATTGCACAATATTTTATTGAGGGTTTTTTTTCCCTCAGTTCCCACCTATGGAGAGACATTAATGTTTTGAACTTTTTTTTTCCTTTTTGTGCCGTGATTTCTTCTCTTTTAGGCTTTTCAGAAAGCATCTGCTGTTTATTTAGTTGAGAGACTGTGTTTTGTAAAATTACCTCATTTTTTTTTCTAGTGCAGTTTTTAAAAATTCCAATGTTTAAATAGGTGCTAATGTTTTTGCTTTGAAAGTCTCCAAGTTTACTTCCACAATAAGGATACAAGTAATTTTATAATCTTAATGTTTTCTATCTGTGGAAAAATTTCTTTTGTACATCTTTTTTGATGCATTTCCCATGTGTTGGTCTTCATTTTGTGCATTTTCTAATCTGTAATAGTCCACATTCCCTTTCTATCCTACATTATAGTATGATGTTGATCAAATATGAACATGATTACAGGTATTGTGTTACAGGAGGGGCATTCTTTGTAAGTGTCATGGGGATATTAATGATATTTCGACAAAAAATTTTATGCAAAAAAATTTGCTTAATTAAAGACTTTAGAACTTCATTAGTTTGGCTGTGGAGTCTACAGAGGGGTGAATTTCAGTCATTTAGCCGTGTTTTCTAATCTTTTTTCACAGTCTCAAATGTGTGTGAATTTCTAACTGTACATAGTATATACATGCAAATTTCCAACATCCTGCTACATCTGAATGATATTGATTTTAGTTTAGGGGTTTTTTATAATGATGGTTTTCTACTCTTTTGATTTCACATGATGAAAATATAGCTGGCATGGAGTTTATCAGACTTTCCAAAGAGCATCACCAGACAGGGGCCAATCATGGAAAATCACAGACAGCATGAGGAAAAATTAGAAAATGAAAATGGGTTATAACTGAAACCAGACTATCAAACTTCTTGACAGACTCTAGGTTATAGTACAGCAATTTATTCAGGAGCCAAATGGCAAGAAAACCTTTTTATGCTGTGTGGTGGGACATACCTTCCCAAGCCAAATATAATTATCCTGTAAAATGCAGTTTGGATAGTCAGATTTCAGTCTTCTCTTAAGCTTTGTGGGAGCTTTATCTAACCTGCAAAGTGACTATTTTTTAAAAGCAATTAAAAAAGATAAGGGTGGGGCTACACAAAGGTAGGCTGGTTTCAGTCAGCTGTGGTGCTCTCAGACAGTGTCCTAGAAAGCGTGGATTTACAGAGATCCTTGCTAGCTAAACAGAAGGTAGTCATGAAAGAGGAAAAATGGAAAGAACTTCAGAGAGTCTATCAGATGCACTGGAGTTCACTCATCCCATTTTTTGTTTGTTTCATTCCTTTTTTGAAGCTCGTCTCTACAATTCATCTCAGGCTAGTGCTGACATGTTTCTCTTTTCCTTTACTCCACTTTCTACTAAAGTATCAGAATTATCTCCTCACTTTACAGTGAATTTGATTGCTTGTATTTATTTAATCTCTCCTTTCTCTACCCTCTCTGTTTTTTCTCCTTACTCTTCATGATTATATAATGTACAGTGTGTAGTTAAATTGGTGTAAACCTAATTTAAAGGGAGTCAAGTGCACCTGTGTTCTGGGATTAGCTCCAGTGCACCTAGATACAGTTCCTTGTAATAGGTGAATTGAAATATAAAGCTTTCTGATGAAAACAAGACTGTAGCAAAAGACTAATTCTTTGAGTATTTAAGAAAAAAATTTAAATTTAGCCTCAGCATTTTTTCTCATATTGCATTTCTTGCAGACTGTTTTGTTTTGAAAGCAAAACAAGTGAGAGACTCCAAGTCAGAAATACAATTTATTAGGAAAAGAAAAAAAAAAACAAACAAAATGCATGCAATAATACAAAAGAAAAAACACTGACAGAGTCAGAATACAACCTGGCACCCTGTTGGTCAGGGTGTTGGTAGCAGTCCAGTTGGATTGGTGGCTGCAGTCCTCCTGGAGTGGCAGATGTAGTTCTGTTGGAGCAGGGATCCTGTAGAAAGGGTGTGGTCTTCTTCTGAAGATCCAGGGGAATCCAGTGGAAAGGCTCACTGCTCTGTCCCAAACCCCAGATTATATCCAGGTGGGATTCTTAGCTCCTCCCCCCTAGGCAGAGCATCTCGCAATGGGCTGTTACCATTCTGTGAGTCGTGTGGTGGGTCTGTTAAACAGAAATGGCTCCCAGAACGAGGTGTCTCTGAGTCATGTGGAAAGGCATTGATGAGCCCATTAGCAGGAGATAAGGAAAAAAAATAACGCCCCTCCTGGTTTCAACAGCTCTAGAGGTTGGGAATAGAATACATCTTTACATTGCAACCTAGGACACAGTCCCTTATACCTCTTTCCTTCAAGAAAAATATTGGTTTTCAGATTCAAATTTTTACTTCTTCTCTTTCTTCTTATTTTCTCCCCTTTTCCTTTCTCTCTCTCTTTACGAGCAAGTCCAAAGAGGAAATTGTACTAGTAGCTCGTATTTTATTGTTTTATTGGACTAGTAGCTCGTATTTTTTGCCTTAGCCCATGACTTTGTTCTTTGGGTACCAAAGCAAGTTGTTCTGTACAATAATAGATGGGTAGAATCTGGTTTTGAAGTGGAACAACCCAAGAACTTCTTCCTCTACAAGCAGGTTTTCTTTTTTTTGTGCAGCATTTTTTTCAAGTGCCCAAAATTGAAGTATATAAATTTATTAAGTTTTGTTAATATTCTCAGTAGTTACTGAGAAATTGCTAGACATAGCAATTTGTTTTCTTTGCTTCTCTTTGATTGATTTTAGTTTAAGTTTCAAATACTTTAATGATTATTTGTTCACCTATTCTAATATTAGGAGGGCAAATCCACTGCTGAAGCAGTAATTTTCACCTCTTACATGCAAATAATTCTTTCCCTCTAAAAAGCATAGAAAAAGCTTGAGACTGATTCAGAATCCTGAAATTTCCAGGACTTGGAATTCATACCTACATCCAAATTTCACGAATGACACATATTTCCATTAGATGGTAAAATCAGGAAGGAAAAAATATTCTATTTAAACATTCTCTGATTGCATGTTTCAGTCCCTATTCTGTGTCTGTAACTAATCCTAGTTCAAAAGTTTTGAACAATTTACATATGAACATGAACAGGAAAATAATGCTTCAGCACTCTTCCAGCCATTTATTCCAGCCATATTTTAAATTAGTAATAGGTTTTTAAAATGTTAAAAATGGTTAGCTGGTAATTCCAGCCACACATCCTTCCCAAAATTCATTTCAATCCAGCTGCTTGAGATGAGTTGAGATTGGATTTGTTTTAGGACTATGTACTTCTATTTTGCCTGTTGATGGAAGGAGGAAAAGGGAGTTTACATGGCATAAGCAGTGACCACAGAGCTAGTAGCTGTCAGAGCTAAGAACTCGTTGAGCTGCTTTCTTTTTTCTCTTGCACCAAGCAAGGCTGCAAAGGTTTGGCATCATAACTGATGGAAGTTACTGCTTTTGCTTTTTTTGCCTTTTTTTTTTTTTTCCTCAATCCAGATTGTAATGTAAGTAAGTGGCATATAATAGTTGTTTTTTTTGTATTCATGTTCAGATTCATTGTGGTCTTTCAAATGGTGTTTACATGAATCCGTGAAATAGGAAAACATCATGGACTTTTAAAAAAGAAATATTAGTCAATAAATAGTGTAGCTGAAAAATCAATAATAAAATGTAGGTGGCTTTTACTGCTAATTTAATTAAGTCTGTATCATATGTAAAATTGCATATAGACACATAGGTAAAGCTGCTTACCCATATTGAAATGTAACTCTCATATACCATTTGAAAATGAGCTGACATGAAACTTGCTATAAAAAATGAAATATTCTAAGATATCCAATATATCTGTGAATAAATGAGATGTGCAGAAATAAAAAGGGAAAAAACTACTTCAAGTTGTCTAAAGAATTACATGAAGATAATAGAGAGTTTTTGGTTTTTTTCCTTATTGATTATTCCCAGAACTTAAGGTTTCACCGTTAGATTGACAACTGAGTTATTTGCCCATACCTAGTGACTGACAACAGATAATGGAAAGGCTTTTACCATGATATAACAGCAGAGAATAATTTCTAATTTACTACTATAGTTCTCATCAAAAATACCCCAGCAAAAACAGTAGATTTATCACTTCAATTACTGGAATTTCACATTTAGTTTAAAGAGACATGTTTCTATAATGTGACAGGCTTTACAGATTCTGAACTTCTTCAGACATTTCAGCTATCAGAGTAATCAGGAAAAGATATAAATGAAAGCAATTGTTTTAGTTTTATAACTTTCAGTGCTGTCTGCTGGCAAGAAACGAAACAGGCCATAAACTGATGGTCTTTGCCAAGTCTATAAAAAGGAAAAAAAAGACATTCCATATCAGTCTTTTTTACTTTTTTAAACCAACTGTCTGATAGTGGATGAGAATAGTGTTAAAATAGTATTCCATTAATATCTACAAATTAACTTTAATGTCTGTATTTTTTAAACTAACCACCTAGTGATAATAAAATGTTGTTTACCTCAAAATATATTGAGTGTATTTTTAATACATTTATTCATATCACTTCTATCCAGCTTGCATGCCTCAAGCTATGAGAGGGAACCAAAAGATTAAAAAAAAGCCTGACATAAAAACAGTCAACAATCATAGGCTTCTGTACTCTAAAAAAAGACCATGTGAATGATTTTAAAACTGATTTTAAACACTGTAATGGATAGGTTTTTCACTGCTTTTTTTGAGGAGCATATCTTTAATTTTTATAATTCACCCCCCACTTGGTTGTTCTCAGGCTGGGAAATAGTAAGTGCTACATGTAACTGGGGATGCTGAGGCATTTCTTAAGCCCAAATTTGAACACCCTCAATATGTCCCAGCCTCCTGTCAGTGAATATCTGGTCACAGATGTGCTCCCATGTGCCTCTTTTCTTTTGCTTTCCAGAGTGCCCTGATTTCTTGTTCAAAGACAACTTTTGCTTGTAAACTGATGGGGAATTCTGGATTCTCCCCAGACTGGATCCCAGGTCCGAGGACTGAGAAACAAAATGCTGGTGTGAGGGTTTGTGTCATGATACCCTCCAGTCAGTCAGGTTCAATGCAGTAAACAAATCTTAGTGGAGTACTGCGCTGTACTTTCCATTTTATGGCGAGATAAATCAGTGCACCACAGGACATCTGATCTGACTCTAGGTTCACTTCAGGAGATTTGGATCTGTGTCTAGAGAAATAGCCTTTATCCTAACTTTGTGGTTATGCAGACAGGCATACCAGTTCTCCCCGAAATTTCCCTTTTGCAGACAACCCTTGGCAATACCTCCCATTTCTCATCCAATAAAAGGCATTGAAGGAGGCTTTTATGAAGGATCCCTACCAGAGAAAGTTGGCACATTTTCATGTGGGATTCCTAGTCCTTCTGCAAATAGTCATTTCTCTCTTAAATACCATCTTACTCAGAGTTGTTCCTGCCTCCTCCTCTCAGACCAGGGAGCAGGAGGGTAGGACTGGGAGTCAAAGGCACGTGGCTCGAGTGCACGCTGCAGAAGGCTCGCACTGGTATGCCAGGTCAGGCGTGCTCTGCTGTGTTACCCACACAAAGGTGCTAGAATAGCAAAGCACTGTAATAAAAGCTCACCAACTAGAGAAAGCAGTAGGGATTTTCCCACAGCTGTTGCAGAATTCATAAATAAGTTCACACAATTACGATATTTGGTATAAATGAAATGCCATCACACATGGTGCCTCTGATGGTCTGATGATTGCTAGGGTGCAGCTTGTATCGCAGAGCATGCATTTACTGGCAAAAGGGGAGATTATCTATTCTATCATATGTGAAAGGGATCTTATTTGGGATTTGCAGTAGTAGAGCAGTGTAGTAGTTAAGCCAGCTCTACAGTTTTATTGCCTGTTACAGCTGAATTTTCAAGAAATGCTGTGATTTAGATCACAGAAAGGAAGTATCTAAGTGCTATATATGGTGTCAAACGTGCATAAGTGATTGAGCACATCTGTTTATGAGGTACAATACTTGAGTGATAATGTTTATGAGGAGTGCTATTAGGGCAAATAACATAGCTGCTGCTTAAATGCCTGTTTGGATTGTTTTTATATCCACTGATTTAAAGTAGATCTAAATAGATTGGTCACATATTCCAGATTTGTTTGTTTGTTTGTTTACTCCTACAGAGGCCAGGGAAGAAGTTTTAATTAGTTCTGTGCCAATGAAGTTCTAGCCTCTCAACCTTAAGAACAAAGTAAGGGACTGTAAAGTCCCAAGGGGCAGCCCCAAATGAACCTGCAGCTCTCCACCAGTTTTTACAGATTCTTCCTTCCGAAACTGAAGGTAGCTGTATTTTGGCACATGATTAGCATTTTATTTATAATTCATAAAGTAGTATTTCCGACAGCTTAGCAGCAGAAATGCTAAGCCCAAGTTAAATTTAGGATAAGTGTTTTCTTAAGAATTTTTTTTTCAAATAATTTCATCTCACAGTCATGTAGAATGGCAGATGTTTGCAAATCTTGGTGTAAAATTGATTGAAATATTTTAAGAAAACTGAAATAATGTCAGTGGCAAAATTTATTTTACCAAGTGCAGATGTAAGACATCAAGTTCTCAGACTGATGGCAGAATTAACAAAAAACACCATCTGGTTCAATAATTATCTGAGAATACCCATATTCTTGGATTTGTTTTAATACCACTTAGTTCCCAGCTTTATTTTATCAGTGTTTGCACACCAATGAGACTAGATTGTGCAAAATGAAGACTACTTCCATCTGATCATTTTTAAAAAACAACGTGTTTTTGCATGAATAATGAATCTTTGAATTGTTACTAAACAAGCAAATTATTTGCGTATGTGTCACATCGGTTATCAAGTTTGCACATGTGACAGCTTCAACAGCCGTCACATAAAATGCATAGAGCTTGTAACCATATGTTTTTGCTTGACAAAAAGCTAAAACTCAAGATCAATTTTCAATATGGGATGCACAAATTAACACTTTAAAATGCTCCACAAATTTGGCAAAATACGCAGAAATAGCACGTTTCTAGATATTAACTGATATCTTTGGATTCGACCTTAAGGTATTCAATCATTTTGATTAAAAGACTGATTTCTCATAAAACCACAGTCTGTTGGAGGCGCAAAGCCAATGACATTTGAGCATTCATATATTTTCATAAACTTTGAACAATGTCAGTGAGACACCTCTTCAATCTTGGCCACACAACAGCAGGGTATTCAATCTTTCTTTAGCTTAAGACAGAAAATTTGAATATCAGCATAGGGTTATTAATGTGACAGTTCACATGGTGTGTACCATGTTGATTCTTAAAAAGCAGGTCTCTGGAATGCACAGAGCGCTGGCTTTCCGCTCTTGCTCTTAAAAATCCAAGAGAAAACCTTAAAATGGATTTTCCAGCTTAATCGTTACACTTTTTAGTAGTGAAACATGAAGAAAATTGACTACAGTTTTACACCTTGAAAGTGACTGGTATTATTTCTGTGATTGTATCATCTGTTGTGTTTTATATTAAAGACGTACAACAGATCTCATAGTGTACTATTTAATTCTTTTTGTTTGTAAAAAAATGGCATTAGCAAGTGACTAAGCAGCCATGCAGTCAAATATTTAGTTGCTCCACCTCCCTCTTTTTCTTGGCTGACTTAGTGTCTGTCAAAATTTATAGCATTCCAAATAAATAAATAGACACCCCTCCCCATGCTTATTTCTTTAAATTCAGATTTTTGAGTAATGTAATGTTGTTCAATGTAAGCATGTCATTTTACATTACATCATGTTGTAGGTCAGATGCAATGTAACTTTTTATGATGCATTGTAAATGACAAAACATGCTGCAATATGTGATATATATTGGTACGTGCCCCTGATAACATCGCTTTTTCTTTAGAGTGTTGTCGCCTGAGCAGCTTGGGAGAAACCAGATGGGCTGTGAGGGGAAGATGAGCAATTCTGTCTTGCCCAAACTGCTAATGTGACAACACACTGTTAAGACAGGAGACAGCGAGGTGCATGTGTTAATATAATACAAGGCACCCACAGATGTCCCAAAGTTTTCGTTTAAAAAGCCCTGTTAAACAAACAAACAAAACCCAGAATCTCATCCTGTTTCAGTGACAGTGGGAAGATCTGCTGTTACTGTTGCACAAGGTAGGTAAGAAGTCAAATTTGGTTTAGATCTGTGGTATGTGCTAGTAAATACTTGCTACTCTTCTTCAGGAACAAACAAGGAATGTATTTTGCAATTGAGCATTTCAGTTGCTTCATCAATTTCAAATTTACTGTAATAAGTGTATATTTCTAGAGGATCTTCTATCTCAAAGGATGTTAAAATCTGTTACAGTTTTCCATCACATCCAAAGGGCTTCACTCCCCATTGAAAACCAGCCATTAGCTGAGGTGAAACTTGCAGGATTTCAACACAGAGCAACTTTATATGACTAATTATATGACCGTGTTTGAGTTTAAACTGTGTGGAAACACAGGCGAGTGTTATGTACTTAAAAATGCTGGAATTTTCCCAGGACGTTCTTACTTACAGAAAATGTGCTACAGGAATCTACCACAAGTGTCTCACTGCACAGCATTTCCACCTGCGTGGTGCCCCATAGGGATAGCAGCAAATGCAGTAAAAGGTCAATATTCTTAATGGTTTGAAATGTCCTTGTTAGGACATAAGGTGAATAAAAGGGGTTTTTTCCATAGTAGTGTGGCCGTGTGTAAGCTGTTCAACATTATGCTTTCACTATCATTAGTTTACTCTCATTTTGTTTCTAGACTGCAAGGCCTCTCAGTAGATTGCTTCCCTCGGTTCCTGTGTTTGTAAAAGGCCTGGCACAAAACCTCTAAGAACAACTACAACTTATAAATTGTATATAAAACACTACTAATTCTGCTTAATTCCATGCAGGGCTATCACTTCATTGATAACTCAGAAGCAAAAAAAGCACGAAGCGGCTCACCACTAACTTTTCTGTGCAGTAGAGTTTACTTTAAACAAAGAATTCTTCTGTCTCATCTCCACCAGTGTCCAAGCATACTGAGGTTGTAATGTTAGACCTGCAGAGCAATTTGTGTTGCAGATTTAGGTGGCATCACCCATCCATGTGTTTGGGTGTGTGTGTATTTCTCAATTGATTACATACTCTTCTCTCGTGGTGGGGTTGGCAGAGTTGCACACAGGCACCTAAATTACAAGTAGTAAACTACATCCAGAAGCCATTAGAAAAACAACACACTATCTTCGAAATTGTGTATTTTGGGGGGTGGAGTTGTGTAACTTCTTTCCCAAAAGTCACATTTTGTTTAAAATTTGGTTTTGGTCTTTTTTCTGTTTATTTGGAACACTTTGCTTTTTCTATTCCCTTTCCTGCCTATGTAGTCAGTCAAGTTGTTCACTAAAGTCTTTTCGGGAGTTTTGTTTGCATTCTGGTTTCTTCAAAAGTAGAAAAGTGAAAGCATAGGGGGAAAAAGGGGTAGAAAAAAGGCAGTAGAAAATAATTTGATGTAATGGTTAAAAATGCCTGAACTTGAAGAAGAAAGACTCTTATTTTGTGGGTTTGGGGTCTTTATTGAAGCCTTCCAGCAGTGAAGGGTTTTCTTTCTTTTCCCCTGTACTTGTAATGAGAATGTTGCTATATAATGAAAGAATCTACAGGACAAAATCTTTCCTGTTTTAACACAGATACCATGTCACTGGCTCTCTTCTACTTGTGCAGTTGTGATGAAAGCTATATGAATGGCTGAGCTGTTCCGAAAGGCAGTATTTTCATTCTGAGTGGAGAATAGCTGTGGGAAGACTAAGAGCTTCTTGATGCTGCTGCTTCTTTTTCCTCTAACTTTTCTTCTTTATTCAGCCGCAGTAGAAATTGGGTGGGAATTGATAATCCTTTAGGAATGTAGCTTTTGACACTTATCTGGTGGATGATAATTAATGCATTCCAAGAGGATTATCATAGTGGACTGTAGTTATAAAAGAGTGACATTCCATTTACGTGGAGTGAAACTTTAATATATGGCTGTCTCTACCACGTATTTTTAGGAGAAATCTTCAACCTTTCAGCTCCAGACCATGTAACTCCACCCAGTCCAGCTGTAATGAGCAACTATAGGCACAGGCAGTTTTTACCAGTATGGTACCATGTCTTAAAAGCACAGAAGACCCCAAAGCATTATTGTTAACACAGCATGTAGCTGTTTCTGAGATATTCAGGAGGAAGCATTTTGTTTGTTGACTTGAAGAGGAATAATGTTTGCAAAGGTTTTGAAATACAGAATGAAGGTTGAGTGCAGTGGGATTAAGACAGTTCTTTGATTTTTTTTAAGCAGCATTTTTTATTATAAACTTCACTGTAGTATTGCAATAGAATGAAATTTTCATAGACAAGCTGTTCAGAACTGAGATATCTTTAAAAACTTGCAAATTGCTATATCCCTCCAATAATAAAATTTATATTTTTGTGATTTATGACAGTGCTTTTAGGCAAGGTTAGCTGGTTTACACTACTGTATTTTGTAGTGTAGGGGAACAAAGCAGACCTTTTTCCTGAAATCAATGGGATTTGGGACTGACTTGACCATCCAACCATTACATGGCGGGGACAGGAGTCTGTCCTCCCACATGGGTCACAGGAATGTTTTGGCTCAGTTGAAAGGGACAGTCTCCTTATGGTATTGATTACTGGGAATGCAAAATTTTCCTGTAGTATTAGGAGATTAATGGGTTTTGTGTCTATTTAAAATACAAGATATTGATGAGATTGATATCTATGTATAACCACCTTTATGTTCCAAGTGTTGCAGAACTCAGTATGACAGCATCAAAAAGGCTATCACTGATTGTATTATACATTACTGTATAATCTAGGTGATTTTATAACATTAGAGCAGTAGCCTGCTATGATTCAACTGCAGGAAAAATTGTCAATATACATTTGAGTACACTTTTGCATTTGTTCTTTTATTCTCCTAAGTTAATCTTAGGGAGGAAGTGTTATTAGCCACCAGCCATTTGTCAGGATGGGCTTTGTTTTTGGTTTCATTGCACTGACTTCTACGTTGCATTGCAGATGCTATATGGATGCTAACAGGCTCACTGTGCTAATCTATAGCAGCAGTCCTTTCTCTCTCTCCAGCAAGAAAAACTCCTTTCTGATATTTCATTAGTGTGTTTAGTTGGTTCAGTATTAGAGTTTATGGTCTGGTTTTATGTTTAACTACCTTTTTGATATGAACTACTGCCAATCTGCAAAAAAGAGTATTTTTCAGTAAAAAAACTAAATCAAAGATGTCAGGCAATTCTCAGAACTACAAGAATTGTTTCAGAATCAAAGTATTCTGTAAGGTGCTCAAGTTGAGGTGGTACTCCTCCAATACATCCTGACGCACAGTAAAGATTGCATAAATGTTAAATAAGAATACCTTCTCAAAAAAATACATTTCCTTCATGTAGAAAACAAATTTGTGTCATAGAGTAGTGTAGGAAATGGAAATAATTTATAGGGTCCCCTAGTCAAGCCCGCATGAGATACAAGATTACTGAATAAAACAAGTTTTACAGTGTTCTGTCCCATCTTTGCTGTGAAAAGCAAAGACCCATTTAAATTGAAATTTTAAACAATTTCAAGAAGAAAAAAAACCTCAACATTTTGAAAAGAATGTAAACTCAACATTTATAAGGATCAAAATCCTTTTTAAATATATTGATGAAAAATATGTCCTAACATTGAAGTGGATGCAGGAAAGAGACCATATTTCAATCACTAAAAGCCCAATGGCTTAGCACCTTGCCAGGATCTTGGCTAGGCTGTCCACAGCTATTGTGGCAATTAGCTGAGAGACAGAGCCAAAATTAGTACCGTGAGCACAACAAATACAGGAGATACTTTCAAACCAAGAGACATCCTGGAGCAAATAAGTCACTGAAAGCCTTCATCTCTTATTTTTCATGGCAATATTCTTCTCTTATTTTACTTTGTCCTGATTTTTTTCACGTCTGTATTTTTACTTCTTTGCACTTTTGAGAAAATCTCCATTTTTTCTGGCCCCATTGGAAGGCACCATGACAATTTGATGTTTCTTGGCCCCTCACTTGTAAGAGATGAGGGTTGCAGTTTTCTGGCTTTTTGACATCAGCAAAATAGTCCTTGGTTGTGCTGAAGATTAATGTCCGAACATAGTCTGGTACGTACAAAATATTTCAGGTGAAAACTTGGTCTCATCATCACCTTAATGTCACATTCTTTCCTCTTCCAAAAAAAAAGTAAGCAAGAGGCATTCATACATATGCTACATCTGGCTTGATTTCTTTTTCTCTTTCAGTTTTTAGGTTCAAATAGTAGTAATGATTAATAACATAATGGCTCTGAGACATTTAATTCTTCTCTCAAAAAGGGAGCTAGTAAATTTATTCTTTCACAAAAGGACATCCATTTTAAGTGCATAGGGAAAATGTATCAAAATATTAATTAGACTTTTCTTTTGTTTTGCTAGTTTGCATTAGACAGATGGAATTCTGATCTTTAACAGCATCATGACTCATGAAACTGCTTGTGTACTAAAATGCCATTATTAACACAACAGTAGTTTTCAGCAGTTGGTAATTATTGGCATAATTAAACATTTATCAAGAAACAAGTATTTATCATTCATTAAACTTTCATTAAAAATCCATCTTAGCACAAGCTAGATTAGCCAGTGATTTTCAAGTGATAACTTCTTAACTTCTGGCAGGAACATAGAGCATTTTGATGGCAAAGAAAGTCGTGCATAATGCAACCTTTCAGGTTTTGTAAGCAGTTATAACATTTCAGGCTTACAAGTGCTATTTTTAAGCATTCTATAAGACTCAGACAAGAAAGTACTTGGCTATTTCCTGTAGGGTTTACTAAGTTTGGCACTTCTTAACAGTGTATTTGGAAAAACAAGATGCCTTTGGCCGTGAAAAGCCAGTGCTAAGTTTGCTTTATAACTGCATTTACATGACTTAAATTCCCTCAAAGCCTGATATGTTTACATATATTAGGACATTGAAATTTATTTTTGTTAATGGATCATCTCATAAAATCTGCCTTATGGTTTTGCAAAAGGATGGTATCTCAGACTAGATGTTTGTAATTGGAAAATCGTGAAGAGATGTCTGGTCCTGATATAGTATTCTCCAACACTTCAATACTTCATGTCACTGAAGAAGAAAATAAGCATATTTTCTTATTTAAAAGAAAGAGACCCATTACATCTCTGAAAGGTTTTGGTTTTATTTTGCAGAGTGAAGTATGAGATGTTATGCCCGGTCTGTTCAGTTTTGATCTATTCTTTGGGATGGCAGATTGATTATTTTTTGCATGTTTAGGTATGAATAAAGTTAAAGTAATTTGTGTGAATTTCAACGTGCAGAAAAATAAGATTAGTCAATGCCCTGTAGTTCCCTCTCATTCCAGTTTTCTTATTTAACTCTTTTTAAGTCTTTTCTCCTTGGTTATTTATTTTCCTTGGTTCTTGTCTGCCATTTCCACTAACCCTGATTATCGCGGAAGCACTGGCTTACTTAATCTTACAGCAACCGATTGGCTATCTTACCTCCCAGCCCTTTGTTTCCTCTCTTGCTCATAAGTATGAGAGGATGGATTACTTAACCCCTCCTATACAGTCACTGTTTTGCAAGAGGTACCAATTTGGCAAGGTTACTGTAAGTTTAAAACGCTGTAATGTGATTGTCTAGATTGTGGTGGAGAAAAAAACAATATTTAGTGAGCAAGACTGTCTCAGAAAGCTCCTTCACGTACATGCAAGAGCTTCACATCTTAGCCCATATTCAGCAACTTTGTGTTTTCTCTTGGGCAAAAAATTTACTGTATCAGTGCTTTTATGTCACAAGAATGAATTGAATTCGTACCCTTTAGTGCAAACAACAATAGACAGAGTGGTAACCTAGTGGAAAACAAATAGATGCCCCGTCCCTTTTGGGGATTCAGAGAGGTTCAGAAAGATGGAGCTGACGGTAGAGAGGTGGCAGATAAAAACAGGCTGAAGCAGGAAAGAATCCTGCGGTCATTTATTACCATGCCATCTTCATAGTGTTTGCTGAACCAAGGTGCAGAGTAATGATTCAGACAAATGATGTTAATAATAATAGCTGGCCCTTTGGCAAAAATGGAATACCTAGTATTGCAGCATGAGACCTAATCAGATTCTCCAAAAGTTGCTTCAGACCGATAGAATTTTTTGTCATCAGGTTTTCCATCAATAGATTCTCCCCGGATACTATATTTTTTAAGGAGGCAAAGTGATAAACAGTTATTTTCCATGAGGGCAAAAACCCCAAATATTTTAAATATTATGATATGTAATTTATAGATTAAAGCTACTTTTAAAATTCCATGGTATTTCTAGTTTGTTTTTTCATTGGTATCTGCAAGATACTCATAGTAATCATGGATTACTTGATCACATTTAGAAACTTTCCGAAGTTTATTATCTTCTTTTTTTTTTAATGTAATCAACACAGAATTCACCTTATTGTAAGTGAATAACTATGTGCATTCTTTACAGTAGTTTTGTTGCACACAGAGTATCACTGGTAAAAATTATCTCCTTGCAAAGCCAGGCTGTGGATTTTAAACAAGGGGAAGTTGCTCGTAACTGCTGTTCTGATGAACTGCTTTGATCTGTTGTTCAGAATTTTTACATAAAAGAATATTTGCACCCAAAAAAGCTTCCTAACCATTTTGCACTGTACAGATTTTGCTGTTCTTTTTACTAATACCTGCAGTTTTTAGGCATATAGGTTGCAATTATTTTTATTAGCTGTTTTTCTGTTAACAACATTACCAACATCTGTTTTAATCTAAACATCATCAGATTTATTAATTAGGTGCATTTTGGCATCAATTTATCACACATGCTTTGACACTTTTGATACTTGAAGTGTAAGCTATTATGTGTAATGAAAAAAAAAGTATGATTTGGGGTAAGTGTTATACATCATCTGTAGGGGACAATTATGTTGGCATGTGGGAGGTTAATGTACACACTCTAGATTCCTTTGCTTGATTTGCTGTTTTCTTCTTCATAACTCTAGGTAAACAGTTTGTGCTGCTATTTAATGCACAGGTTAAGTGTAGTTCCAGGCTATTATACATCATTAGAGTAAGTAATATTCAGCTGTGGAAGAAAGATGGAAGCTTTTCACTTGTAGCCACTTGGACATTTCATTTTTCATCTAGTATGCCACTGCAAAAATTAGTTGTGGCAGGCCTGATGTAATTTATAGCCTGGTACCCTGAAATTAAGCAATGAATCACACCATTTTGGCTGATTAGAGTTAATGCATTTTTCCCAATGACATATTTTGTAAAACAATGCAGTTTATTCTAAACTTTGCCTTAACCGACCTAGTAATTTCTCACGTCAACCTGTTCAATGGATTGTACCATGTACAGTGAACTCTATCACCAGATTTCTTTTGGTATTGTTTTGTAGTTATCTCCCAGCTTAAAGGGACAGCTTCAAGCTTTTCTTTCCTAATTTTCTCAGTAAAAAACATCAACTTTCCCTCCATCCCTGACCTTCCATTCTCAAACCAGACAATTGAGAAGCAAAACACAGAATAACACAATTCAATGCAGCTTGATTGAAAGTGGAGGGTGTAATGATCAAGTGAGTAGAGACCATTGGATTGTGCCTCAGGCCTTCACACTCTGGATCTGGTCAATAACAAATTTATTACTAATCAAATCCAATAAATACAAAACAGCATACATTTATTTTTATTTGGCACCCAGCTGGTCACAGAATAATAATAAAGCAGGTAATCAGAGAGACTGCCTTTCGGAATAAAATGATGTAGCCAAAGCGTGCTGCACTTAAAACTCCTGCATATAATAAGCAGATGGCCAGTCCCCAAGAAGCCTTGTTGTGTTTGTCTGATTACCAGTGGGCATTGTGTCCCACTTGCCTGTGCAATATATTAATGGTTCCAGCTCTTGAGTTCAGAGAATTCTGTTTTCTGAGATACTTTGTGATAGGGAGAGGTATCACTGCAGAACAGGATCTATAGGTATTAGTGTCAAGAAGAATAATGTCTTCCTTGCCCTTTTTCCTGGGTTATTGCATAGGGCATGCAAAGACTGGAATGAGTTAATAGAAAACAAAGAAAGTAAAGGTGTTTGGGGAATGGAATGAAATCAACAACATAGCTGAGACACGTGAATTTTACTATTGCCAAAAATATTATGCCACTGTTCTTTCCCCCCAAGTACTGACATGCATAAGAGCACGAGACATAGTCATTGCAGGCATCTTATACCATGTAAGACCGACACAGACAAACAGGGCTTAGCTATTTTAAAGCTGACATTCAGTATCCAGGATTTTTTTTTTTATTCACATATTTTTATATGTGCATGCATGAAATGCAGCTAAAAATTCTCGTTGCTGCAATTTGTTATGCACATTATGAATTACAAAGTGTATGCAAAGATGCAAACTGAATAAAATTATTGGGAATATTTTACAATACCAAAAGGGCAGCTACTGTTGTTTGAAAGTCAGATAGTAAAAAATTTCTTATTTCTCTGTCGATGGAGTCCCTGTATTTTTGAACAGTCTGTGGAAACCAGCAAGAGTCTGTAACATGCAGGAGAAAAAGGCAGCACACCTGCAAGACTCCAGCCTACCTTGTTCACACCCAGGATAGGAGAAAATGATTTATTATCTGTCCCTTGAATTTCTCTGAGCATTCTGTCTAAACTTTAAAAGCAGATTACATTTGCGATTAAACCTTAACAAATGTTGTTTTAACTAGACTGCAATATATGTTATTGACAACAAGCTTTTTTCCCCTGAAAATAACATTGGTGCTTAGGCATGCAATTTACAAAAATGACAAGGAAGGGTGGTACTTTTCCCAAGGTGAATGTGAGTTGACTGATTAGCTGGTATTTTAACTTAGATTCTTGCAAATTACAGACATAGGAAACCCTGCAATTTATATGTACTTTAGAAGTGAAAGCTTTAATCCCATGATTCATGAAAGTAAAGTGGTAATAATTTAAGTACCATATTTTATTTATCCCTTAGAGTTGTCAGCTGATACCAGAAGTATTCTCACTATTTTTGGGTTGCTGCCTTTGGCCACCTAATTGCTTCTTAGGAAGTAAGAGGGAAATTGCTTATATAACTACATGGATTGTCTTTGGCAACGTCAAGCCAAGGCATCAATCAGTCCATCTGGGTAAAATCACAAGCTGACTCCGATATTGCTAAATATTTATACTGTCAAATACACACAGACATCCAGATGAAAAGAGGCATTCATTAGGAATGCTCCAGCTTGTCAGTTTAAAGATGTAGATTAGAGCAAAACCTCCCACTATGATACTGAGTGCTCAGGAAAAGTCTATATTTAGCCATTCTGAGCAATAAATATCATCATATTGCCTCATTTAGGTAAATAGAGAATGAATATTGTCAAGATGATCTAGAGATAATGTAAACAGATCCCTGTTCAGAGTCTGTGTTACTAGGGTAAATTCCAGGACATTGGTGTGCTGCTGATGCTTTTTGGTTTAACCCTATTTCTAATCGTGTTCTTATCCCCTTTACATTAACAGTAAGATTTCTTCTTTGCAGATCAGAAGAGAAAAGGGTGGGGGAAAAGAGATAAGGTGGGGTTTCTTTTTAAACAAAAGTTGATTTTAAATTCTAACTGAGCTGTTACATTAATTAGTAGTTTTGCTCTAATATTTTCTTGGCACTGATAAAGACTGCTGCTGCTGCTGCTTTTAGAAAAATACTGCTCTCTGTAGCAACGCTGAAGCTCATTCCAGGCTTTAACATGGGAACTGACAAAGCCCATCAGTCAGCAGAACATCACAGCTCTGAGGTTAAGACAAGATTTCAAGAGTACACACAGTTAAGACTCATAGTGGAATTTCTTTTATAGCACTTTCTTTTTCCGTGATAAGATGAGGCATATTGTAAGAATAAGCAATGAAAGATGAGTAGTTTCATGAGAATTAAGTTACAGTCCAGCTTCAAAGTGGGTGGCTTGTCCTGACAAATTAAGAGAAAAATTTGTTCACTATACTGTACTATACTATATACACAAAAAAGATAGCAGAAGGATTTTTTTACCTTTTGGGGAAGGCATGTGCCTCTCTCCATAGAATTAGCACCTTGGAAGTTACATACAAGGAGAGTGGCGACTGACATCAAAGTTTTAGTTAATTGCGCAAGATGATTTTTTAGATTAATAATTAACATCTCTCTTTATAACTAAATATCTTTAATTAATCAGCAAATCATAATGTGGAGACTAATTAACTTCAAACTCAAATCTTAACAGAAAATCCATATTACTATCCAGCATCATTAATTGCTTTAGTAATCAAAGTTATTCCCCATGGGATTTGACATAAAGCTTTGTAGGTTTATAAATGGAGCTATTATCAGGGAAAAAAAAAATTTAAAAACACATTTAGGAAGGAGCTTCCAATAGCATTATAGATAACTAAGGTATTAGATGGGAAATTTAAATAAGTTTTTATTTTGTCTGTATTACATTATCAATAATCCACTCACTGAAGCTGGGTAAGTAACTAAAAGAGTACAATTCCCTTCTTACCATGTGTGCATAGTTTTTTGTTGGGTTTTTTTTTTTCCTTTTGGGGTTACAGCAGTGATTCCTGTCAGAGGATTCATTTGTCAGTGTCTTTTAAAAATATGCTGCACTTTCTGATAGTGTTTGCTGTGATGCTATCCATACTAGTTATCTGTTTAAGAAATTGATTAAGAGCTGTTTATGCCCCGGTATGATTCACAAGAAAGTACCAAAAAACCTGAAGAAGGATTGAGCCATAAAATACAGAAATATCTTTAGCAGTTGATTAGTTAGTGTTCAGTGGAAAAAAAGGACAAAGTAGGGCTGTTATGCCAAAGAACCTTGGCCCAAACAAATCTTATTTTAATTAGCACGGTCATCACAACTAGGAAGATTTGGAATGTGTTCATGTTAATTTTTAATAAACAGGAAAGCCAATAGTACCATTACAGCACGCTGAAATCCCATAGCTGTTTTTCATTTAGAAGTTAGGCTTTGAAATTGTGTCTAAAAATCCGCATTTCAATTATTTTATCACCTAGTCTTGCAAGTGCACACATCTGATACTGTTCTTTTGTGTGGCAGCTGTAAAAATCGTAAGCAATTTTTACTGTCAAGAAAACTCTGAATAAATAGAGGCTGTTAACTTAGGCAGATATCTGAGGTTATTTGGTGGCAATCAAGAACTCACAGCACTTCAACTAATGGGTTATGATCAGAAACTGTTCCTAATAGCCAGCTAGACGGATCTGAATATGAAGATTTCTATAATTTTGTTGTCAGCTTGTGATGTACTCTAGTGCTAATTATTTGGAACAATTATGTTTTCCTAATAACAAAAGAAGAAGCAGTGAATTAAGCAGGCTTACCTTCAGATCTTTAGATAACAGTTTAAATGCACTTGCCATTAAGAAATAACATTTCTTTTTCCTGTATGGAACCCTAATTATTGAAGATGCTTGTCTTTTAAAATCTACTTCTACTATTTTTAAGAATGTTCAATGTGTCAGTTTACACTGATGACTTCAGTAACTAGTATTTTCTCAGTCTTAGTTTTATGCCCGTACCTCCCATAGACTGCTTACTTCATTTGGTTATTCAAAAACCATAATTAGTGCAGTAATTAACATGTGGATCCTTCAAAGGAAGACTGTTAGAATCATGGGACGTCTCTCATCATTCTTGCTGATGTATAGATGATAAAAAAGACTTGGTTGAGGTGACAACAGGATTTGTATTACTGCACATTATCCAAACTGCAGGGAAATTCAGACAGGACTGTGGTCCATAGAGTCTTTCCTTCTGAAAAAAGTAATTATCCACACTGTTTCTATAATGTAACTAGGTGTTATCCTGCATTTGCAGCTGTCAAATCATTTGTTTTAAAACCATTTTTATACCTTGTGAATACTTGAAAGTTTGAGGGGTTGCATGTTGTCTTTTCAGCAATTACAGAAGTGGGGTGCAGCAAGTGCAGCAACAAAAACAATAATAATAGTAATTTATATAAACATAACAGATTCCTTCTTGACAGTTGATTTCAGAGATGTTTATGGTAATGTTTAGTTGATACCGTCATAAGATTGCATTCATAAAGAATAGGCCAAATTTCATTTTGTTTATTTTCCCTGGAGAAAATATATTTGTTTGTTTGAGATTTCAGATAAGCTGAATCTGTTGTGTTTTCAAGCCATAGTAAATCAGTTGCTGATACACGAATCTCTGTATGGCTCATGTAAACATATTCCAGTGTTTCTCTGAGATGCTTATAGTCAATGTTTTCAGCTTCAATATACAATGTTTTAAATTAGTGCATTAAGGAAATTCACATTCTTTCATTCGGCCTTTAACTTTCTGTAAGTAGTGATCCTCTTTTTCACATTCAGTGACACATGCCAGAAAAATTCAGTATTTTACCCTACAGGCAGCCCATGGGACTGGGATGAAATGGCCTCTATACATAGGGTATGACTTTATTTGCTAAAGAGGTTATTTGAAAAAGCCCTTAGGGTACTGCTGCCCTTTTGTCCCTCAAACTAGTAGGGGGAAAAATATAAAAGGAACTACATAGTAATCCCTTGTAGACAGGTGACCTTAAGCCAATTCTATACTATAAGGTTTGTTTCCATTTAAACTCAAAACAGACAAAAGAAAAAAGCAAAATGCAGGTTTTAATCTGTTGCAGAAACATTGCCATTTCTTTTTTCTGTAAATGTCTGTCAAATACAGACAACTTTTACTGCAAATTTATAAAACTGAGTATCATTCTGTATAATTTAATTTAACATTCTGTAGATGATATGCCCTATATTTTAGCAAAAATAGCATCTGAGGACTGATGGAAATAAACCTACCTCTGTTCATTTCAGGTAACCTGTTCAGAATTTTATTTTCTTTACAACTGTTTAAATTCTGCAAGTACAGCCGAGCACAATTATGCAAACCTTCTGATTCCAGTCTTAACATTAAAAATCAGTCACCATCAGGATCCACTGGAAAAATCAACAATCACTTTTGTCCTCTGAATTTCTCCGATGTTATCACAGGGTTATGGTCCCACTGCACATCCACCATTTGGTGGTGGTGTATTTGGTGTTTAAACCTGTGTTCAGCCATAATAGTTTTCCAATGAAGGAAGGCCACAATATTATTTTTTATATCATGCAATCAGCTGTTACAAGATAATATGTACCATCCTAATGCGAAACTGCTTTTCTCCAGGCAGGCTTCAAAACACCCTTATAAATTATGAGCAGCAGTTCTGAACCCACCTCAGGATAGCCTCTCATAAGTCACAGGTGTGACATCACAGAGCACTGTAATTAATGGATGTTATGCCACTCCCTTGACTTATGAGTTTTACAGAGGGTTTTAATTACTTTTGAGTTTAAGCCATTTTGGCAGAATTTTGAAGGAACTCCAATGGCAGCCTCTTCTGAATGAAGCTGTTCTAGTGACATTTGGAAAATGAGCCACTCTGGTGGCTGAAGGAAAACGTCTCAGCTGTTCTTCACGCCTGGTAGTCTGGAGGGAGGTTAAAGGAAACGGCTTCTGTCGACTGCTGCAGGCACTGAGTTACTGTGTTCCTTTTCTGCATCAGGGGAGGAGCTGTGAAAATCGTGGTCAAATCCACATACTAAATCAAATAAAAGAGGGAAAATATCTGAAAAGCCAAGAATGTCTTGAAGAGTTATCATGGTGTTATCAACCTGATTTGGGGTATAGAGAAGCTTTGTTTTGATGTGAATGCAGACTTCATGTAACTGGTAAAGAAGAAATGTCATAATTTTTCACCTATCAAGAATGAATTATAGATGATCACCAGTTAATCAGCATTTAAAACATTACTTTGGTTTCAGTGCCAAAATCCAGTATCAGAAGAGCTTCACCCCTCATACACATACACACCAGAATGCACATATCACATTATTAAGTTAACTCAGGTGTAAAGCTTTGTTCTCTAAACAGCTGAAGCTTCGTGTCATTGTTTATGTGCACAAAACACACATATTTCTCCATATGTTGGCACCATATTGGTGTTATCACCATAGCATTCCCTCCTCTTCAGATGATCTTTTGTTATAACATTTGTTTTTGTGAGGCAAATAAAATATAGTAAATGTAAACCAATTATTTAACCAAATTACTTTGATCGTGGGAAACTGACAATTAGCGTTACAGCTTCTCAGCAGTGAAATCCACACAATAGAGGAGACTGTGATATTCTGTACTGCAGTGTTAGTCGACGTAGTGCATTTATTTTGTGTAGCAAGCTGTGAGAGAGGAGGAGAGAAGTGCGGGAGACGAGCAAAGTCCGTCTTGATGAACTGTTATTCTGTATCTGTGCTGTGTTTTGTGCATTGTTTAGTTTTTCTGAGTTTGCTTGTTAATATATTGGGACAGCTCTTCACAGCAACCTTCACGACTTATGTCAACACCTAAAGCATATACACGTGGGTACGAGATGATCAGCTAATTAATCAAGGAGTTAGAAACTTGCCAAAATGCCATTTGTCATTTTGATTTCTAGTAAATACTGATGACAGGGTTAGTTTGGTTACCTATAACCACTATCCACTTCAACAGTCTTATCTTTTGCACATGAATTGGAGGAAAAGTATTGAAATCATAGGCATTGGTATACCCACAGGATATGATTTATTCTCAAACCTTGAATGCATCAGCCCTTCCATGAAATAGCTGTGTTAGGGGAGCATTCTGGGCGTTGTCATGCAAATGGGGCCACCAAACATGCCACTTTGCTTCAAAATTGAAGCATTTGCTCTGCAGTGACAAGTAGCTTTTAAAACTGGAGCAGGGTTTTCTGAGCTAAGTGGGCAACCCTATCAATCCTCTGAGATCCACTTTCTAAAATAAGTACCTGTACATGAAGTCCTAATTCCACATCTGAGTGCTCAGATTGGCACTTACTACACATCCATACATCTCTGTCACCCATTTAACCAGGCCAATCTCATTCTGATGCAGATTAAGGTGGTCCTTTATCCTTGAGTATTGTCCTTCTCCCACAATCATACAATAAAAAAACCACCAGAAGATGCACTAGTACTGAGAAGTTGAGGTGATCTGGTATTCAGCAACTCTTAAAGGCAAGGTCTCATGATACATAGCTTCAACCAGTACAGATTTTAATTAATGCTACAGCATCTTCTCAGCAGCCTTCAAGAATTTAGCCAGTAGGTCATGAGGGAAAAGCAAGTGCTCACCTGCCTCACAGTTCACAGAAAATACCTGTAATCAGAAATTATTTTTGTCTAGTTTTGGGACCAACTTCAGAAATGGTAAGAAAATGTGACATATGTTTTTCTCTCTCTCTCTGTACAAAAATGAGCACATCCCAAATGCTACTTTTGGCTGTGCTTATGCAAAGGGGTGTGGAAAGAGCAACAGCCTTAAACGCAGTGATTCAGGATCAGGTAGCTTTTAACCAGCATCCTAATGCCCATTAGAAACCAGAATGGATTTCAGAGCACTGGCATTAAATGATAAAGAATTTACAGAATCCAGATTTTTATTTTAATCCAAAATTGTACTAATTGCTTTGTGACTCAGTGGGAATTTTGTCCATGTCCTGAATGTGGACACAATTTTATTCCTAATCTCTGACCAGTATTGTTCCATGGGCTGCACTGTGTTCCATGGAGGTGACAAAGCTATAGTTGCAAATAATGGGTCCATCATAGTAATGGAAGTACTTGATCTGCTGCCCAAGTAAGGATTTCTAGAAGGTAATGGAAACAGTGGGTACTGGATAACTGCAATGCTGGAACAGTCAGGCTTCTCAAATCCCTTGTGGTCCAGTGTCAGTGGCACTCTCAGTGTGGTGCTGCATGATGCCTCAGCAATGGCTAATGGTTTCTGTACATGCAGGTTTGGGTATCGAATTCAAAGCATTCACGTTTGAAAATGTAGATCTCAAGGATTTCACAGCTTGTTAGGCCTTTTCGGTCATGTATGTCTGTCCTCAGAAACAGGAGCTTTCTTGGGATGACTGGGTAAAGTTATGGAGAGAGTTGCTTTCAAAGTTGGGTTTTCTGGTGTTTGCAGCACATTTAGATGGTACCTCGACTCTAGGAACCAAATTACCCTCAGACCATCCCAACATATAATTCTTTAAATATTTGGGTTCAAATTCTTAATGTTGGTGTGAATGCATTCATAAAAGAAAAAGAAAGGATGTTGAGAAATAGCTATTGCAGTTACCCCTCTTTGTTGTTGTTGTTGTTGTTGTCGCCTGTTGGCTACATTATCTCCCAACCTCTTTTTGAGCCGTTATTTAAGTAAAACTTGGTGTTACATTTCCTTTTATTACGAATGCTATTTATACACAAATTGGAGCAGATCATGATGCAGCAAAGAACTTTTTATACGGCATAGATTGTGCAGCAAAAGAGTGCTTTATCAGCATTACATGCCTCAGTGAGGAATGTTTTGCTGTTTTAAATCTCATCATTATGAGAAGAATTTGTTATCTGGGTACAAAGATTTTACTGGGAACTATTGAGCTAGGCTGTTGTCATCTAACTGAAAATGCAATCATGTTCATGGTAATTAGACAGGGGGATTAATGAAAAACCCACACTATATATGCTGTTTACATACAACCTCAGAGATCTATTGTATCAGTTAAAACATGGTCACATTCATTTTTATTTCCTTGCCATGGGACAGTCCCAGAAATTATGGGCAATCCTTTGCCCTTCTGCACTCAAACTCCTTGTATACAAACATGATGCAAAGTGAAGATGGTTGAGGTTCCATGGAGACAAAGCACATGGTGTGACAGGCCCGTCTGTGCCAGCTTTACGAAACAGAAGTGCCCAGTGTGACCATCCTTGCCTTTTGTTCCACACAACGCTGCTGAGGCCAAGGGTTTGTGAGTGCTGCTGGTGGAGTCTGCAAACCTCGCTCTGTCTGGCTGCTCCCTCCCCTGTGCTGTTGGTTCTCAGCTGCACTGCAAGCTTCCCTGCCCCCACGATTTCCCCCCTTTACCCAGCCCTTTTCCCCAGATGAATCTGAGGTAGAACGTCCTAGCAATTTTCCAAGGTTTTGGGCTCAAAGACTAAACTAATTTATTTTTGAATTGCAGATCAAACATAAACTGCAAAGAAGCATTTAATCAGTTAGGAGAAACAAGGGTATGGCTTGTTTAAGTCCCAGAATCCATAAACCTGTAATGATTTTATTATATTGGTGTCAGTTTTCATTATTTTCATAAATGGGTGTTCCCTGCTTAATGCATGATATTTGCATCTGATGAACCAATGAGTTTAAACATGGTTTGTTTTAATGCTTTGTGAATTTGCATCCAAATTCATCAGAAGTAATTCTATTTGAAATCACACAGGGCTAAACGCAGTGGTTGTAAATCCATTTGAATTGAGATGCCAGAATCAGCCCATTAATCTACAAATCTGCAATATAATTTTAGTATGGTTGGTGGGCTTTGGGTCTGTTTTTTCGTGATGAGGCTGCAGGGATACCAAGTGCATATGTGGGAGGGGAAGTGTTTGAGGAGGTTGTAATAAATTGACCAAGTGGGAGCATATCTTCATTATGGAAACCAGCCTGTGAAAGGAACATATGAAAGGCCAGAGACCATGGTTTGAGCATGTCTGTCGCTGCCAGTTGAGGTAGTAGCATGAGGACAAAGCAAGTCTGTCAAATAAGCAGATTCCCATATATTTAGGATGATAGAGATTGGCATCAGCGCTGTCCATTCTGTCTTCAGAGTGTCAGAGCTCACCCAGAGCTTGAAGTAGTGCTACAACCTGCATTTAGTATTTGAAGTCCTCTTGCTAAACACTCTGTTACCTTGGATTTTTCTGTGGTCTGTTGTTAAAAAGGGGATGAATAAATGAAGCAAGGTTCACCTCCAACAGAAATGGGCTGGTTTTGGAAAGAGGGGAGGGGGCTGTACTGTAGCAAACAGTGCTTCATTTCTTGAAAGCTGTAGAAGAAATGTGTATTTCTTTCAGAGAAAATGGACAATTAGTTTAATTTCTGTGTTCTTAAATAGACTGAAATGTCTGAAATTGAGACATTTGTTTAAGCTAATTGTTACCAGATTTTAAGATGAATATATCATTGTCTGAGAGTGCAAAAGAATGTATGTATAAGAGGGATTACTCTCTAAGAAAAAAGGTTTATCAACAACATTTTCCACACTGCACATACTTCTGAAATGTAACAATGAAGTTTTGGATAAAGCTATTTAAAGAAAGTAAATGGTACATGTTAAAAATACAAACATGCTTAGTTATCCATAATGTACATTACCTTTTAAAGGAAGGTATTAATTCATTTATTTGAATAGGTGACAATTCAAAATGGAATTCAGCTGATACTTTTGAAAATATTAATGTAATTATTTTGCTTCATTACAATCAAGCTGAATTCAGTTTGAGAGGTATGTGTTTGGCTAAGTGATATTTAGCTAAGTTTGTGTCTGCCTTCCTCTGGGAGCTAGCTGTCCTGGTTTGGCCCTTGCGAAGCTGAAATTCAGAAATCTGTGTCCCTGTTTTGAATGGCTTGGACTGGAGCTAACAGGGTCCAGCTTAGAAAAGCATTTAGACCTGTGCTTAGCATTAGCTCTATGCTTAATTCCCAAAAGTCTAACTACAGGCCCCTTCTTCTGCACTTGCAAGAATTGCGATGAGCAGGAAGTCTGCCGTCTGACATCTGTGAAATGAGCTGGTAGACTTGAGTCTTTTTCATAATGAACCAGTTTCCATCTCATAAAATTCTGTAATTGCAGTTGGTATCAGTGGACACCTATGACAATCTCAGCAGAGATTGCAGCCCGGCATTCCTCATTATAGGATACATGGACACTGAACTCCTCTCTGCTCATGAATGTGGGGTTGAGTCATTGACAGGGCATTATCAGGAAAATTGCAGTGATGTGACTAGAGCTTCCCGGTGGGTAAATGGAGTACCTCAACTCTTGGAGTTGACAATAGGCTCTCCTAAGAAATGATAATGCAGTGATTAAGATTTAAAACTGGGACTTAGCACACCTTGGAATTCTTGTGTGACCCTGGCAGCACACTTCTTATTGTTTTCCACTTTTCTGCCTGAAAAGTTAGTATAATGCTTATTCCATTTTTATGGTGTTATTTAGTGATAAATGTGTTACCAATTGTGAGCAATTCACAAGATACAGTTTTAGATAGATGCTATTAGATTTTAAGTCTGTTCTGTTCAGTTTGCATTTACATGTTCTTGTGCCCAGCACTAGTGGAAAGCAGGCCAATTTTATTTTGCTTCCTAATTCTGCATTGAGGAAATCAGCTTTATGCAAAGATACCTAAAAATCTTTCATAAAATTCACTCTATTGTGAGAGGCCCTAGAAAAAAAATAACATGTGAAAGAAGAAAAACATTAATTTTGAACTTCTTTTAGGCACTGATATAATTTTTGCTCTGTCTGTGTACATTTTCATATGTGCATTTTCTTTTTATAAAGAAAATAATCTTCAAAAATCTTTTGAATCTTTTTATTTCAGTAGAAGCACTTGAATAATGTTTTAAGGGTACTTGGAGACACAATGAAAGAAATGGTGAACTTCAGTGAGTTTTGGAGGACTGGAACATATCCCAGAAGTTATAGCTATAGAATCTATAAGGCCTACCTGTGTCTTGCAGCAGCTGTTTGAACCCGTGATGCCATGGGCTGCTCCAAAGCTCTGTAATTTGCACAGATTTGAAATAGCAAACCACAATGAGTCCTGGCAATTGATCTGTTCCATGCCAGAAGTTAGAAAACTCTGAGCTGACTAAACTAAAGTAGCTGGAAAAACAGTAAGAAATATTTTTTTAAAGAGGTAGCTGAAATAACCTTTTAACAAAAGTGTCAGCAGGAGCTGTTAGTTTCTTAGTGGTTTTGAAAATCAGATCTTCCAGGTATCTCACTCCAGGCTTCTGGGGTTGTTTTTTTGTTTGGGTTTGGTTTTTGTTTTGGTTTGGTTTTATTTTTGGTGGGGTTGTTATCTGGTCTCCATTTTGTCACATATCTCAAGCTTTATTGCTTTTACAGAAATTATCATGAATTCCTCTCAAATTTTGTCTACTGTACAAAAAATGTGAAGTTCCAGCAATAGTAAAAGTGCTTGGCTTCATTTATGCTATGGCTAAGAGTGCTGTACCAGGTCCTAGGTATGATGGCATTCACTGCAGCATGCACCATGCTACAGACAAGTGAACCATGGTGTTTTCAAACCACTTGATATCTTTTAGCTAGCATGGTTTTAAGCATTACTTGCCTTCGGTTGGAGACAGACATAGATAATAACTCTTTGAACAAGTGCTTTCGAGGTTGAGAACTAAGTGGCATTTTAAAATATTTTAGATAAATATGCTCATTATTTAATTTTAAAATATTCATTCTTTTCCTAGTCAAGTTGGGTCTCAGGAAGGAAAAAAATTAAAAGGGGTTGTTTATTAGTCCATATTTGACTAGGATTCATGCTTCATATGATTGACAGTCATTGCAAGTTTTTGGGTTTCAAGACTTAAGGCACCACAGTCTTCAGTGAACTTTAGTTCAGAATGGAGATGTTTAGAAAAGTTTTCTAAGTAGCTGCTGTAGAATCCTGTGCTGCTTTTCACTGAATTGTTCTGGAATAGAATGGATTTGCCGTATAAATGGTGATGAGCTGGGTTAAGTCATACTCTTAACTACTGTACAATCTATTTATTCCATCTGGGAGCTTCATCACCCTGGCACCTGAAAGTGGATGAGGCAGCTGAATTGACTTTCCATTTCTCACCATGTCTAACCATCTTCCTGCAGTATGACATAAACATTCTAGTCTTTCGTCAAAATAAGACTATGCTTATGGAATAGGGACAAAAATTTTCCTCCCTCTCTAGCATCTGCAGATTATGTAGCCAGAATACCTGCACTTAAACTTTCAATATTTCCATTCAAGTCAGACTTCTAACAGTTTGTGTTTCACTATTCTGAATATTCTTTAGTCAAGATCTCTCTTCTAGAAAGATCAATACATAATTTAGTTGTATCTGTACCAGAACAATGTGCAGCAGACATGCCTTTGAATGTGCAATTAAAAGTTGCTTTGGCCTGTTTTCTTTTCCTGTTTTACATTTCATAAACTCATATGTAATTTGATGAACACTGTCATTCTTTAAATTTCTTCAGCATTATCTAGGGACTTGTGTCTCATTGAATATAATTTTTTACTTTCTCCACAAGTGCTAGTATGCAGTAGCACAAGTTTGGTCTTACATTATTATTTTCTTATTTACTTAATGCTGGTTTTCTTTGTATTGATGTTAATGCCTCCAGTTTGGTGTTAGCTCCCTGTGCCATCTAAAAGCTGTTGATTTCTACCTCTAGTAAAGCTACAATTTAGGTAGCCTTGTCAACAGAGTAATTATTCAGCTCTTGAACACACAGCTTTGCAGCCAAGTGCAAGCAGCATGGTAAGGAGGTTCTGAGCCCTTTGGAAAAGCTGCAGTTCAACAGTTTACTTTGCATTTCCCACGCAGCCCAGTTCCTGCATCAACAGTGTTCAGCAACAGCCCAGAAAGTAGCAGCTTTGGTATCTTCTGACTTGCTTTACCTACCTTTGCTTTACTTGCTTTACCTTTCCTGCCTTGTGCTTTCTAACACTGGAAGTGGAAGTTCATTTAAGTGCTACTCTATCACTAGCACTGAAAATATATTTCTGTCAGCAGAAAGGTCAATTACATGAACAGCTCTTCCTTTGAAGATATCTTGGAAACATGCTGCTTCCATCCTTCACCAGAGGTGAATCATGAAAAGGAGACTTTGTCATGAACTTGACCCTTGAAAGTGGTCAAAAACTTACCCATCTCCACAGCCTCTATATACCCATCTCTCCAACCTCCCAGAACCAGCAGGTACCCCTGCTTCATGCTTCCTAAGTAATCCCAGCATTACTGCCAGGCCTGTGACACTCTGAGGTGAAAAATCAGCATGTTTTCTGACACTCATCACTTTGGGCATGGTAAGCCTTGATGCTGTCAAATGCCTCAGGAGGAGTGAGGGGCAGCAAAGGGGAAGCCCTGTGCATTGAAACTGTCCCACCTATAACCGGCCCTATTCCTTCCTCCTCGTATGTTGTCATCTTGCACTGAGACTGACTTTTGGGGGTCGGAAATCTGATGTCAGAAGTTTGGGAACTGCCTTCACAATTAATTCACCTTCGTCTTAAGCCAGGTACCACTGTGGAGACAGCTGTACTCAGGGCTGATCCTGTGTTGTGTTGCACATGTAAGGCTGAAGCATCTAATCATGTTGGGGTTTTTTCCAAAACACAGCTTGGCGTGACCTACAGCTTTCAGACTAAATTATTGTAGCGCTCCTTTCGAGCTGTAGGTCTGTTGTGAAAATACATAAACATTATTTGCCACTGGCGTTACACTTGATGTTGCAAAAGCAAAGAAACAGATCTTTCTCCACTGAAAACCTGTAAAGTGAAAACTATAAAACCCTTTTCCCCTGTTTTCTTCTGAAACTGGTTGCAATGCTCTTTTCCTCACAGCTTAACTAAATATGTGTCCCTCCTCCAGTTTTCTTTCCTGTATTCCCAAGCAGTGAGAGACTAAAAGGAAAATATCAACTGTATGTCAGTGCCTAGATAAAAAGTTGCAAATTAAGTTATGAAGCTTGCCCTTTTTAGCAAAACCTCATATTGGGGCAGTATAGTCCTTGCTCATGGCAGTTTATTGCTTCTATTCATGCAAATCAGGGATCATTCCAGTATGCTTTTGATGAAGTCCACAAAAGACAGCACGCTCATCTCCTCCAATGTTTTGGACATTGAAACAGAGTATATTTTTCCAAGGAAGATAATGCATTAATTGCTTCACTTAGTTGATGAGCATTAGCTTTTGATATAAGCCATCCCTTGGACTCCTAACACTTTGCATGCTGGGCAGTCTTGTCCTTGAAGTTACTGTAGTTCACAATGATCAGAACTTACTGCTGATGTTTTGTTAGCATTTACCAGCAGTGTCTTGGCAGAGGGTGACCTCCAGTACTGTCTCTAAACATTTTCAATTTACAGTCTCAAGAATTTTTGCTGCCTTTGCCTCTCATTCTTTTGAGGAGGTCAGCCCTTTATGAATTTGCCACAAGAAAGAAGTTCAGAATACCCTATATACTTAAACAGCTTAATAGGAATACAGCCGCAACGAACACATGACATACAATTCATTTTAATATTTATAGAAGAAATTCATGTTGTTTTAAGTGTATACAAGCAGCTGCTGTCATTTGGCTATGAGCAGATGTTAGACCTCCGAAAGCTTCACTGATAATTAAAATACTAACAGTTAGTGTTTTACCCCAGCTGCAGGTTCTGTTTACTGTAAATTTGATTTTAATGGTGCCTCTGTGCAGTTATTGAATAGAGGTTTGTTTTCTACTATACATGCAAAAGTGTCTACAATGAAGACAAATGGTTATTTCCCATAATTTACTCTGGAAAGATATGAATATAGCTGTAACGTAGTTGAATTTATAAATGAAATACAGATATGACTATCACATTTGAAATGGTAGTTTCTGCTGTCTGAACTAACAAAAAGAACTGGGGAAACTTACTATTTGTAGTTATTTCCAAGCATTACTCCTAAAAACTGCTGTGCTTTTTAAATGGGTTGAGATGTGCCCTCGAGCAAGGAACAGGTGCTTATTTTTACTGAAAGGGTGCATAAATCAGAATAGATAAATACAGAGAATCATGATACTCATAGTTGATAGGTATGCTGAAGAATATAATTTCTGCTTGATCATTTAATATCATGATGTTTTATTTTGGGTATCCCTTACAAGTGTCTGTTCTCTTTTTTTCATATATGTACATCAAACATTAGGGAAGGCCAGCCATTTTCAGAATTGTTAATCCCAAGGGCCTGATTATGCAAACACAATGCATAATGCAAGCAACCATGTTTGGTCCCTTTGAGACTATTGAGGCTAACTATGGCAGTAAGCACTATGCTTGATAAATAAATGTTTATAAAACCAAGATCTGAATGTATATATTCTTGGAAAACAAAAACTTCTGCTGAGCTAACAATGACAAAAAGGTTTTTTCCCCTTTTTTTGACAAAGCCATTAGTGTTTGGGACTAGACCTATTTCAGAAATCCAGATCATTTTCCCTATGAGCAAAGCTGTGGGGGTTTTCCCCTGGTTTTTCTCATTTTAGTGTATTATTTTCCATATTACATTGTATGTTCTGTCTGCCTCGGAAACAGAGATCTCTGGTTTGACCAAGCGCAACCAGAACCCCTTGAAATTGGGATTCTGATTTAGAAGTGCTAAAAATGCACTCTCCATTTGCACTGCAGGGGATAAAAGAGGAAGAGTGCATCCGAGTATCATCAATGTCAGTTGTTCCCAAACTGAGGGCCAGAGTAGTCTTTGAAGCTGGACTGCCAAGAAATGTCCAGGCTGGCTATCCTCATCTCAAGCTGCTAAATTGCACTGGAAAACATAGCTGAAATACTCCAGATACATTCCTGATGCTGCTCACCCGTGTAGGTAATTGCTGCATATGCCACAGAGAGGTTTTTGCTCACACATCAGAGTTGAGAAGAGCAGCCTGCATGGTGGCAAGCAGGTAAAGAGAAAAGTGGTTTGCAAGTAAACCAGTTACTCTGCAGGTTAGGCAGCTGTAAATTCTGCATGTTAACACTGTACATGTTTGCCACGATCAGTGGGAGTTTTGATATGTGTATTTTTTATTTGCATTCCATCTGTAACACTGGGCTCTATAACATTCATTTTTGACCTTGACTGCAGGAAAAGGGAAACTGAATTTTTTCCTTGAGAAGGCCTTTTCCCAAAGGTTAATTAGACACTGAAGGGAAACTAAACCAAACCAAACAAACTGCCTAAATACCCTAACTGAACAGCTTGGCTATCTAATTTGGTGGTTGTCTTTTTCTTTTGTGTCTTTTTGTGGCCGTTGACATAGTTCTGTGAGATATGGAAGGTAAAAATAGCAAGCAGGAAATTTCAGTGTGTTTTTCAAAAGAAAAAATATTACAAGAGTACTTTCTTTCACATTTTTAGAAAGCTAAAGGACATCTGCTACTTTTTAAGATACCTGAAATGTTAAAACTTTATCCTTTATTCAAGCACTTCTTAGAAGACCTTGAAGTTTCCAAACATGATTGAGTGGTTAAGGACAAAACTAGAAGCTAAGGCTGTTTTGAGTTTCAGCATTGAAACATGACATTACTGGATTTTTAAGTGTAAAATAAACTATGAACATTATTTGGGATTTTTTTTCTTGGTTTTTTTTCAGTAATAATATATTGAAAGGGGGGGAAATGAAGCCTTGTTGTATTGGTTTCTGTTGAGATTTACGCAATTTGTGTCAATGGTGGAATTTTTTATGTCTTTTAGGGAGATGGCAAATTCCCCTATAGGTGTACTTACTTGTATTGCTTTACAAATATTTGCTGCCTTTGTGGACATAATAGCTGTAACAGGGCCATTTTGGGTTGCTGATTTATTTCACTTCTCAGTTTGACCCATCATATTTTCTTTCCTTCAGCAGAAGACATGAATGAGCCTTCACAACCTCTTATTTAGTAGTTTAACTAGCTGGTTTAAAAAATGCTGACCCATACATTGCCAGCCTATAAAAGCTTGCAAATTATAAAGAACAGTTTTTACTATGGTCAAGGAACAGAGATATGAAAAATGCATCTTATTATTATGGCCTCTGAAAATCAGGGAAATCCCAAATTATGCCACAGTTCTTAGACTGTACTTAATTAATTGAAGTAGAGGTAGATTGTTATAAAAATAATTGAAGGAAAACAGAGCAGAAACTTGTAGCTTGATCAAGGCATAAGTTATATTACTTTTTGAATTGAAAAAGTAGACTTACTGTACCATTCAAAATATTGTACTGCTACCATGTAGACAATAACTTTTAAAATAAGAAAATCAGTAGCTTGTTCAAGTGATGTTAGACATAAGACGATTTTTAAAAATCTTTAAAATTCCTTCCAGGTTGCATTTAATTGAAGGAAAAGATGTTTCTTTGCATACACATTATTTAATATTTGTTGCATTTTGTTAGATACAAAATGTTTGTTTGTGTCAATAAATAATATACCTAATGACCAAAGTATGAAAAATAAAGTGTTGCTGAATAGGGGACTATAAATCAGGCCTCCTAGAACTTTTACAGAGAAGGAAAAATAGCTGTTTTAAGCTAGCTGTGTAAATGCAGATCATTTCCGTCATCATAATAGATTATTTCATTTATGACTTACTGCTTTGTCCTAAAGGTGCTCCTTGTGAAGGATGTCCTCAGCCCAGCCTCACCACACACAGCCGCTCGCTGCAAGTTTTGGGGAAGGATTAGAATTCTAAAGAGGCTGCTGGCTGAGAGCAAGGTGGTGCTTTACATATAATATTAGCCCAGACTTTGCTCACGCCTTGCGCGTTTCTTTCTGAGACAAGTCTCCTTAATGCCATCTTTATCTGCTACACGATGCATGAAATCTACTTTCTGTTTTAGAACTGCAGCTGACCCCCGACCCCACGAGTGGCGCCACAATGTGACCTTTCTATTGTCATCAGCTTTCATTCTCCTGAAAATTCTATGAATTTTTATTACAAGTTTTTTTAAACCAAGCTGAGGCTTCAACAAATTACTTGACACAGATGAGATGAAGTTGTTGAAGTAGTGTTAGATAAGTTTTACAGCCAGCATGTGTGCTGCTGAACAGTACAAAGCCAGTGTCCTACAATGTCATACACCAGTAACTGCTGAGCCTACTATTGGATAAATACATCATTTTATGGAACATTGATTGTTCTATAAACCCAATGGAGTATTATGCTCTATGATCAAACCATTTAGATTGTGTGTAGAGCACAGAAAATGCCATATTCAGGATGGTACTAAAAGTGCCATTTGTGTATTTTATGGATGTCATTACGGGGGAAACTTCTCTCTGTAGGCCCTGTTTACTGCAAAATTTTTTAGTCTGTAATGACATTTTTCATTCACAACGTATGCCTTCAAGAGAGGGGGCCCTTGTTTTATTTGTTTCATTCGAGTTTACTGCACAAATCCTGTACATTTTAATTAAATGTAAGCTTAACAAAAGAATAAGGTATTTATTCTGCAGGGAACAAATGATGACAGTAACAAAAGAATAAAACAGACACACAAAAGGAAGTCAGGTATTGAGTAAGAGAGAGGGGAAAAGGTACTAAGCCCTATTTCTAGTCTCCCAGACACACATTAAACATCAAAGCGTTTCTTTTAGCCCTATTTCAGGAGTTTGTGGTCTCAGAGAATTAAAATAACCTGTGAATATGGATTTAATGTCTAAAATATCCTGACATTTTCAAATAAAAAACTAACAGTCGCTCAGGACTCCAACTGATAAATAATGGCTCTGCTGAAATGACAGACATCTTGGAAAGAAACCAATTCTCTGATCATTGCACCCCTAGATATGAAACACCTCCTTACAAATTGTCTGAATATGAGCTCTTGTATCATTATATTTTGTCATTTTAATGCCTATTTGTGTATCTTTTTAATTTGCAATGACATGCAATCAGCAACAAGTCCACTTTTCCCAATATTAATGTGGGCTTGTATTGCAGCTTATGTTTGCCGTGTCAGCCAACACTTACCCCTCTCTTTAACTGTTAAGAGGGGGCGAGAGGCAGGCTGGGTTTACTGGGACAGCATGGTTTGTTGCTACATACAGTTCAATAATGTGACACTTTCCTTAAATACATACAAATTCCTACAAATGTTGTGTTGGATTCCAGTGCTTCATTATAAGAATAGCAGCTTAGCCTCAAAATCTGTTGTTTTCTAAATATCTTCCCTACTTGGCTTTTACTGTTGAAACAAAAGAAAACCAGTAAAATCTGCAATTCTTATTTACCATGAAAAATCACTGAAATTGAAGCTGATGTTCCCAGTAAATTCTTAGTCATAGTCCAGTTAAAATTTAAAGTTACAGTAGATTCACATTAGTTTAAATGACACTTGAACTTCTACACAGCTCAACATTAATTCATTATAGTTGAAATGGAAGAATCTTCAGTGGGTGAATCTTTTACAATCTGATTGAGGCTGTTACATTTTATAGGAGCCATTTTTCAAAGCAGTACTGACAGCACTCGAAGTTATTAAATTGCTGAATCAAAAGATGGACCTGCAATCGCATTTATGAACTGTGATGGAATAGCTGGGGTTGCACTGAGCTGAGGTTAAGATGTTGGTGTAGTTAAGCTTCATCACACCCCTTAGTGACAGCAGTATTTACCCATGTAGTTTACTTTAATGGTCAGGAAGTGGCTTAACTCACCTCTGGATTCAAATAGATTAAGTAAGCAGTCAGAATGGCATAATTATCAGTGCTGCGAGGGATTCACCGGATAGCTCTTCACCCAGGAGACTTCCCATTCAATTGCACGGTAAAGACTGGAGTTGCATAGATTCACAGGCATGGCATTTATTTGAGGAGATGAAAATAGGGTGAATTTCCTTTTTCTTTCCCTTCCCTAGACCAGAGCTTCTCCTCAATACACTGATGCTGTGTCCTGTACGTAAATTATTATGATCTTGGGAGAAAGATGCCATGATTTTAGTGTATGTGCATGTGAAAATTATCATTGTAGAATTATTTTGATTTTGAAATCCAGTGGAAAATGCATGATTTGTGGAGTTATTTTGATTTTGTGCCACATCATTGCCAGGCTCCTCTTTTATCTTGTCAACAAAGCAAGATTCCTGAGAGAATTAATTACTTATACTCTATTACAAAATGTGGAGGATAATTGTCATTTTATGTTGATTTCCCCTTCCTACTTTCCTGCTCTTTTGGGGGTCATGTGAATGTCAGTGCCTACAGAGAGCACAGGAAAAGTGGGAATAAGAACCGGTTGTATACCACAGTAACCTTACATCTTGCTAGTACCTGACAAAGTGTACTTCACTTGCATGGGCCAGATTTTTGTGCAGCATCACCTGTAAACACTCTAATGGTTTAAATTGTTAATTTTCTATTCCAAAGAAAAGAAAAAGCCTGCCTTGAAAACTAGGAATAGGAAAGTTGTATGGCGTCAGTTTAGACTTGTGAAGGTGATTTGCAGCCTTTCAGCTTGACAAAATTACTTCTTTGTGCTTCACAGTACAGTTCTCTACCAGAAGCTCTGTAATTGAAAAAAGGATGGATGGATGGATGGATGGATGGATGGATGGATAGATAGATAGACAGATAGATAGATAGATAGATAGATACCAGTATAAGACTTCGGTCTTTTAATTATTTATGTTATTTTGGAATTTTAGCTTGATATGCACCTTAACATAGCAAGTTGCTAGAGTCTGCAAGGCGCCAAGTATTCAGTCTTGGAGTAAATCAGCTTCTACATGTGAATTTTACCTTTAAGCAAATGAGTCTGTTTTTTAGAGCCCATTTTAATTCTCTATGGGATCAGGGTCTGACAGCTCTATGCTTTGAAATAAAAGAGCCCCCTTAGACCAGCTTTAGTATAATTTTCTTGGTCTCTTGAGTTCAATGAAGCACATTGTTCACTAGAACTGGCTTGGAAAGTACAGCGCTAGCCTGAAATTTCACTTTAAGTGTTGCTCTTTTTTCGTGCCTTTTTTTATGCCAAGCAAGCCATGGCATATCTGTTTGTGTTAGTGGTAAGAAGCCACACCTGTTATACCAGAGATGTCATTTCAGTTTGTGTAGGTCAATTTAAACTGAAGTGTGGAAATGGGCAGTTTCAGCAGCATGGATTTAATGTGCCTTCCCAAGGCCTATCTGCCATTAGACCCTCACCTGGTTTGCAATGTCCAGCACCCACTCTTCTCTCTGTGTGCTGCACGGTTTGTGTCCCACAGCTTGCTCCCAGCACATGGAGGAGCTTCCTGGGTGCTTCTGGAGGTCACTGCCATGGGAAGACAGGGAGGGATAAAGCTGTCCTTCTATGGACATCCACAAAGCTGCCGCAGGGTCCTCTCCTTTATGTCTTCCCAAAAACACGTAGGCCATGCTTGAAGGGTGATGGCCTTGAATTTGTACAGCCTTGGGCACCATTTGCCTTGCTGAAGCTTTATTGTTAGTGGTGAGAATTGAGAAGGAAACCTTCAATGACACAAAACCAAACTGGGTGGCATAGCAAGCAGCTGGAATATGGAGGTTACAGGTATTATAGTTTGTTAATTGATTTAATGCAGAAGTAATTAAGATATGGAATTGGGGCTTCTGTGGGTTAGATTTTATAGAATATCCTACTTAGGGTAAGAAAACTACCAAGTGTTTTCAGCAGGTAACGGGCTGAGTGACTGAGTCAGTCACATGAGCCAGAGAAGATGCTGGATGGAAAAGAAAGGGGAAGACAATGGCATCAAAATGACAGTATGGCAGTGACCTCACCAACAAAAGCAGGGTATTAAGATCAGCCACAGTTCCTCACACCGAGATATGTTTAATGTAATATACAATCCAAAAATTCATTATTGAAGTACCAAAGTGTCATCAATAGGTTCTTCTATAAACGATGTGGCTTTTAACTGTACACTGTATTTATCTGGGAATTTTTTATACAGAATATTTTTAAAAACACATTTAAATTGTTAATAAGCTGCAGCATTGTTACACTCAGCAATTATTTCAACCTGTAAATATGTTATTTGGAAAACATGCAAATTGGTTTTGTTCATTTGCTCATTTTATCTATGTTTTCTGTCAATGAAATCTAAAAATTGTCAGGGTATTTTTTTCCATTTAAGCTACAATTTGTTTAAGTAATGAACTGATACTTGCCACGATGCCACGTTAACAGCATATTTTGTCTTGTAGGCATTGTATCCAAGTCCTATGAGTGCCGACTGAAGGGGCAAGGAGCAACCTTTGTGGAAACCACGAGCCCTTTTACTGCAGCAGCACTGGGAGAGGTTTCTCCAGTGAAGGAGAAGGCCTTTCAGGGCAGCAGAAGACAGCCCCAGTCCCCTGAGGAAGTTCAGCAGTTCATCATTATTCAAGGATACGACGGCGACTTCGCCATCGACGCTTCCGTGGAAGAGACAGCAGCAGCCACGCTGCAGACGCTGGCCATGGCGGGACAGATGGCCAGGGTGGTCCACATCACGGAGGACGGGCAAGTCATAGCCACAAACCAAAACGGCTCCCACGTCAGCAGTGTGGTTCCTGAGCAGATCCTCACAGAGCAGTTGGCAGATGGTGCCACACAGGTGGTGGTGGTTGAGGGGGCGGGAGCTGACATGGAGGAGGCCGTTCAAATCGACGCGGTTCCTGACTCCAGCAGCGCGGTACTGCAGCAGATCATGCGACAAGAAGTGTTAGATAGTTCTGAGGCTACGGTCCATCCTCCGGAGTCCTCCTCAGCGTTAGATGCCCTGCTTTGTGCTGTGACAGAGCTGGGTGAAGCGGAAAACAAATCCGAACTCCTTGACAGATGCAGGTCTGGTCACAAAGACTTCTTGCAAATGCCGAACCCGGAGATGCCCAGCATTCCCAGCGATGCAGAGGGACAAGAAATACAAATGTTCCATGAAGTTCAGGAGACTCAGGAAGATACCAAACCTTTGGAAGTAGTGACACGGGTCATGCACCCATCGGCTATAATTGCATCTCAGGAGAGAGCTCAGGCTGCCTTCAAGAACGTGGTGCAAGGAGTGTTGCAGTTTGCTGTGTGTGACACAGCTGCGGCCGACCAGCTCATGAAAGAAGGTGTCACCCAGGTCATTGTAAATGAGGAGGGGACTGTGCATATGGTAGCTGGAGAAGGTTCTCAGATAATAATGCAGGAAGCTGGTAGCCACACGCTCAGTGTGCAGAGCGAACACATGGATTTAGTGGAGTCGGATGGGCAAATATCACAGATCATTGTCAGTGAAGAATTAGCTCAAGCCATGGCTCAGGGTTCTGATGGTGACTTCTCTGAAGGTGCAACACACTACATCGTCACAGAATTGCCAGACATGCAAGATGAGCCTGGTGTGTACTCACACGCTGTGATAGAGACAGCTGGGTCCCAAGACATTCTGCAGACTGGTAGCGCTATAAAAGCAGAAGCTGTAGCCCCTGATAGAGCAAGAGAGCAGTTAACAAGCATGGTCATTTATACAGAGGGTGGCTCACAGGTAATTCAGGGCCAGAGAGATTATAACAAAGTACAAGAAGCGTGAAGAGCTTCACTCGTAGGCTGGGTGCAGAGCAGAGCTGGAGATTACCAGAATCATGGAGGCACTGTATTCCTGGAACACTTCCTGTAAAGCCTTCTCAGTAGAACTTCCTCCAAACCAGGTAACAAATACATGTCCTGCTAATAGGAGGAGTTCACTGAAGAGGATAATACAATTTTGTTACAATAGCTCTAAAAACTATTATATGTAATTATTATACAACAAGCATACTAGGGTACAAAACAGGATAAAAAGCCTCCTGCCCAAAGTAGAAATTGTTCTGTTCAGTGCTTTCTTTGTCGATGTTTTTGTCTTAATGTTGTTTTATCTCAGGGTAGTTCCCTGCCTTCTGTCATTTTTGTATAACATAATCACAGGAGTAAAATAATTGCACTTATATGTACATTTTGTGAACAGATAAATATGCAAAAAAAAATACAAACCCCACAATAACAAGGTGAACAAGTAAGCATACATATGATATTGGGTGCCCTTCTTCATTTTAAAGTAGAACAGGTGACATTTTGCTTTCTAAAATCTTACTTTAAAACATGCCTGGCTAAAAATATGTCATCAAAATATGGATTTTTTTGCATCTAAAATGAAAGTTTTCATAGTACTTTACTCTTTCATGGTAAGACATTAGACTTTCCCTAAAGAAGAGCTCAAAAAAGCTACACTTCAGAAAATCCTTGATTATACATATTTGGGAGGAAGAACTTGATGCCTGTAACTTCCACTTAATTTTAGATGAGAGTCCTACATAAGAAATGTGCATTTTTTGAAAAAAATATTGTCACTGTCAGTGTTTTGCTTTTCTTATAACTAGTGCTTCATATAAATACCATTTTGCAGTTCATTTTGTGAGCTACGTCTCAAATGTTAGGAAGATTTTTAAAGAAAATTCTGACATTGACATTAACAAGTAGGGGGGAAAAAAGGTGACCTTGTATTTCTTGCTTAGTCCAGAATGTCAGTTATTTACTTGTGGATATACTGCAATTGTTCAATGCAAGTTCATGTTGAAAAGATTTGTTTCATGATAAAACTGCTTCTGTTTCTTTAGAAAAATTGTAAAATATAAACTGGCAAGGTTTGGGGATTTTTTTTTTTGTCTTTCAAATAAAATGTTAGCATTAAAATGAAGCATCATGATTTTTAATATTAAACAATAAACAGAACTGGCATTCAGCAGGAGCAAACGAATGCTATCTGTTATGTCTGTGCATTTTCTCTTTTCTCTTTTCCTTTCTCTAGCTTGCTAGATAGATAAAGATAAAAGAATCTAATTTCTGAAGTGTGCCTCATGCATGCTTAATATAATTGTGTAAGTGTTTAGGGTATAAGCCATGCTGACTCTAGAGATAACTGGGTTTCCTATCATGTTTAATATCTTAAAATTATCAACTGTAAGAAAGTTGGGGTGGGGTAAAACAATACTTCCTTCCTGAAGCAACTGCTTAAAAATGTATTTTCTGATAGGGCTGCTGAGAAAAGGTGCTTCATTCTCGGGCTATAAGATCCCGCTGCCTCTTCATCTCTTATTATTATTATTTTTCAAATTTTGTTATTTTCCAAGAGTTGAGGTTGTGTCTTTGTCAAACCCCCAAAAAAGTAATTTTCAAGTTAGACATCAAGATTCATAATTAGGCGAGTTTGACTTGCTCATCTTTCTTAAAAGTGACAGGCTGTTCACATACTCTTAAATACTGTCTTCAGCAAACAGTGACAGGATCAACTCCCGTTTGTTATCAGGAAAAAGGTGACCTTTACAAAATGATGGCCCTCTGCAAGACTCTCACAGATGTTCAAAAAACTGAATGTTTTTCAGTGGAAATATTTCTTCTTGATCATTTCTCCTGTTAACTGTAGCCCTGTGGTCTTGCAGCTTGGATGCTAATTCTTCGCTGTGCTTAGTCCTGTATGGCTAACCTTTCTGCTGCAGTACAGGGTGTTGACACTGACATGCTGCAGTTTACCATTTGTGATTTATTTAGGATAAATATGTCTCAGGTGGCATTTAATCCTTCATAAAACCAGTGTAGCCTGCAGTGTCAAACCAGCAATCACATTGTATGCACAATGAAAAGAGCAGACCTTTGCATAAAAAAAAAGCCCCAGTGGTAGATGTTCCTGTGCTTGGGAGCACTGGAAAGGATTCTCTAGCCTACCATGTGCTGTAATTACCTGGGAGCTCAGGTTAACGATACTTTTTTCTGAGTGCAATCTGATCAGGAGAGCTAATATTTTCCTAGGGCCTTTTTTTTTATTTCTTCTTCTTTCTAATGTGCACTTTAAAGTTAACTTATTAGTGCCCTACAAATGTAACATTAGAAATCAAGGATGACATTCATTCCTGTGCTGTCATCCTGCTTAAGGATTCCATGGACTGTCTCAACCCCATGCTAAAACGCTCTCTGCCATACACTGACAGCTGAGGCTATGGCAGGTCTCTTCCAGCACCCAGGAAACATCTCTGGCATTTGTCTCCCTCCTGGCATTGTCCCAGATCATAACCTGGGAGGAGATGAGCTGCATTGTTCTGTGGCTCTTCCAAGCATTCCCATGCCTTCTGCCTTGGAGAGCAGGGAAGATTAGGCAGCAGAGGGAGGCACATGGAGTAGAGCAGCACCTGAAAGGGCCCTGACCCTCCAAGGGCCGTGCATGGAGCTGGTGAGGCACCTGTGGCACGTCTGGGAGCAGGCTCAGAAGGTGCTGGGCCCTCTGCCACAGGCAGCCTCCAGTGTGGGAGCCTCACAGAACCTGTGTGGTGGATTTAGGAAGGTGCCTAGCCCAGGCAGCCATTCACTGCCAGTGTGTTTTGCTGTTTGGTTTGAATACCTTCAGGTGCCTGTCTCCAGAGAATTCAGGGCTGTGCTGAAATGGAAGTGATTGTTGAGGGGGCAGTATTCCCGTGTCAGTCCATTGCTTCCTGGTGTTCTGACTGCCAGAGCCATTGGCTTCATTTTTTCTTTGTTATCCATTCTGAATAAGCGTTAATGAAGTTGGATTATACTGTGACAATGACAAACAGGTAAAACTTTAAGAATTTAAGAACCACAGAACTAGTATGGAGGGGGAAAATAGATAAATAATTTAAAAAAAAAAAAAAGCAAACCAAAAAGAAACCAAAAAAACCAATCAAGCCAAAACAAACCCCACCAAAAAGAACCAAAAATCCTAAGTGAAGACGGAGAAAGATATTTCCAGCCAGCAGTTTCACCCTCCATTTCTTAAGAATCAGATACACACCTCCTAAGGCAGTGTATCCTGGCCTCTGAATTCAGGGTCCGTCCTTGGGGAAAAATGGGAGATAAGATATAGCTGGAAACAATATTTAGATAAATATTTCCTATAACAAAAACAAAAGAACCCCAAACCCAGCATCACCTAAAGGGCCCACAGCAACATACCATTCTGCCTGACTCGCAGCTGCACTCCACTGGGGAAGTGAGATGAGCCAGGGAGCTGATGTGCTGTGCTTATGCACATGTGGATTGTGCATAGTCCTGCAAGCACTGCTGTCATTTATAAATGCTGCTTTAATACCAGGAGTGTTAGCTCTGAGTCCCAGAAGAAATACATTTGTGATTTTCGTGGACAGTGGATTCAGCTCATGTAAAAGCTTGTAGGAATCTCTGTGTTAAAAGTTGTTGTGCCTCGGGCCAGCCCTGAGCTGGACCTGCGCTTGAAATGCAGGTGAGTCCCCTTCAGAAAATCCTGGGGATTGAGAGATGGGGCTGGAGCTGTACAAGGTAGGCAGAAGCCTCATAAAGCAACCTCTGGGGCTTTTCTCCAAATTTCAATTCTCAGTTGGCTTCCTGAGCACAAAAGCTGTAAACAGAATAAAGAGGGAAGGGTGAAGACTGAAATCTGAAACTAAGTTAGTTCAAGTGAGGGGATTAAGTAACAGAAAAAAAAAGGTCATTCATTTTGCAAAACAGAGAAGAGCTGTGAGTTTTCACTTATTTTCCTGAGCAATATTAGCCCATAATTTAAGATAGTGTGTGGCTCACTCAAATAGGCTACCCCCGTTCTATCTTGTTGAAGAATACAATTCGTTTTCTGCTCCTCTAGGGTGATATCATTTTATATGAAGAAAAAAGTTAGCTCAGATGGCAGTTATATGTTTCGGAAGCACCTTCTAATCAGGGATTGGTGATTCATTATTAGCTTCAGCAGGCGATCCATCTGACATGTAAGGGGAAAAAATTAGCAGCTGTCACTGCATGATGAGTTAATTTCCTGATAGGCCTGACACTGAAAAGCCATTTGGAGACATGGAGATGGCTGATGAGAAAACCTGGTGCTGGTTTATAATTGGAGAGAAAGAAAGGGCAGAGAGACAGAGGGAGATGGGGGAGGGACCGAGGCTGCTCTACAAGTGGGGATGGATGTTTGTGTATTTACTAAATAGACTGCTCCACAATAACCTGCATCTCTGCACACACACCTGGGCGGGTAAGTGATAGGGACCAGGGCCTTTCATTTTCCTTCTGCCTGGTGTCATTATTTCCAGTCGTTGGTAATTAGTACTGCAGACGGTTTTCCGCTCGCTCCAGCCCGGGTGTACAAGCACGCGATTGGGTTATCTCGCGGTGACATTGAAACCTGACATTTTAGAGGAAAGGGGAGAAAATGACGCTACTCCTTTAATGGTTCTCTCTGCAATTTTCTTAATTGCAGCTTGAGATTTCAATCAATCATATAAAAATAAACTTATCTGAAACAAATATTGCTAAAACTTCCAAGAGCGCGGTTGTGAATGATGAGTGTTCAAAGAAGCCTCTTGTAGAGCATGAGGAAATATGCTCTTCAAAAGATGTAAGCACATGGCTCTCTGTTTACCCGTTTTAAGAATTATAAATAAAACTATGGGGAAAATAGGTGTTCAAGACCAAATGCAGTCCGCTGTGGAATCTGCCTTGTGTGTGTAATTGGGTCAGCAACGCAGGGTCCTTCATATGTATTAAATAAAGCTAATGGGAAGCCCTCAACTTGGGACTAATTCCTTCAGTGGATGTGCATTGCATGTCAGGTACTGCTTTAAAGGGAATTTTTTCTTTTTTTTTTTTTTGGCTATTTAGGTAAGGTACCTATTATGCCCAGCAGAGGAGGCCAGGCTTTTCTTTTAATTAGGGGAAGAAAAAAAACCAAAAAAGAGCATAATGAATATTTAAAGGATTTGTTTTGGTTTTTTGGGTTTTTTTTAATCTGGTAGAATATAATGAGATTTTCCCTATCATCAGAGGATAATTTTTGACCAGGAAGAGGACAAGCCAGTAACTCCACTCGTACAAAACCAATTTTCACTTTTTCTATCAGGATGTTCTTAAATGCTGGCCAAGGATTTGGGAGCAGTGATGGAGAAGCTAAGATCCACCACAGACAGGTAGATCCAGCACGTATTGTGCAATTGAAATTGATGTGTGTATACACAAACCAGGATTATGTCCTGCAATATAACAGGACACCTGACCTTGTTTAAAACACATTCTTGTCTTCTGGCAGCAACACATTTGTCAAGGCTACCTTGAACAACCAGTTGTACTGTGTAGTCCTGCCCCAGAGGTCAGTGTTAACTGAGAGCCATCGGGTTCTGGGAATTTCTGATGAATAAGAATAGCAATCCCCCGGGCAGCAACAGATTAATTCTGGGGTGGCTTTTCTTCCATATTCCCCAAACCTCTGATCACTCTTACTGCTGGGAATCCTCCTTTCTTACTGCTTGGAGTCCTCATTACTTACTGCAGCTTTTGCATGTCTTGATTCAGCTTCTTGGAGATCCCACACGCAGATTCCCATTGCCAGTTTGTCATGTTTGGGAGTGAACCACGTGGTTGTTCAGGAAGCAGAAGAATGGGTGATTAGTTAGTTGCCTCTGCTGGGGATGCATCCCTTGGTATGTATGGAGCCATGAGCTTCAGGATCCGTGCAATGCTCAAGAGGCAGATTTTGAAAGTAATCCAGCTCCTTGGGAGGTCTGGTTGGATAAGTTGAGTGTCATGAGAGGACATCTGGTCAGACAAAGGAGAAAAAAAGGTTGAGCAAATGCAAGGGATGGAGTCAGAACCTCTGATTCTTGGTCTGCTAGGAACCGAGTCTGTTCGGGAGCTTCTGAGAGCAGAAACCAAACTGAATTATCCGGAACCGAAAGCCACGACTGTTCACACATAACAAAGCCACACACACAGAGCTGAAGGACAAGGAGCAGATATAATAGGAGGCAAAACCAAATGTGCTTTTCCAGCACCTACTCAGAACACAAATACAACTCCCTTTCCCTCTCTGTTCTCTCTTTCTTCTCCACCAATGCCCAGGGCAGACACAGGCAACTTGGTGGCCATATTCCACTGACCCTGTGGTGCCGTGCAGGACACAGTGTCGGGTTTGCAGATCTGGCCATCACAAGTGCTGTAAGAACTCCAGGTCAGGAGTAGTCTTCTAACACCTCCAGATTCCCACCAAGGGAAAGGACTCGTTTCTGTGGCAAATAAAGCCCTTGCTAGCAGATGTCTTCCTCTGAGAGAGCTTCAGGACTTTTCCCCAAACCCTGTGAAGCTTCTTCTATCTGCCAATGTGTTCCTCTGTCGCAGGGTGTGTAGAACAGGCTTGTGTTTTCTGCTCAGCAGATGGTGGTGATTGCTGGTGTTTGGTAGCTGTGAAATCCAGATGTCCAGCTCCAGGAGGATTTTTCTCTTGCTAGGGACAGCTGGCCGTCCTCTCAGCCTTACTCTTTCTTCTTCTCATTTTTGCTTGGAGTCTGTAAGCTTTTGCCATGTATTTGCAGACCAGATAATTCAGCTGATTTATTCTTGTGCTTTATTCAAGGTTAAGAAGGAAAAAGCAAAGGGAAGCCTGGACTTCGTTGTGTTTGTACCTGAGGACCCAGACAGGGACACGTATGTCCCAAGCCCACTGCCTGCTCCTGCCAGGGCAGCAGAGAGGTTGATGCTGTGGTGGCACATTGAACAGACATAATGGCACTGTTGGCTGGCAGCAGCTTGGTGGGGGTGGCAGGTGAGGGGAAACATAGAGGGATGCATCCAAGCACCAGGATAGCTGTCTTGCTTTGGCTCAGAGAAGCTAGGCACCATGTGGGGCGTTTCCGCTAGCACTCCTGCCTTAGATCCATATGCAAGCTATGATGATAAAATCCAGGGACAGCAGGTAGTGCAGATATTTAAAGCAAATGGACGAAGAAATTTCCAGGAGTATTTCTGTCTAGTACCTTGGATCCACAAGAGAAATGGTGAGTGACCTGTGAGAGTCTCTAGATCCCCTGACTTCTTTTCGTCACTATTTTTCTCAATTCCATGAGTGAATTTCTTGTTCCTGTAAGTAAAGGGCTGGCTTTGACAGGAACTGACTAGGCTGCATACCTGGTCATCCTGCCGAAGGACCACTCTGCTACAGAAAGTGTCGTGCTGGGCTGTGATATGATCTGTGGGAGATCAATGATGTGGACAAAAGCTGGCTGCCAAGGAGCAGGAGACACCTGTCTGCTGGAGTGAGCAAGAAAAGATAATAAACTCTCTTGCTCTTGTAGTCTGTTGGTCTAACTCCAAAACTTGATAGACTAAGTGCAAATGTGGCAGAAACTCTTACCAGTCTTCTCTTCTACCCTGGGTGCCAGGTTTGTCATCTAGTCCCCATTTGCTGTGCCTTCTACTGGAGACCTAAAATGACCCTACTCCAGTAGTGAGCCCGCAAAGCCCCTGCAAAGAATCAGGGGATCCCTTTCTTCTCCTCTGCTCTTCTAAGGTGGGTTCATGACTCAGCTCCTGCTACCTCACTCGACACTCAGCAGCAGGAGTGAGGCTCCTGCCCCAGCAGCCCAGCCATGCTCCATCTGCAGCACGGCAGTGACTGTGCCCCAGCAGTGCAGGGGATGAGCTCTGCCATGCATGGTGCAGGGGCTCCCTTAAAGCAGCTTTCAGTCATTTGTCTCAGTGGTTTAGTGGGTGGCCCCGTGCCTGGTTTGTTGCGTGCTGTTGCAAGCCTGCTTCAGAGGCAGGATGAGTCATTTTCTATGGTCATTTCTTCTGGTACTTGTCACTCTGGTGTCTGTGTGCCTCCCAAGCCATCACAGCTTTGTCCTCCTTTAGCCCCACTAAGGTATGAGGAAATGTTTCTCTTCTTTCACAGATGGAGAGCTACAGAGTACAGAGAAAGATCTCCAAACATTTGTGGGGCCTCACTTGAGCTAACACAGATGTTAACTTTCTCAGTCTTAGGTAAATAGGGAGATATCCCTGGTATGTTACCATCATAACACCTTTCTAGTGGAAGGAAGGTGCCCTTCTAGTGGAAGGTATCCCTGCTTGTGCTGGGGGGTTGGAAATAGTTGATGTTTGAAGTCCTTTCCAACCCAGGTATGATTCTCTGATTCCAGTGGCCTTTGGTGTCCCCTGCTGTGACCGTGCTCAGTGTACCCACAAAGCAGACACCAGGGGCTGATGTGGGCACTGGGCAGAAAGAAGCTTTTGGTTGTTTTCACTGCTGCACCACATCTCTTCTCCTTGGGTCCTGACTGCTCCTGTTGGTTTTGGGGGTTCCTGCTGCAGGCACCTAATAGAAAATTTCCCTTTCTGCACAGGAAGCCTGGGACCTACAGGACAGGTACACATACAGGCAACAATACTGCATGGGGTTTTCTAGACTGTACGAGCTGGCACAGAGGGAAGAGCCAGGTTTGAGTGCTCCTACAAGGAGATCCTTAACTCACCTGCCAGCCATGGTTGCTCACCTAGCACAGTCACTCAACCATGCAGCAGAGAGCTGCCCCGTTGGGCAAGGAGCAGCTCACAGGGCCTGTTTTGCCTGCACTGCCACAGAGATGAGCGCAGGTCCCTGCAGGAATAGCTGGTGATGAGGAGTCATCTGCTTGCACAGAGCTCTGGGTGTTAATTCAGCTTGAAACCCCCAGTTCTGCTGTGCCAGACAAGGCACGTGTGGGAGATCTGGTTTCTTCATCCAAGCAGCTTTCTAAGAAAACCCCTTTGATAATCAGCCTGAAAGATTGCTGAAGTGAAAATTAAACCGCTCTAAATGCTGTTATGGAAACATACCCATCACAAGCAAGAGCTGGATTTCTGTAGTTGCCACACAATAAATAGATGAGGCTCAGCTCTGATGTCAGACCAGCTTTACCTTGTGCATGCCCTCCAACGTCTGGTTTTCCAGTTATGAACTGCAGTAATTGTGATCAATCAGGCTTTATGCTCACTACCCACAGGCTGTTTATTAATGAATCTGCATCCCATCTTCATTTTTTCACAATCTCATCAAATCTTTTCCAGATCCTGTTTACATCAAATTTTGTCCACAGCACACTTCTATAATATCCAATTTGTAATTCCTGATTCTGCACCAGTTCCTCAGACCAGGTCCTCAGTATACTGAAGAACAACATGTTCCTGGAATAAAAGCGAAATGCAAACATGAGAGCTTTCAACACAGTGCAAAGAAAAAAACATTGATTTCTAAGTGATACCATCCTTCCAGGGTATAGACAGACAATTTTTTCAAAATCCTTTCTGTATGTCTGTGTCTGTATGTGTGTGTATGTTTGAAGAATTGCCTTCCTGTGGGTGCTTTAAAAAACATCAGGTACTTTTCTCCTTAGCAGTATACATTGTCTGTTTGGGCACATGGGTTTTATGAATATTTGGCTTGACTTGCTAAAGACATCAATTTGACGTGTTGCCATGTGTTATAAATGCCTCAGATCAGATGCAGAATAGGGAGAAAAAGCTTTAGAATAAAAGTTTATTAAAAACACATACACAGAGTCTATTCTAAACAGAAAAAAAAAAAAGAAAAAGGAAAAAAAAACCAAACAAGAAAAAACAACGAATGTTCCCCTGTTGCATCAACGCCAGAACATTATGTTTGCAAATAAGAATTTAGCACTACAAAGACAATGCCCTAGATTAACTAAGATCCCATTTCACAAAACCCTATGGCAATAGTCTGCAACATCAGTCACAGGAGAAGATATAACACAGATGCATTTGTGCCCTCATGCAGCTGAACTGAAACAAAACAAAGAGTGAATTAGGCTGAATATCTTACTGTGTGCAACGTATTGTACAACAAGGCACCTTTGGGAATGTGTCACAGGGTTTGGTAAATTGAAAACAAAATAAACAGATCTATGGGAATAAATAACATCATATTAGATGTCTGCTGCATGTAGACTACATTAGCTCCCAGTCACAATAATCCGGCTTCAGTTTTCCCCCTAGTTTTCAATGCCTGTGAAAAGTAGATGATCTGAAACCTCTGCAAAGAAAGGGGGACAGGGGCAGAGGGAGGCACACCGTGCTGGCTCTCCTGCACATGCACACACACTCACACCCTCCGGCTTTCTCTTGCTTTAACACAGTTTCTGCCAGATGAGATGGGGCCGGCGTGTCCCTCCCTTGCTGTTTGGCACACTTGGGTCAGTTTTGCCCTTTCTGGACCAAGGCACAGAGTGAAAGCCTTTTCCCACTCCCACAGATCTCCCCTCACTGCTCAGCTAAGGTGAGAGCACTGGCAAGCCAGTTTACCTTCAGCCCGATGCACTCCAGGGCCATGGCCAACATCACCCCGTGAGTCCTGAGCCCCCTGCCAAGAGCACCAGCAGCTGCACAGGCTTGATGTGTCCAGGAGAAGGGACAAGAGATTCCCAGGGCACCTGACCCTGATGTAGCCATGCCACACATTACCTCAGGGGCAGTTGTGGGGACCCAAGAGAGGCAGGTACTTTGCTGAGTCCCACCTCTAATTACAGCCAGTTTTAGTTAATGTTTTGAAAACACTTTTTTCTATTGCTCAGCCATATGGGGCTAAGATCTGCTTCCAAGTACATGGGTAAAACCCCACTAATTTCAGGGAGATTGCTTGCATGAACTGAACTTAAAAGATCAGGCCATATTTATCTCAGCAAAAGTTCAAGCTAATTCATTTTCTCTCATTTTCTCTCTCTCTCCCCTTCTGTTTTGCTTAGCTTATAGCTGAGTAAAAGGAGCACATATCTTGGAGATAGCTTTTTAAATATAAAATTCTCTTTATAACCCCAGAGCAATATGTCATTCTGCAATTACAAAAAAATGTACTCTTCCCAAAGAAAATCCTTCTGAAGCAAACATTGGCTTTATCCTGTCTGAGATCTAAGCACCAGCCTTTGAATTCATGTATATCAGAAATAGGCAAAGATCTGCAACAGAGCGAAACTGTGGCCTCCAAATTGTCATTATTCCAGTCAAAAGCCTATTTCTTCCCTTTAAGAAGCAGCAATGGGCCTTGAGATGAAGTGCAAAAAAATAACAAGGGACACAGAGAGAAAATGATATTTTTATAACTTTTTTTAGTCTGAACATTCTCAGGAGAAGAAGTTTGATGAAAAAGTTTGATGAAGAAGTTGGGGAAAATTTTAACATTTAGGTAATTGATATTCTTGTCTCTGCCCACTAACTCCTTCTGATTTAGGGAAAGATCAGGTCTGCCTTCCCTCTCCATAGATGTGAGCTCAGGTCTGGAGGGCTGCAGGTGCCTTGCACGGCCCTGCTGGGCTCTGGCCAGCTGACATCCTTATCATTTTTATTTCTTTCCATCTTCACTTGTAAGAGGTTGGTTGAAGGATGCTGTTTTTCAGGTTTGCCCAGGGGTGTGCTCTCTTTAGGCGTTCAAGGCAGCTGGTTTTTGTTATCTGACTTCAGAACTGTATTTCTCACAAGGCAGAACATAACAGAGGGTCCCCTTTCTGGCCAGCCTTGGATATACTTGCTCTCTTCTTCATACAAATCTGAAGTCCCAGCCCCTCCACTCAGAAATGGAAGGGCCTGTATATGACCTTATCTTCAGATCAATATATTCCCTTTTGGATCCCAGAATGCATTCAAGCATTTTTAATTTGATTTCTCTATTCACACAGACACAACGAGGTGAGAGAAGGATGGAGCTGACAGGTCTCATAATCAGCTCTCATCTTCTTTCGCCAACGTGTCAAAATTGCATTTCCATAATTCCTTCCATTAGTATTTTGCCTGTTGTCTCCAAAGGCTCATGCTGGTGTGGTGAACAAGAACTAGATTCAGGAATTAAGCTGGGACATGCACTATGGCCACAAGTGCTGCTGTTAAAGTCACGGCACTTGTTCAGGGACTTGCAGACAACTCAAGTGCTTGGTGGGGTTCAGCACACTGGGCTTTTACCTCAGCCTTTAGGAACCACCAGAGATAGATGGACAGTGGGGATGGAGTGTTGGGACCCCTCAGTGGGGAGGAGGAAAGCCCAGCTTGTCTCATTTCTGGTCTACATGTAGCCTGTTGTCAGTTATAACTGTCCATGCTCCTGATCCTGCATCCTGCATTTTCTCTGTATTGTGACCGCATTTGTGGCAGCAGCCTGCTCCTGTGACTCCTGGAATAGGGCATGGCACTATGGCATTACTCAGGACTTGGACTGTGTGCTTCTGCTTAACCCCTTGGTGTACTCTGCTTTGGATAGCGGGAAGGAGGTAGGACCTCCTGCTGTAAGGATCAGAGGCTTGCCCCAGGGACTAGGGGACTGCTCATCCATCTGTCCTCTCACGCTGGGTCTTCCCATCCGGAGGCTGTGAACTCATTCTGATGGAGCTGGTTTGAGGCAGCGCCAGGAGCAGGGAGGAGCCCTCCCACAATCCCCCAGACTCGTGGGCAGGCGTCAGCTGGGTGGGGGCTGCCCTGTGCCCCATGAGCTGCCCTTGGTGACCCAGAGCGTCAGGAGCACGGGGCTGGTGGTGACAGCTGGCTGCTCGCCTTGCTGCAGTTTTGGGGACAGGACGATGGCACTTGGCTTTCTCTGTAAAATCTGAGTCTCTCAGGCTGTTGTTTGAGCCCACTCCGGCTGGCTGTGCCTGGCCCGCACGGTCTGACCTGGACAAAAGCAAAGAGAAGCGCTCTTCTCCACGTGCGGACGAGTGTCCTGTTCATTGGCTTGGGAAGGGACAGCCCAGAGTCTGGCGAGCCCCCAGGTAGGAAAGAGAGTCTGTCTGTCCCCTTATTGCTGGGGACTTTTATACCCGAGGAATGGGGCGGGGGCAGAGGACTGCAGGCAGTGGGATACCCCTGGGGAGGGGCGAGGGTAAGCAGGGGACAGACCCCCAGGGGTACAGGGCAGAGGGGTGGATGAGGGAGAGACCCTGTGATGGGAGAAGGGAAATGACGATCCTCGGGACATAGCATAGCGCAAATTTCAGGTCACCCAGTGCAAAACAGCAACTAAATAAACCATTTAGGGCAATACAACATTTCTCCTTCCTGTGGTTGAGAAGGGTTTGAGGTCTCCAGGAAACTGTGGGGCTGTGTGTGAAACAACCCTCAGTAAGGGGAGCTGGGGGTTGAATTTTAGCTTCCTGGAGACCCAAGTGTGGGCAGGAGGGAAGGTTGTCCCAGGGGAAACCTGTGTCCTGGGAGGGAGTAATGCCTACCATTTTTGTGTACTACACAGCTCAAGAGCACCATTACACATGTGCAGACATCAGGCATGCAGACTTGTAATCCTCCCTGCCTGGCTCAGTGTGAGCTGCTCCCTTAGTATGTCCGTGAGAAGGGAGTGCAAATAAACCCCGTGTATTTTGGGCTGCGTCGTGACTGCTGCACAGCTGAAGGGCTTTCTGGGGACCATCTCTGGAAACTTCCTCAGCAGTGCCCTCAGGGCTGTCCTGCTGGACAGTGTGACAGAGCCGTGGTCCCTGGCAGAGCGCTGTGTCCCTTGGCTCCTTGCCAAGGGTCCTGACGTGCCGTGAGATGTGTCACTCTGCGGAGCAGCGGCGCACACAGTGGGTGACAGAGTCTCTCCACAGCCACTCTGCTCCTTTATGCCAGTCTCAGTGAGGATGGTGTAATGGGAATGGACTCGTGATCTGGAAGACATATTTAAAAAGCCTGACACCAGAAATTAAATTTCTCCTCCTTTGTCCTCGGGGACACTAACGCTGACTGTGAGCATAAAGGAAACCCGGCTGGCTGCATGCTGTCCCCATCTAAAGATGAAAGCCCCAAAGTACTGCCTGCAGGGAGTCAGGAGCTGATGGCTGCAGAAGCACTTAGGAGACTTAGGAGCATACATTCTGTTTATTTAAAGTGACCAGTGTCACTTCAGAGCAAAGGTGCTACGGAGTGTTTCTGAACTAACTGAGCTAAAGCCATATCTGAAGTACCTAACTCAGACCAACAAGGTCCAGCCACCCTGGCCATCAGTCACCCTACTTTTAAAGAGATGATCATAAAAGCACTTACCCACAGGAGGGGTGTTATTTGGGATGCTCTTTGCACTCAATTTCTTATGAGCATTTGCATGTGGGCAAGAGAAACTGCTCTCAAATTTTGATACTAGTGCCAAAGAATTTATTCTTCCCCAAACCATGTGAAAGGTAAATATTCATAAAACTTCTGTGTGCAAAGGCAGCAGAGAGTATTCAAATGTGTCTGGGTAGAATCTCTTTTATTTTCCTCAGGTACAAATAAAGCACCCCCCATCCCTTAGCTCCCTCTAGCTCTCCTTTTAAATCTCTTTTTAATGTCTCACTTTTTACTGCTAATAATTTCTCTCCTTTGCTAATGATGCTAACCTTAGAGCCTGCCGCAAACTGACTTGTTTCATGTCAGCCTCTCTCTATTGCCCACTTTTGTTAAGCCACAAAGCAGGTTTCAGTCTATTCAACATCAGACTTGAATATTACCGTTGCCAATTTCAAAGGCATCTCCAAGCCCACAGTATTTCTGCACAGATACCTCTATTATTGTCTGTCATCAGGATGTGCTGGGCTCCTCTCCTGCCTCTCTCCCCCCTTGCTTCCTTCCCATGTATGTGGCAAAGTCTCTCTCTGCTCTAATAGCTCTCCTGAGAGCAGGGTGAAGCAGGTCTTTACAGAGGCCTGTTAATTTTAAAGGACAAGCTTTATATATTAACACCCCTGTGGCAGGCTGCCTCCCGTGCAGCGGGCTCTCTCCCCAGCACTTACCCAGAACTAAAGCACACAAGGACCGAGCCCACTCCCCAGCGGGAGCTGCTGGATAATGCCAGCCCTGATTCCCACCTCCCTCCAGCTGCAGCCAGCATTCCCAGGTGTCCCTGAGCAGGCTGAAGTCACTGGAGCAGGGGTCTGGGGACACTGTGCTGACCCACAGGGTGTGGGCAGCATGGGGAGCTGACAGAGGACATCTGCTTGTTTCACAGAGGCTCTGTTACAGACGCCCTTCCCCTCCAAGATCAATTTTCTCCCAGGTGCTGGGCTCTTTGGAGAATTATCACAGAGTTATAATTACAAGTGTGGCAACATTTGGACTTTCTAGGTGACTGAGACCTTTTCAGCGGCTTGGGGTAACTGGGAGGAAGGAGGTCTTTCTCTGCGGATAGCAGATTGTGAAACAGTAAATATTTAGCATAAATTGTGTCTTCTAATCACTTCTCAGCTCAAAAGACACAGGCCTTACCCCAGCACTTGTCCATCGGGATGCAGCGCTGGCACGGGGCTCCTGCTCCCCTTCCAGACTGGGCAAATCCCTCAGAGAGGCTGGCCCCTGAAACTGAAACCAAACATTTGAGACTTGTAATGGGGGACAGATTTTCTCTCTTTCTCTTTGAGACATCTGTCAACTACATCATCCCCCTTGACCCAAAAGAGTGAGATGGAAATTAAAAAAGGAGGAAGGAGAAGAAAAACTCTGGTTGGTACAAAGGGGAATTTGCAGTTTTGCAGTTATTGCCAATGTTAGCATTTCCCTCCCCCCCCCCCCTCTGTTTCCTTGGCATATAGGTAAAATAACAAAATAAATCCCATAAAAGGCTTTCTGCCAGGCTGCCTTTGGAACTTTGCTTAAGTGGCCTTAAGTAAGATAATAAGCAAGGAGTGTGAAAAGAAGAGACTTTGTCTTTTCACATTAGCAGCAGCCCTGTTCAAGTGGCAGTATCTATGAAAATGCTGTTCAGCCTTTAATGAGACTACAGTGTGTTAGTGTACCAGTCTAATTAATCCCATATTTTCACACAGCATAATTACTGAGCCGGGGCTGAATTATTTGGCTACTGGAGGTGGAGCAGTGCCTGCCTGCACTGTCCTCTGTCTCTGCTCCTCACAATTTATTATGCTATACAGCAAGACACCATTGAAACCTCCTAGTATAGGACTATCTGTCATCTCTACATTATCAGTAAAATACACCACCTTCCATACTGTGCTACAAGGGCTTTAGCAAATTGCTATTTTTATGGGATATGATAAAGGAAATGCTACCTTATGTTCAAATTTTTAACTGTCTCGTGTACAGAATATACAGTTGTGCACTCCAGTACAGTGAGGCCTCATTTGCATTGCTGCAGCCAGGGTGGGTGTCACCCTGCTATTTTGCTCCCAGTCAGTCCCCCTTCTTTCTTTCTTTTCTTTTTTCTCTTTCTCTTTCTTTTCTTTCTTTCTTCTTTCTTTCTTTCTTTCTTTCTTTCTTTCTTTCTTTCTTTCTTTCTTTCTTTCTTTCTTTCTTTCTTTCTTTCTTTCTTTCTTTCTTTCTTTCTTTCTTTCTTTCTTTCTTTCTTTCTTTCTTTCTTTCTTTCTTTCTTTCTTTCTTTCTTTCTTTCTTTCTTTCTTTCTTTCTTTCTTTCTTTCTTTCTTTCTTTCTTTCTTTCTTTCTTTCTTTCTTTCTTTCTTTCTTTCTTTCTTTCTTTCTTTCTTTCTTTCTTTCTTTCTTTCTTTCTTTCTTTCTTTCTTTCTTTCTTCCTTTCTTTCTTCCTTTCTTTCTTTCTTTCTTCCTTCCTTTCTTTCTTTCTTTCTTCCTTTCTTTCTTCCTTTCTTTCTTTCTTTCTTCCTTCCTTCCTTCCTTCCTTCCTTCCTTCCTTCCTTCCTTCCTTCCTTCCTTCCTTCCTTCCTTCCTTCCTTCCTTCCTTCCTTCCTTCCTTCCTTCCTTCCTTCCTTCCTTCCTTCCTTCCTTCCTTCCTTCCTTCCTTCCTTCCTTCCTTCCTTCCTTCCTTCCTTCCTTCCTTCCTTCCTTCCTTCCTTCCTTCCTTCCTTCCTTCCTTCCTTCCTTCCTTCCTTCCTTCCTTCCTTCCTTCCTTCCTTCCTTCCTTCCTTCCTTCCTTCCTTCCTTCCTTCCTTCCTTCCTTCCTTCCTCTTTTTTTTTCTTTATTTCTTCTTCCTCTTCCTCTTCCTCCTCTTATTTTTCTCCTCTCTTCCTCTCTTCCTCTCTTCCTCTCTCCTTTTTTTTTTTTTATTTCTCTTTCTCTATATTTCCACTCCATTAGCAAGACCTACACTTTCAGAATCTCCATCTTTACTGGCATTAAGATTTTTCATCCCTTAAAGTTCTTTCTCTCCTACCCCTCCTAGTTTGTGTTACTCCATGAAACATATATTTTTGCACATTATTATTCACCTCTGATATATGATCTTGCCATTTTGGAACTGGTAGAGTCCCCCACCCCCTACCTTCCCAGAGGATTTGAGAGAGATTTGTGGTTCAAACATTTACTCACTTGCTAGTGTTTTTGGGACTGGTTTAATAGTATCTTTTTAATGGAAGGCCAAACAGTACATTAACTATATGGAACTGGTTTAGAATTTTTCTTTTCAGGGGAAAAAAAACCCCAAACCAAACCAAAAAAGAGAGGGTTGTACCCCGTAAATTTTAAAACCAGCCCTAACAGTACATAAGGCTATTTTGTTATTGTGTATGGTTTCCAGACAAGCACTGTGAGATATATGGATGTATATACCCAGGCAAAGTGAGATCTCAAAATAAAGAAAACCACATGCTTAATAGCACAAGCGGGAAAATTACTTCTCCAAGTTTTTAACCAAATAATGGCCCTGAGACTTGAGTCCTCTTCTGGGCAATCTTAAATATAACATATTCAAGGAGCAGTAAAGTGAATTTCACTGCACCTTTGCTGATACAGTGATTGAGTATTGGATCTGACACTCCAAAGCTCTTCCATATGTGTGCACGGGAACCCAAACAGCTTGCACTGCCCCCGAGATCAGTGATACCGTGCAGAGTCTTTTGTCAGTCATTTTGGGGCAGCTGAAAGTAGCCCAACCTCGAGGGTTAAGCAAGGTTAAATTAAAAAATTCATCTTGCAGCCTTTGCAGGTCCTGCCAGGCCAGAGGGCAGCCCGGCTTCTGCAGGGGCTGATCTTTGGAGGCTGATTTGTTTGTGTCTTCCCTGCTGCACAGGCTATCCTGATGGACATTTCTGGGGGACTCAGGGTGCTCTTAACAGGGCTGTGAAGGGAAAATCAGAAGTGAATAAACAAGGAATAGCTCTGTGAGAGCAGTGGGGACCTGCTAAAGCCTGACCTGCCTGCACTGCCTTTTTGACACCTGGAGAGTTGCCTGAGGACAAGGGCTCCAGGATCATCCATGTGTCCATGTGGAGCCTGGCTGGGCATTGTGTGGAGGCACAGACCACTGCAGCCACAGCTCACTCTCAAGCTACTTGATTCAGAAATGAGGACAAGTACTCCAGGAGATCAGCATTAGTCTGGGTCTGGTGCTAGAAGTTTGGACAGAGGTTATGCAGGTTAAACCTGAGAGAACTTGTGGATGTCTCATTTTCCAAAAATGAAACAGTCAAATAACTTGAAGGTGTCTCACTCTGTCAGCTCTTCCATATGGCACCCAAAATTACCAGCTAATTTTTAAAATCCCTTCTGCACATGGTCTGCAAATTATCAGTTCTTCTGTGTAAATATACCATGAAGTTTTTCCCTGACCTTGCATGCCTGGCTTTTGCAGTAAGGCTGCTTCCCCATCACTCGTCATTATCTGTCAAAGTGTCCTGTCCTGTGAGCTGTCTCTTCTTGAGATACTCAGAGCTCACCTTACTTCCATTTTCCTGCTCACTTCCATCTTTCTCTTGCTGCTGCTTAGGCTCCCTAGACTGAGATTTCAGCTCTCCCCCACCACCCATCATTGCTGACTCTCTTTTGCCTGTTTTCAGCCTGTGCACCCACACACACACGTGTGCTAAGAATGGTCAGCTACATTCTTTTTTGGGCTTCTGGAAAAGTAAGTCCTGATTTGTTGTGTGTCAGTGGACACCTTTAAACATGACCATATACCTGTGTTTGGTGACACAGGTACTCAGTTATGTCCCCCAGCTCACAGGAAAGGCCCTTTTAGGTGTGACATTTCCAAACCATGAGGAGTTCTGGTTGCTAAAGCCAACCATGCCAGGTCATTAAACTGCTCTGCTGGGGTCAGGTTCAGGCTTGAAGCTGAGCTGGGAAGGGGAAACACATTTCTCAGCAGTTCCTCCAAGCCCAGTGCCAGGCATGCAGGATGTGCATTTTCCAGGTGACTGTTCCTAGCAGCCTCCCCACTGCTGCCAGCTCTGTGAGCTCACAAAGAGCACTCCTGCTCAAACTGGGTCACTTTGCTACTTTATTTTTTTGTCCTTCTGTAGTGTTTTCTTCTTCTGTTTGCACTCTTGCTCCACTCATGAGGCTGATTGCTAAGCCCTGGGCTACAGCACAGACACTGGCATTTACAGCCATGGAGCTCACAGGAACCAAGCACCAGATGCAGTTGCATAAACGGGAGGTGTAAAAATCATACCACTCGTGCTTGAGCCTTCTTCTACCTGGTTAGGGTGCCCTGGTCAGATGCTGGTGACAGTGCTGCCTTGGTGACAGGACAGCTGCCAGTGTCTGCACCAAGGCTGCCAGCAGAGATCCGTGGTGTGGTGGCATATTTGTGATGAGGACTCCTCTGAACAGCTCCTGGGGAGCACCTGGCAAACAGCAGGACAGTCACAGCCCATTCCTGAACCTTCTGCATCATCTTTCCACTTGGGGCTGAGGTACACAGGCTAAGAGGATTCAGCCCTTATTTTGGACATTTCTGTGCTTCCAAGGCCCTAACAGGGCTATTGCAGCATTCCTTGGCTGTGGTTTTGACCCTTTAAATGAGTAACCACATAGCAAAGCAGATGCCAGTCTTAAACACAACTCTTTTGTAAATGTATTTCAAAAAATAGGTTTCCATTGTGGTTTTCTACGTTGACCCTCTGTGCTTGAGCACCTCTGCAAGTTACCCAGTGCTGAAGAACTTTGAAAGAAACAGCTGGGATTTAATATTAGGTGCACCAACTTCCTATGACATGTTCAACCTTTAAAAAAATGAATGATTTCTTTAAAAGGTTGGATGTTTCATGCTAGGATCAGAACAAGCGACTTGGGGTGGGGAAAAAAATCAAAAAAGCACCGCAAATAGAGAAATGAGGAAGAAACACCCAGGTGTGTGTGGAGAAAATTAATACTGCAAGGATTGGTATAAATAAGACATTACATGACCCCTTCTGCCAGTGGGGTATCTCTGGAGGTGACAGACAAGTAAGGGTCTTAATGAATAGCCTTTTCCTAAATTCTTTGCTGTGGGCTCAGCATAAACCTTTACATAAAAGTGGGAGCCTGTGAACAGTAGGAATTATTTATATTAAATGTGCTTCTCAGCAAAACATGGCAAAATTCCTATTCCCAACTGGAAGAAAATCATATTTCATGGCTGTAATACCATTAAGCAGGATAGAGAGATTGGCAGTGGGGAATAGGGGTGGGAGGGAGGCCCACCAGCAGAAGGAGGGGTTTTTTTGCCAGCTAGGGGATGGGGCCCTGCTGAATGCCTCCCCAAGTTGGGAGTCTTGTTGGCTGTCATGTGGCAGACAGGAGTGAGGGGGAGAGGCGGAGGGGAAGAATTTCCGTGATGGGCTTTGCACATTGGAAAAAGCATCGAACTTTGTAGGGATGAAGACAGCAGGGTCTATAGAGACCATTTTCAAAGGCTATAACCTTTTAATGGAGGATGGGATTACTGTTGAAACCACCAGATTACATCCTACAGTCATTGCCAAAAGGTTAAACCACCAGATCAGGCCGTGCCCTGACATGGGTGACCAGGGGCTGCTGGGGGCTGAACACTGCACAGGAGAGGTGCCTTCATAAGGTTGGGAAACACAGAGTGGGAAGGAGCAAGAATTGCTCTCTCCACAGGCGCTTGCACTAACCAGGCTGCAGAGCAGGGTAGCAGGTGACTAGGGACTCTCAGATGGGGCCAGAAAAATGACATGAGCAAGATCTGTTGGTAGAAAGCATCTGGAGAAGATGTAAAGACAATGCTGCTGGTCTAAGAAAAACACCACAGGCACCAAGACCCCAGGAGGGAATATCCCAGCTCTGAGGAGCAGTTTGGGTTTCATTTCTTGCTGAATTAGACATTGCTTCTGCAGGGTTGGGATGTGCACCTAGGTACTTGTGTGTGTGTGTGTGTGTCTGTGTGTGTGTGTGTTTATGAATTAACTGGATGGCTGCTTGGGAGTAAAATCAGTGCTAATGTCAACCAAATGGCTTTCAAAATCCCAACAGCACTGCATGATGGACCACTAAATCCTATGGCCCCTTTTTTCCCCTGGGAGGTAGAAGCATCAGCTGGGAAGCACCCAGGTCCCTGTGCCTCGCAGGGAGGAGAGGTTGGTATTTCCTTGGTGCTCAGTTCAGAGAGAGACACGGAGGTGAGTGAAGATTTGTAACCTGGCTGGAAGATCATCAATCAGCCAATCAAGAGAACAAGCCAAGGCCTTCTCTCATTTGCCTGGGGTGATGCAGGGCTGCATACTCCTCGTGCCGATGCTCACGCTGCCTCGGCGAGAAAGCATCCCTGTGCAAGGCCAGGCCCACGCTGGGGAAACAACAGTGCTGGCGGAGCAGGGCTCCATCAAAGGCACCGTGCCTTGGGAGGGATTGCCCCGGGGTTTGGGAGCTGCTGTCTGTCAGCCTGGCTCCAGGCTGGCAGCGAGGTTACGCAGACAGCACAGCCGTGAGCGCAGCCCGTGCGGATCCTTCCCGACATGCCCTCTTCCACTGGTGATGGAGCAGAATATATAGTGCAATGGGTACATCTCTGCAGAGGTGTTTTGTTCAAAGCAGGCAAATTGACAGGCTTCCCTCATAAAACAGTAATGCAGCTTATACATAAAAAAAAGATCATAAAAATTCAGTTTTCTCCCAAGTAAGATAATTCTGACATTACTTAAAATACTTCAGACTTGTCAGTAAAATTTCAATGTCATTAAAATTAACTGGCATATTTTAAGATTGACTTTCTTGCTTGCTTTCAACTCCCAGTCAGCCTGACATGGGGAGGGCACTTGCTATTCTTATCTTTTACACACTTGTATTTCTTGGCCTTTAACAGCTTCTCCTGTGGCACACGCTGCTCTGTCTGCCAGGGATAAGGGGTGTCACTGCTTGCTGCTAATCCATTATGGCAAGCTGTCTAATTACCAGTGGTATGGCAGTAAATAAAATGCGGGTTCACTTCTGGCCTGCTCCTTATCCCTCATCTGAGAAATGGGCAAATGTTGTATCACCCCAATTATTGCTCCATTTACCTGCATGTTCCCTTGACTATGGCACTGCTAATTACTTACTTTGTTAAGCGGAGGAAATATTGGGTATTTATTTCATTTGCTGTGATGATAAGAAATACAACTCCTATTATTTGTCCCCCGGACTAGAAAATTCCCTTTGCAGCAATCCTTCTAGCCTGTGTGCATAAATAAACCCACATTTTACTCCAGCATAGCTTCAGTACCTGAAAAGAGGTCATATTTTGATCAGGAAAATGTTCTTGTCTCTTTTCTCTAGTATGGGAAAGGCAAGTTGGAGAGGTTTGTGAAGTGGAACTGGATGCTGCTCTGGATCAAATGGTTTATTACTGAAACCACATTCTGCAAGAAACCACTGCTCTTCAGCAAAAGAAGGATCCTTCCAGAGGTGTGTGGCTTTTGCGAGGAATCAGAAGTTGGAAGCAGTCTCCATTTGGGTGTGAATGGGACTAGATATGTTTTTCATTTGAGACGTTTTCAGCAGTTGATCCTGGTCCCTAGTCCCCTTGGCTGCTGCCATCTCTTCACTTGGACTCCAGTGTTGTGAGATCATCCTCAGGAAAAATGCTGATTAGTACTTGGCAAAACATGTGAGTTATTACTATATTAAAAGGTGAACCAACAGAGAGAATAATTAGGTGTAACCTCTGAAACAAGTGGATCAGCCTGGCTAAGGCAGCTGAGTGCTTCCAGACAGCACCAGGCAGGCAGGGTGGAGGAAGGTGGTGTCTCATGAAAGCAAACCCAGAAAGAAGCCAGAACTTAGAAAGAGACCAAACCCTGACTGGCACTCTGATATTCTCTCCACTCTATTGACCATCGTATCACCTTACCCAATGTATAACAAACGCTCAATTTGTTGCCCAAACCAGTTACATTTCATCAGCATTTCCCTTTTTAGCGTTGTTGAGGCATGGTGAAGAACTCTTTAGAGATTTAGAACACATTTCCACAGAATACATTTCCTTTTCCTGATCACTTTCTTTGGGGTTTTCTTCAGGTATGTTTCCTCTGGTTTGGAGCCCAGTCAGTCCTGCATGCTAGGACTGTCCACAGCAAATGATCCGTGGCTAAAAAAAGAGGTAAAATGAATAGAAGAGAATGTGCAAGTTATTTAAGAATATCTATATACTTACCCTCATGCACATATAGTATAATGTATATTTTTCAGCAAGATGTCCTTCAGTTTTGTTATGTATGTCATTCAGCACATCATTGTGCCTTTAGCCTTGGTTTCACTCACTTTGCAGCGTGCTTTTGGGTGCAAGGTGCCAACATCTGAAACAGAAATTTGGACCAGCACATCATTGGGATTTCATTTCTGAGTTTCACTTCTGACAACACAAGAAATAAAAAATAAAGGGCTACAGCTGGCTGAAATGAATGTCATATGCAATCTCCCTTCTTAAAATATTCAAAATGCTCATACCTCAAGGTCGTTATTTAAATGTTCATTTTAGCCTTCTGCATCACCTTTAAACAAAGTGCTGGCCTAACACTGCTGCCTCATTTAGACTAGAGAACAGTCAGAAATCCCTTGCACTTCCTGGTGCTGGGATGGAGAGTCTTTCATCCAGATTTTGAAAACTAAGAGAGCCTTGCCTTAGGATAACTAATTTCCAGGTGAAACATACTTTGAATATGGCTACCAAAGAAAGCACGATTATTTTGAATGTTTTTGGTACAGAAGCAAAGATTCAATTTCTTCTCAAAGCTTTTTGAGGGTGGAGGGGGATTTGCAGCTGGAGTGTTGAGTTGCATTTGCCTTCAAGGTCTTGCTGCTGAAGCCCCCTTCATCTTGTTCAGTGGGAAGGAGGAGGCTGTGGCGCAGCTCCCTGGTGGTGCAATGTGCTGTGGAAGAGAGGGATGAGCAGAGGGGACTGAAGGCAGAGAAGTACTGCACTGAGAGAAGTCCTGGATCTGGGAAAGCTGGCAGGACACATCAGAGCGATCTGGAAAAAGAAAAACAAAACAGCGTCAGGGAAAGAGAGATCCTAAAAGGTTGTCTCGAAAACATACTCAAAAAATTCAAATGAAGGAAAAGAAGGAGAAAGAAGAAGCTCCCTCCTTCTCCTCTGTGCGAAATGCCCTGTCTGCAAACATGACTGACATCACTGGGGAAGAATGTAAACTTTGATTTAAAAAAAAAATACCGCTTGCCGCTGCTCCTCTTTGGCAGCACATCTCATTTCTTTAGAGTATTTTTATCTGATTACGTATGTATATGCACATATATAAATATTTTGTTAAAAGAAGAAGGAGGTTTCTCTCTTTCTTCCCTGCATTGCAACAGTGGCTGTGCAATATCCAAAGGGGGCTTCTCCTGAGAACTTCCAGAGGAGGAGGAGAGCAAAATGAATTTTATAAAACAGTAGTAATAACGATACAAATAACAAATAAGCTGAGTAAGAAATGAAGGACTAATTCAAGTTGTGTCCTTTAAGCCAGTAATAAATGAGCCAGCAGTGGGGAAAGCAGGTAAATTAAAACTAATGGGGGAGGTGTGTGCGCCCCCAAACCTCCCCCCACTACTCCACCCCAGCCACAAAGATCTAGGCTGGGGGCCCGGGAATCTTCCCTCCTTCCCTTCAATCTACCTAGCCAGAGCCCTCTCCCTGCTTGACAGCTACTGCAAGCCCAAACTGACAGCTCTTCAAAATCCGCTGAAGAAACCCAGCATTAATTAAGTCATTGCTGGACTGTAATTTCCTTGAGAAGTAAAAAATTCTCACACAAGAAAAGGTTACAGAGACCTTTTCTGTGTCAAAATTACCATGCTGCATGAATATTAATGCTCTTAATGAAGACAACCTTTGCTTCATCAGGAAGGTTCTGGAGCAGGTGCCAAGCCTGAAGTCTCACTCTGTGGATTTTCTACTCTATGAAAGTCAGCACAATGCAATTTTTCCATTAAAATCAACATTTCCCACATGATCGCGGATTTTTTTTTCTCTTCTTTACAGATAGGCGGAAAGAAGGGGGGAAAAATCCCTCTGCTTTGAAATCAAACATTTAAAGGTTTCATTCAACACATTAATCAGTGCTGAGAGAGAGGAGAGGAGGAGGAGGAGCAGGAGGAGGAGGAGAGGGAGGGGGGTGAAGGGGGGAATCTGCCTTATTTATACAGATCTTGCGCACGTTTCCATAGATCACAGCCGTGTCCATGTCGTGGGCTGCCCCGGGGTGCTGCCAGGCACGTCCTCTCCAGAAGGGCTCCATGGGCTCTCAGAGGGATACTGGGCTGGGGGCTTTGGGAAATGGCTGGGCTGGTCACCCTGCCTGGGACACGAGCCTCTATCACCAGCCTTCAGGCACTCACAGCCCAAGGACCCAGGAAGGGCATCAGGAGGTTCCATGCCTGGGAGGGCATGGCCAAAGCGGGTACCACCAAAAAATGGGGGGCTGTGAAAGGGGGCATCCCCCGCAGAGAGCAAGGGAGGCAGTCCAGATGCTTGGCCACAGGGAGAGCAAGAATGTGCATCAGCATCAAAGGGTGGAGGAAAAGCTATTTCTTGGCTCTTTCTAAAGGAAGAGAGGGATTTTGACAGCACTGCACCGGAGAAATTGCACTGCCTTGTGCAGTACTCTTTTACCAGCATTTAGCCTCAAAAAAGGAAGGGAAAGAAATTATAAAGAAAAGTGTGGAGAAACACAGAGGACAGGAGAGAGGCTGCAGCTCTAGATTGGAAAGAAAAGCAGGTAAAAGCCACCTCTTTCTCCTCCTTCAAAAGGAGAAACGATATGAAAACTGTCCATTAATTATATCTTCTACTTCTACTTATTAGGCATTCATGATCTAATAATGGCTGTGGCTAACTTATAAAAAAAAATCTGATTATTTTCTGTTGGGGCATGCAATGCCCTGTATATATTAAAAAGGTAAGCAATGATATATATTTATGGGTACTGATGTAATAGCTATTAGATTTATAATACGGAGAAGAAACATAATTTTATTAGAAAGAGCAATAGTTCACAATCCTATTATTGTTTATTGCTGACGTCAGTGCTGAACTATAATAAGAATCATGTAACAACTGGAAATAATCATAAAAATGCCGTTTAGATTTGCAAGAAAGTGGATCCTCTAAAACAAAAGTAGGGATTTGAGACCCCTACCTGGCAGCAGCCATTTGGGTTGCTGAAGCCACAGAGATGCAACTCCAGGTTTTGCCCCCACGGTCCAAAGGCAAGCTTCTTCTTGACCTCAAATGTGCCATCAGCCTCACTTCAAACACCTGGGCAAGGCCTGGAGGGCTGCCCACGTGTTCCCTTGTGCAGCATGGCCCTGTGGAACCATTCCACTGTGTCCTCCCTGACAATGCAGGGACACCTGGGATAGTGGCCTCCCCAGATCAGCCTCCCACTGTCAGCAACACACAGGCACCAAACCATCTTTTGGATGCCTGGGCAATAGCCTTGATAATATGAGTTTATGAAACCTCACATCCTAAATATCAGGGAAGGACTTGAACTACCCCTTGGCACTGTTTATGGCTAGCCTTTGTTTTATATGAGTATATGCATATATACTAAGATTCTAAATCTTTCATTATAGTTGCCCTAAAAATTTGTTTTCAGGATGTATCTGGAGCTGTCAGCCTTGCTGGTTCTCTACTTCTCTCTATTACTTTCTTTTTTTCTCTTCTTTCTAGCAGGTTCTTTTTTTCCTTTATTGCAGTGTTTGCTGACCTTCAGGCTCCAAAATTAACTCATTCTCCCAACATCTGTGAATTATTAATGAGGGTGCTTCAGAAAGTTCCTTAGCCACTCGCTTTAAAACTCCAGAGTACAAATTAATAGAGCTGTTTTTGGGAAAGCTTAATTTTAGCAGGTGCTGCCTCAGATCTTCCTTTGTTGCAGAGATAAACGTTCTGCTCCTGCAGAAACGTCAGACGGGATAGATACACCCTCCAGCTTCATTGCAAATTCAGAACAAAAGTGTCTAGTCAACACTTCTGATCTTCCTTTGTTAAAACCTGCAATGCTGAGAGCTGTCTCTAGCAATGGTCCCACAACTGTTCACAGGTTTTTCTGCTCTTTTTAGAGTGTTCTTTTATTATTCATCATTCTATTGGCCACTGATACTTCATTGATTTCTTTTAACTCTCTCCTTGTGTGTGTGTGTGTGTGTAGGAAGAGAATACATAGTAATGTGAGAACATAGACTAGAGGGATGCTGTGTCTGGAGAAGGTAAAAGTGCTGGTCAGGAGGGCTCTCAGGGGTAAGGGAAGAGGCTGAGGTGCTTTGTAGCTGAGTGGCAGCAGGCCCTGCTGAGAAGGCGGTGGAGGAGGTAACAGGCAAGCGTAGTGAGGGAGAACAATGCTGAGCCCATTTTCCCGATCCTGGTAGGATTCAGGTCAAAGACACTTGTCAGGATGTCCTCTGTGGCCACATGCTGTGTGAAAAACTCTGGCTCTCCAGTAAGCCTTGCCTCCTGTGCCCTTCCTCCCTCTATCCTGATGCTTACTAGCCCTCTTCTGCCCAAACCATTTCCTTCTGCTCAGGACCTGATCAAATTTCCCCACCCAAAACCCCAAATCCTCAAATTTTCACCTACTGTCAGCCACCATTGTCCCTTTTCTTTTCCTAGACAGCTGAATACCTGGTCTGATCACAAGTCTGTGGAAAGAGATACCTTCCAGCTTCACTTCAAAATATTAATGGGCTCAGCCACAGCCAAGGTAAGATGAAAGTAGGACAGGCAGTCAGCAAGTGCCACAACCTTAGAAATCTGACTCCATGAACAGATCCTGCACTAAAAGCTTCAGCTGTGGTGCCTTGATATGAAGGCGTTAGAAAGAAAGAAAGGTTTGCAAATGTTGATGTAGCCAAAATCACACTGAAACAGAGCAGGAATAGGAATAGAATATTTAGTTCTTTGACTCCAATAAATTGTCTGCATTAAAATAATTAAAATAGATAATCTTATATATTAGTGGAATTTCATATTTCCACAGAACTAGGTGATACCGTGTCCTGTAATGATACAAATATTCTTATTGGACGTGATATAACACTTAAAACTCTAAATTTTTAAAGGTTTTTCAGTTACTTTATAGCAGCAGAATGTCTTCAGAATGAACTAGATTTGCTATTCCATCTGAAGAACAAAGAGAAAAATTTATAGAAGATCAAACAAATAAAAATACATTGAGAAAGACAGTAAGTGATGTCAACGCACTAAGAAATTAAAAACTTTGCATTAGTGTCTGAGCTTTTTTGTTGGTACCCAGGTATTATAAATAATAAACTAAACCGAAATTGTACATATTATAAAGCTGCATTTTTCTGTAGGGGTTCTGGTGACATGTACAAACCACGCGAGCTTTACTCCCGTGGCTTATCTATGTCACTAATCCCCCTCCACAAAAGTAAAGAAGGGAGGTGCAGCGGGGAGGGGTAAAACTTGCATGGAACCAGTTCTGTCTTTTGCCTACATTTGTTTCCACATTACCTGACAAGCCTTGCCCATGTCTGTGCCGGAGTCTGCCTTGGGATAAATGAACTTCTGCAGCGGAGAAATTAATCTTGTGAAAAATGCTTGTTTTGGGTCATTGGAACTATTTGAGAAATATTTTGCTGAAAAATAGAGGGGAAGCTCAAGTGGAAAACCTGAGGTGAAGTTTATTTGTAACTGATAAAGAATGATAATCTCTATTTTGTCTGTGGCAATTTTTTTTTCCTTAAGACTGCTTGTAATAAGCTCAGTTCAGTCTTAAATGCTGCTTCTTTTTTTTCACAAGTAATTCCACAAGGAAGGAAAAAACCCCAACAGAGTTCATCATAGTGATAAAATCCATATACCTTTAAATATAACTTTCAAATTAGCCTGTGGCTGAGAAATTATTGTGAGATGATTTCTGTTAGGTTTATTTGAGGTAGATCTGAACACAAAGGAGCTCAGGCTTTTCTCAGGGAAGGCTGAGGTCTGCATCCCTTGCCATTACTGTCCCCTGGCCCAAGCACTTACTGGCTTTGGGATGTTCAACAACGACTCTGAAATGCAATCCCCAGATCTATATGCTGTGTAAGAGGATGTCTCCTGAAGTTTTGATCTGGAGAAATGGAAGCTGAGGAGACTTAACATGTGCTGTGCACCTTGTAGTACGGCATTTTAACTTTTGCTTTAAAACAGATGGGAGCTTTGTTCATGTCCCATCTTTTGGAATGCTGGACCCAGTGGTCCTGCCTCCCAAATGATGACAATCCTGCCAGGATCACTGCAGGAGACTCACCCCCTCTCCCCCGCCACGCCTGATACCTTGATCCCAGGGAGCTGGAACGGTGAATCTCCCTTCTGGCTCTTGCTGGCCTCTTAGAAAATCCCTGGCTTAATCAGAAGGCTTGTTTATGGTACAGCTCCTTGTCTCACAAGTACTACAGATGCCACTTCGCTGCACCTAAACTGCTTACGAGACAGCACTCTTATCTAATAAGACATAGCACAGCCATACATATTTATTTATATTTGAACTCTTGCCCTCTGTACTATACTGCAGGTCATGCATCTGCTCCAACACCACCTTATTAATTTTCTACTACTCTTCTCCATGGTGGCAACAGTGTTTCAAAGCCTGAAAGGAATATTTTCCCTTTTTTCTCACTTTGATCTGTCTCTTTAACTCTTTAGCTGCTGAAAGGAGGGGAGTCTTGGCTTCCCGAGCACGGCATCGCAGCGCTCCTTGTTGGGAATCGGGACACAGCCAGGCTCTCCAGACAATGTCACTTCTCCACCTGTGTAATACATTACTGTTCTCTTTTGTACCTTGCTAATTAGAAAGCAGGAAAGAAAAAATATATTTATATATAAAAGAGCTCCCATCTGACAGACTCAAATTACAAAAGTATTCTGATATAAATTATTTAATCAGTGGGGGAAAAAAGAAAGTCACAGTACTAACTATCATTTCTAGACAGAGTATTAACAACCATTTCTTTCATTGGCTTCTGGTGTCTTATTTTGTGCACCCATCACCAATAAGAAGCTCTTGCATGATGTTTACCATAAAATATGACTTTCATCTCTTTGTCTTTGCATTCGCTTGCTTCATTTACCTTCCTAATGTATAAAAAGTTTTTAATTTGCCTCCCTCCCTTCCTCTTCTGTCACTAGCACTCTTGAAAACTTCTGGAAGAAAAAAGTAAAGACTTTAATTCATATATGGGACCCCATTCTGCCAGCCAGATCTGCCAGTCTTTGAAATACGTTCCATGAACAAGGGGTTGTTTGAAGGTGTGATTGCAGCTTTATGGCAAGGTTGCAAGCCAGCAGGAGGAAACCATTCTGACAAATGTGCTGATCTCCAACTATGAAGCTCTGTCTGGATGGATGGGCACAGGGAGGCCACAGGCTTTCTCAGGGCAGCTGTCCCCAGCAGCAGAGGGAAACATGCCCAGGGCCCGAGCTCCTCCTGGGGCAGAAGTGCCTGCACTGGGGGCTCGGTGCCCTCCTTTGCAGTGACCACCTCTGGGTGCCCTGAGGTTGGGCTGTCCCCAAGGACACGTGTCCAGAGGTCAGGCCAGATGTGCCCAGCCACCTGCTTCAGCTGGTGACTGGAGCTGGGCTGTCAGCCTGGTGCTTTCCTCGAGGTGGGCTCATGTCCATGACCTGAGGATGGCAGCTTGGGGAGCCAGGTCATTTTTCCTTTCACTCTCTAAAAGTCAAGCTCAGAAGTTGAATAAGCCCCATCATAAAGAGGCCTTGCATGGCACAGCTTTCACAAAACAACCATTGGTATTGCCATGAGGCTGAGTCAACCCAAAAGGGGGACAGCAGCTCTTCAAACTGCAAGGAGACCTGGGCTCCTCCCAAAAGCCAGGAGCTATCCAAGGGCATTGCACAAGAGCTTCCTTGGGCGGATGTGCTGCTGCGAGGCCAGCAAAGCTGCGTTACACAGAAACAATGGGCACATCCCTGTAACCACCCATGGGCTGCTGGCAGACTGCAGAGCAAGTTTTCTCATCTAAGGACCTGAGACAATGAGTGAGAGGTATTTTAAAGTGTCAGGAATGGCAACATGCACCAAAACCTGTGTTCATGTATTAATTGTGCCAAATCTGAAGGCTGTGTTGGGATGGGTAACCCTAGGCCCCTGCCTTGAGTCAATGCTTGTGTCTGATAAGAGTAAAAATATATTGTTTTCTGGTCACTGTGGTGGGTGAATACATTTTGTTTGCCTGCTGAGAATATACAAAATAAAAATCAGACAGCAAATTGCTTTTCCTTTTACAGTTATGTCACTAGTCTCTCTGTCTCCCTCTCTCCCTCTATATATATATATTGCAGATTTGCAATCCATATCCTGTTGTTGGATAAACAGTTGAAGCTATTGAGATTTTTGTGGAAATCTTCTGCTTTTCCTCCTATGAGCTGCAAGTGGGTTTCAAAGTGTTACCTGGAAAAAAGTAATACTAAGAAGAAATTAATAAGGCAGGAGGCACCTGTGTCCCAGGGCTCTCTGGGCACATGAGTACTGTGACATGGCAGGGCTGCTACCTCTGGAGTGGGGCAATGCTGGTGCCCACTGACCCAGTGGCAGAGTACAGCCCAAGCAAGACCAATGTTTCACACTTGCCAAGCTCTCTGGGGCTGCTTTTTTGGCCCAGATGTACCCCCAGCACCATGAGGAACCTGTGGAGCCCTGAGCCTTCCCTGCAAACCCCACAACATAATTTTCCTCATTAAATCTGGCCCATCCCTGCAGTGCAGTGGGAAGGTGATAGTCCCTAGCAAGTGGCATAGGCTCTGCATTTGATTGCACTTGCAGGAGGAAAAGGTCCAGGTGCTTTTTCCACAGCAGAGCTGCTGCTAATAGCATCCTTCTGCTCCTCTGCTCTCTCTCTTCCTCGCTACCACCAGATGCTGGAAGTATGAAATAAAGCTCATTTTTCTGACATAATACATTAAGATCTTGAAAGTTTATGCCAGGCATAGTAAAATGAAAGCCTCTTGGCACAACAGAGGTGAAGTGTTGCCTGTTTGCGAGCAGGAAGGGAAGTTTGTGCTCACCTTACCTGATATGATGCACAACAGCAACTGAGGCTGCCTGCAACCACTGCCCTCCCTGCTGCTCCCTCCCACCCCCCTTTGCCTCATGGAGACAAGGTCCCGTGTTCAGAGGCAGACAAGGCTCAGGATTTAAGGGAGGTGATTGTTTTCCACCTTACTGTGCTGCTGTGGTGGTGCTGCCTTAAGCTCAGCACCCATCAGGGTCTGCCTCCCCAGAGGTGACACAAGCCTCTCTCTGGACCAAAGCAGCCTCTGTGCTCATCCAGCCAGGATGGGGAGAGGAAAGGGGTGCCTCATTTATAGCTGTGCAGTGAAAATATCAGAAGCAAAGAGCTACAAGCCCTGGGTTACCCAGGCTGGGGTGGGAGAAGCCACCTTCTCTGGCGGGAATTGCTACTTGCAGCTTTTAACCACATAAGTGACATCGCGTTGCCAAACCTGCCAGCAAAGGCAGCAAATGTGGCTTCTGGGAAAGGGAGACAACTGAAACAAAATCCTGGAAGGATCTCAGGCTGGTTGGTGGAGGAAAGTTCAGCCTTCATCCACACACAGTTGTTTGCTGCTTCTTCATTTTTGTGTACAAACACATGTAGTGCCAGCTGCCTGTGTGGGAGTTTTATTGTCTTGCTTGAAAGGTACAAGCTGAGAAGTCAGGGCAATATTAAACACTGTTTATTAAATGAGGGTGGCTTTAATCTGTTCTAGAGATACTAAATATTTGATTTACCAGAAGTTTGGACAAATATCAAAAAAACCACATTTTATTCTTTGAATTGCATTTTACCAAGGGGAAGGTGGGGCCACCTAATGCTAACAGCTGGAAAGAGTGGATCCCAAGCACATTAGAAATGTAGGAGCAAGAGGATTTTTTTCCTTAAGAAAACTTTCAACACACCTACACAAGTGCAGAATGAGAAAACCCCCTTCGTCAGATGCCTCATTGACTGGGTAAGTGTTGAGATGAACACTCCCTTGGAAAAAACAAAAGGGAAAACAAGTCAAAAAGTCCTATCAAAATAGAGCATCCACAAGCAAAAAGAGATGAAGCTTCTGATTCATAGAAGGGTATGTCATGTGCTTGTCCTCTTACTGTGCCCATACCAAAGTACTCCTTTGGAATATTCTGATCACCAGGATACCAGTGGATTTCAGCCTGGCCCACTCTGACTGCTCTAAATTGGAACTTGTACTGATTTAGTTAAGCCAATGGACACTTACTGTGCTGAAGAATGATGTGCTTTGCTCCAGCCTGACACTGGTGCTAATTAATTTAGAGTAAACAGAAATAAAAATGGTACAAAGTACAGTAAAAGTATCCAGCTTGCAGTGATTTAATGAAATCAGTTCACACTCAGATAAAACCAGTGCAACTTAGCGCACAGATAAACACCGAGAGAAACTGATTAAATGTCCAAACAAAGACATGAAACATGAAATCAGCTGGACAGTAAAGAGGGTCAATTTTAAAACAGATTATACTGTCCAAGCAGAATTACGCTCTTTTCTTTCTTTTTTTTTTTCTTTTTTTTTTTTTTCCACTGATTTTGTATTGTTTTGGCTTTGTTTTGGTGTGGTGCTTCTCAGTGTTTCCACCTCAACCTCTCCACTCCATAGAAAAGTCTAGAGTATTTCTTTGTCCTTTTCCCCAGACATTATCACTCCTTTCTCTGCATCAGCTGGTACCACCTGCATAGAAGCAAGGAGATCTTCGAGGAGAATCAAATATCCCACAGGCAAACTGGTTTTCTTTGTTTATAACATTCTGCCAAGCACATCTTTAAAGGTGGGGGGGGGGGGGGGGGGCTTGTTGGTTTGTTTCTCTTTAAAATGCCTTTAAAGCCAAGAACCTCTAAGATTTCCAGAGATTTTTTTTTCAGCATCTGACTTCTATCCAGCTTCTGCAAATGCAGCTGCCTGCTCTGAAGGCATGCAGGCTTCCACACACGGTGGTGTGCCCTGCAGACAGATGCTCAACCACCGACGCACACAAACAGAAAATGTGGGTTAGGAGATGGGGACAGGAGTGACCTAGAATGGCTGGAAGCTGAGGCTCCCAGACAAGTCAATATATGGAGTGCAGCATCAGCAGGATGAGCTCAAACAAACAATCCCAGATTGCTGCTGCACTTACCCCCAGACTGGAGGTCTCCACCAGGAAAAGGAAGAGGTGTCACCTTTAGCGACACAGGGAGGCAGCCACGGTGACATTCCTGGTATTCCTGGTACAGTCCTTGGGCTGCCAGCCCAAAAGCCCACACCTGTGGGGAAGGTGGGGAAGTGGAGCCCAAAGTCAGATATTGTCCTGAGCTCTCATCAGCTCAGGCACAGCAGCCTCCTCATCTGCGAGGGCAGGTCAGAGCTCTGCGGGGTGCTGCGAGAGGGTGAAAGCAGTCTCGGTCCCCTTGCCCAGACAATATTAGCCTCTTACACATGGAAATTTGCTTTGCCCTAAGCAGCTTCAGCTACTGGACAAATTTTACCTCTTACTATCAAGCATGTCATCTTGGACCGTTTTGGACTTTCTAGGCATCTTTTCAAGGATTGGCAAATTGATCCCAAATGCTCCTTTTGAAGGACTTTGGGGGGGGGGGGGGGAAATGTATTTCAGTATACTTATAGCACAATTTCTCCTGAGAGAATTAAAATATATATTGTGGTCTCTTCAGTTTTGTAGCTAAGACTTTAGATTCTTTTGACATTTGTTTTATCTGGATTCTCATCCTGCCCGCCACACCTGGCATGGCTAGGTATCTGCTGAACCATTCTGGGCCCTTCCTGGTTAATTCTATTCATGAATCTATTTATTACATGGGCTACTCTTTTTCTGTGTGCAGCTCTTTGGTGATGACAGTGGGAGTTTTGCACACACAGAGTCCATAGAACTCACTGGCAATCCACAGAAGCACTTTTTTTTCCTTTATTTTGTGGTATGGAAAAAACTCTTCTTATGAAAACAGATAACATCAAGTGCCTGAGGCCTTTGCCCTAGGTGTCTCAAAGGGAAAGGCACTTAAAAAATGTGCAAAGCAGCAGCCCAAACCTCCCACAGTGCTGAAAAGAAGACTAAATATTCTTAAGGAAATATTGGGTTTGATCCAATTTCTCCAGAAGCACTTACCAAACCCACTTCCACATTTTCGGGCACTGTTTTTGGGAACTCAGCATTTAGGTACTTTGAATGAAAACAGCATGGTCAGCTGGACCACCTTATGTGAACATTCATTTCTATTCACTGGATGTGAATCTATTTTCCCTGTGAAAAATACCTGTAGAGGTTCCACAGGAACCATATGGAATCCCACTTCTCTAAAGCCAGAGGAGAGTCCAGCCTCTGAGATGCACTTCTCTTTACAAAGCATGTGCTATTAATTAACCATGAGAAATGGCTGCTCATTTGCTTTTCAGCTCCATGAAGATTAAATGTTTCTTAACTCAGCATCAGTCTCAGCTATCTCTCTTCAGATTTGCTCCATGAAGCTGTCCACAAAGCACAGGGGAAATGGTGGATGAGTGTGGGCAGCAGGGATGACTGAAATAGAGTGAGCCATGCTGAAGAGAGATGAAATTAAAGGAGAAACCATCCATATGCCAGAGGAAGAAAATCCATCACATTTCATGAATTCTGAGCAGGTCATCTTCAAAGAGAAGGATTCTTAGAAAATAAAATGGGTTCTTATTTTACACGCACAGAGACCATGGCATTCACGGGCAATCCACAGAAGCACTTCTTCTATTTTTATTTTTTTTTTAATGTGGTATGGAAAAGAGATCAGAAGCACGGCAGAGGCACCCAGACATGGGGGGATTAAGATACCAGCAGACCAAAGGGATTCTGATTTCCCACTCTGCTCCTTGTCAACACTTCAGGCCAATGTGACTCTTTCCTGTAGTCCTTACACATCTCTTCTCTGAAATGCTGAGGAAGAGACTGGAGCATCTTAGGAAATGCAAATAGGAGATGTGATGTGCAATAGTTTGTAAAAGCATCATATCTTGGATGTGTTTTGTCTAAGAAAAAGGCAGAATTTTTTCCTTGGAGCCGCCCTAAGTAATAAATTGATGCTAACAGCACAAATGAGCTCTTGTGTGGTTTGGAAGCCATAAAGACTCTCAACCACTAGACTGGTCCAATTCCTCCTGTTCTTTGCTTTTGGTCTAGTAAATTGAAAGGCCACCACTGTTAGTACCACAAATATTCATGTTCTACTCAGAAACTGAACCTTTTTTATTTGATGATTTCTTCAAACGAACATGGTTTTTCATAAGGAAGAGGGAGACCATCGAGCTTCTGGAAAATGTTATCAGCTTCTTCAAACAGGCCCCAGTGAAACTGCTGTTTTCCTAATAAAATATCTCCCCCTTTTTTCCTCCCTCTCTTTTTTTTTTAACATTTTTCACATGTTACCAAACATCTCTATCAGGCTGGTATTTCTTCAGGTAAAGCTGTTGCTTGAACTATTCTCCCCTTTTAAATTGCATATATTTTCTCTCTATTCCCACTGCTTCACTAGGCCCATGTGGTGCCCATCAGAGCTACTCCCTCCAGTTGCCTCACAGGCAATGTACCAAATCATCAGATGACCAAAGGTCACATTAGCTCCTTAGACATTCATGCACAGCTCTTCAGTTGCTGAACTCCACTGTCTGTGGAGAACATGCCTTTGAATGTAGAAAAGCAGAAAACACACAGCTATGGAGAAAAGGGACCAGTCCAGCATCTCTGAGAACATTAGAAAAAATAAATCTTAGAATAAAGATGAATCTAACATAAAAATGAATCTTACAATTAATCTTAGCTAGAATAATTTCCATAGCAAGGAGCAAGGTTTTTCTTATGCAGATATAGTGTAATCAACTTGAAAGCCTCTGGTTTTTTGAGTCATCTTCATTTCTAGCTACTGGTTACAATAAGCTTCTTTTCAGCACGCAGATCCCTGCAGCCTTACTGCATACTCTAGCAAGGGGAATGGCTGGAGGTAGCAGCTTCCAGAAGTAGCACCTATGACAGAAATTTGGAGGTCTGGGAACAGTTGGACAAAACTTCAAATCACCCTGATTTAGCAGGGCTTCATCTGACACAGGGAAACCTGTATAATTTTATGTCTGCTTGCTGTATGTGGTGAAGTGTTTATGCCCTTAATTCATTTCCCAGGAAATGAACTGGGGAGCTTAAAATCTCCTGGAATCAGGCTAGCAGCAGTCAGTTGGCAAAATCCCGTGAGGTCCATGTACTGGGAGAAACCCCCACTGCCCTTCATGAAGTTCCACTGATGGTTTTAAGTGCTGACTCAAAATTTGAGTATTTTCAGTTGCCAGTGGATTCAGTGGTAAACAAGGGTGTTCATGATCACCCAGCAGCATGTTGGTTGAGAGCAAACAGCAGCAAATATGCAACTTGCAGCCTTTCTGAAGACAAATAAGTGTCATGAGCCACTTATGTGGAAAACAAGTTGTCCAGCTCCGCAAATAGTTAGACCTCCTGCAATCAGCACAGTGAGAGACTCATTTAATGGGTAAGATGAACTCTTTATTCCAAATCATTATGTTTTGGGTTCTGCTTTTTGGTTTTGAATTTCTGAATGACTGTGAAAACTCATCTCTGAAAAATGTCTACCACAAAATGAACAAAACCCCCATAAAGATTCTAATCCTCCTGCTTAATATGCGCAACAGAGGGTGCTGTGCTGTGGGTCTGAACAGGAATATTCGCCACTCCAAACTATATTTAGATTGCCAACAAAAAGTAAAAGGCAAAATGTCTTCATGTAGATTCCTGCCTCCTTTTAAAAGGAAAAAACCATCATCATTCTAAAACTGCAGCTGAGCAAAAAGGGGGGGGAAGCTTAAAAAAAAAGAAACAGTGAATTATGTGATGTGGTGTTTTTACCAACTGTCTAAATAAAGGTTTAGTGAGTCACTGTGGAAAACAGAAAATCTTTCTTTATTTTAAGAGCTGCAGTTGAAGAGTTTTGTATGAAAAATCTTCCCTTAGGTTTGTAACTTAAACATTTCCCATCTGCTCTTGCCTTCCTCGTCTGCATTTACAGTAAATCTGAGATTTCCTTTTTCAAAAAATACATTTGAAAAAAAAAGTACAGATTTGGCCAACAGTACTTGTAGAGATACAGAGAAATCTAACTTAGGGTGCCAGCATCTAAAATGATGTTTTCCTTTTGGTGCATACTATAGGCAAGAAATTTTCTGCTCTGGGCTTCAAGTTCCCTGCAGGATTTTCTGGTTTCTGGAACAGGAAGTGACATGGAAGCTTGAATCCTGATTAGGTAGGGTACCCATGTGCCAAATTTTAGGGAAAGAAAATAAAGATTGGTCTCCCTGGGATCAGGATCAGAATCCACTGAAGACCCAAGGAAGATCCCAGGCGCCTATGGAGACAGCTGTATGGTGGAGCAGCGAGAACCTCTGCTCCATGTCCCCTGATAAACACATGGCCAAATCACGAGCCTTGCTTGCAGTCACCATGGCTGGAGAGCAATGCCAAACCCTCAGCACAGAAGGTGGGATGCATATCTCATTGCTCATATACTCATGAGTAGAATAAGACAGGGTTTTTTTCCCTTTTCTTAATATACTCTCACACGTGAAAGAGGCTTCAGGTCATGGTATTGAATTAAATCCAGAGTAGCTGCACCAGAGACTATTTTTTCCTGGTGGAAAAACAGGTAGAAATGGTAAATCAGGCCCTTTAGTGCTGTCCCTGAGGGGAAGGATGGCTTACAAAGCATCAACTCTGGGTGTATTATTGGGGTCTAGCCGTGCCTGGTCATCAGTATGGAGGCAGAAGTGACTTACTCTTCAAGGAAAACCTGTGAGGAAGGGATGCAAAGGCAGGATACTTCGCCCACTCCCAACTTGTATTTCTGTCTCTGACTCCTATTATTAATGAACTCATTCACTTTCATAAAAACAACTACACAAGATCTTCTAACCATATCTATAAAGCTATTTAATGCTCTTTTTGAAACAAGGCATCTTACAGCCATAGTAATTGAAGTTTTACTAGACCTTTAAATGAGAAGCAGCTACTTATTAAGTTTTGATATGGTGAGCTGATTAGACAAGTTAAACATAAAGGCACAATTTATGCATAGTCTATAACCACATGTGCATGTAGTGCATTTCTTACAATGGTGTTTGGCACTCACTGCAATAGGAAATCCTGCTAGGTACACAGTTTTATGCCACTTACAGGTTACAAGTAGTAAAGCGAAAAATGCTGGGTTTTACGGGAAAATAATATTCATAAATCTCCAGCAGTGAATTACAGTATAACTCAGAGCTGTCTTTGTTTTGCTGCTGCTATGAATTCAATTCTGTTGCCAGTGCAGAAACAATAAACACAAAGACCAAAGTGGAAACCACTCCCCTTGCATTTGGCAAGTGCTTATATCCAATTTACAGCTGGACTCTGAAAACGGCTTCTGAAACAGTGCTAATAACAAAGAAGTTCCCATAGCTGCTCATTTTTTGCCTCCTAGTGAAGTGAAGCAGTCCATTGTGTACAAGTTAAAGATTTCTTCTAATGCCTTACCTGGTTTTCCCAGTTCATCTGTCTCTGTTCTGTACCTTTACAATGTGAATCATATTTATTTGCCTTTTGTCTTATTAGGCAGCTCGCTGAGGGTGCTGTGTTTTAAAGAGCTCTCCCTTACAGATCTCTCACAATGGAGACACTATGCTGCCTAAACAGTCCTGTGAACTTAGCTCCTCAGAATTCAGAATCAGCACTCTGCTGTGACCATACAAGCAATTTTGTTATTTTAAGTATGTAGGCTTTTACCATCGTTGTCATTAGTGGAAGGATCTCAAGGAATTCAAATGATTTAATTTGTTGAGGTGCATCACCCACATGTAAAATGGTCAGTACAGCCATGCTTTGTCAGATCTTGTTTGATTACAAAATAGCACGTGTCAAGAACAAAGTTGGCATGTGCTTTCATTGCACTGTGCTTGTATGGCCACATTGCAATAGTGACACTGAGCTGCTGTGTGGGCATTTCCACTAACACCTTTATAACTGGATTTAAAAGCTACTCAGAAACTGATTCTTTAAAGACCTCACACATGAAGAACATTAGAAACCCCAGCAGCAGTGTGGACTGTTTGTGTGCTTAAGTACCTTGCTGACTCAGGGCCATAATGAGTGGAAGAGTCAGGACATTTGAAGAAGAACAGTTACCAAAAATTAATCATTTCTTCTGCCTCTGACATAAGAAGATTACCCCAGGAAACTGGAAGGAATGTCTTCCCCCAGCAGCATTGAACAAACAGCAATTTTCTTCTAACACAACAAGCACTGGCCAATATTAGCTGCAGACTAATAATCTTATCTGGTGTGAGGAGCCTTATCTGTGATTTGTTAGCATGGGTGTGATGCTGCAACTAAAATGTTGCACCACAAAGTGACAACACCAACTGGCCTAAAGGGAACTATTTTTAGCTTACACTGATGTAAGTAAGGAAAGAAGGAGTCCTTAATTACACTTACCTGAGCTAGTTGGGGGTTTCAACCTCCAAATACTCAGTAGAGGTTTGGGACCTATAGAGTGAATTAAAGTCTTTCCACAACTGGTTTGCTTTTCTTCCATACCTCCTGAAGTCTCATTGGAAGTAGTTCACAAGCCCCAGATGCCCCTGGACTCAGGCTGAAAGATTTTTGCTTTAAAAGCATCAGGAAGTCTCTAGGAAGAGCAAGTGAGCTGTTAGGATCTCATGTGGACAATAAAGACTTTGAATACCCTTATTTTAAATACTTTGAATAATATGCCAGCATAAAAAAATATCCTTTTGAACTGAAACTGAGAACTGCTATCTTGAAATAATAAAAGATTTCCTCAGACTGCAAAGTTCCAGTATGCACAAGAGAAATGGTTGTGTTTTTCTTTAAATGTGATGTTCTGGGCATTGCCTGGCATTTTGCTACTTATAGTCTTTCTCAGAAGAACAAAATGTAATAGTAAAATGTACCAGAGTGATACTTTGAAGGCAAGCATATATATTTCTTCATTCCTTAGTTCTAGCAAAGTCACAATTTTATAGTTTTCTACTTACTAGCTTATATCTGAACAATAAAACCTATTTAAACTCCAAACACAATCAGGTAGAATATGAAATAAATATATAGGATAAACTCCTATGAATATGATAAATGCATCTCTTTGAATTGTATCAGTTATTCTTGAGTGTTTTCTAGTTAGCTCAATAAGTTCCTTAATAACTGTGAGCTGAAGACCAGGTGAAGCAAAGGGACTGATGGAAGATCTCTTTACATCTGCCTTCAGCCCTGCGCTATTTAGACATGCAGAGCATTGCTGCTGAGAAGAGGCTCCACAAATGTCCAATAGAAATTAAAGTTACTCATATGGGACTGGCCTGTTGGGAGCTCCAGGGCATTAAAATTCTCATTCCCTTCTACCTTGTTTATCTGAGTGTGGTTAGCCAGCATGCCACTCCTAGGGGGATGAAGGCTGGAAATAACCCATCCACCTACTACTACTGTGAGCTAATCTGCCTAAACCCACCCCTGTAAGATTACTTAGAAATCAGCAGTCCCAAGGACTAGACTTCTGTCACACACTGAACTGAAAATACTTGTCCTCCAAGAAACATCTTATTTTCTAATTGGTTTTTAGGTTCATTTACAGTTGTCAATACTGACCTGTAAACAAGAACATGATTTAGTGTTCGTCTGTCTGAAATTCTGGGGTTTTTTCCTCCATTTAGTTTTGATAAGCAAGGATTGATGGGTGTTCTTTTAGATCATCATTCTAACAGAGCATTTCCAGTCTGGGTAAGACAGAGTTTCTTACGTTTTATTGTTCTTTCTGTAGGTTCACCACCAATACCCAGAACATTGTGGGACTGCTGCAGAACGGGTCCAGCTGTGGTGGTTATCAAATTATGCTGGGAAGACCTTTGTCTTCAGTAAAAAGAGTAGCTGTGGTCCACAGTTTTCCAAGGGAGGCTTGTCTGAAGGGGTTTGCCTTAGAATGAAGACAAAGCAGGGTAATAGCAAAGCATCACTTACAAACATCACCTGTGAGCACATATTGTATGTGTGGCTGGTACAGTTTGAAGTTTCCCTCATTTCAGCGCATTGGTCTCAGGAAGTGATTAAAGAAAGATAAGAGAGAAGCAGAGGAAAGCAATTTTCAATGCCAGCAGAGGCTTAAACATAAAACAACAGAGAAATAATGATATATTATGTTGTCTCTGACCAGATGAAGAGTTTTCTTCCACCCCTCAAGGCAGAACTGTAAATACAGAAATAGTCAGCTCCCTACGTCTCTAAAAATTACCCAGCACACTTGGATAATCTGATTATTAGAAAGACCTGATCAGACCTCTCATATAGCATAAGAGAACACTGGATCTTCTAGACCTTCTGATGATGCTGGACTGTCCCCTTGGATTTCCTAGCATGGCCCATTTGTGGCTAGTTAAACTTCCTTAGAGATTCAGAAATTATCCTAACCCAGAAAATCACCATTTCCAACAAACACAGTTTCAAATTTGCCTTCCCATCTTATTTGAAACCTATGCATATAATTCTGCCCTGCTACTGATTAGGCCTTCTTTTTATCTTTTAGTCATCCTCCCTTTCCAAAATTAAAACTTCCTCTGAAGAGAAGCGCACTAATATCAGGTACTCTGACTCCATGCACACCTACATGTGTGTATGTATAAAATTCAGAAACACCTTACAGCAAGTAACAAGCTATAGACAAGGGAAATATTTTTTTGAAAGAAGCCAAGCTTCATAAAAGGAGTGCACACTGTCGTGCCTGAAAGTATGGTATTAATAATTAAGCCATGCAATCATTACCTCAGGATATTATTTCTTAAATATCTCTTGCAAAGGCAATACGATTACATATGAATTATATCAATTTTCCACCAACAAAAAAAAATCCAGAGAAATAGGAATTGAATTACACTGTCCAATTTGCTGTAAAGTTCATTGTACGTGAAGAAATTAATCAAAGCTACCACCACCCATTTTTATGGGAACATAAAATGATGTGAACTTCCATTTTTAATAAAGATGCATAGCTCTTTTATGAAGACTGACTAATAACACTGTAATGAACCGAAATGTTACTAATACATTAAGAATGAAAATTTTGAGGGATGTGTTTACTGAGTCTCCTCTTTCAAGCCAAGCAATACTTCCATTTGAATCTGTCTGTAGAGAAAGGAAAAATCCAAACAATAAAGTTGATGTGAACTCTGTGTAAATTTGTCTCCCACATATATTAATGGCCAGCAACATTCTTGTTATCTAGCTGCTTCCACCTAAATGATCCCTCAGACAGACATGGGCTGTATTCTCCAGCAATCTGAGATTTTCAAATGCTGTCCAGACATCTCTGTGTTGCCACAAATGTCCATGAGTGGATATTCCCAACCTAATTCAAAAGGCTAAGAGACAATGAAAGAATTTTATTAGGCTCCAAATTCAAGAGGATTGTGAACAGTGACATGCCTATACATTTTCTGTGCAGTATAAAGGCTTTTAATCAGGGAGGCTGTCTCTCCTTCCCACAGAAGAATGCTAATTAATTAAAGTAATATGATATTAATTGAATAATTGGTAAGCTAATTTATTTTGACTGTACTCACATAGCTTTTGCTCTTAGGTTTTTGGTTTGTTTTTTTTAACAGTCTAAGAAGTTATGCAATTGTCTGGAATATTTGCTGAAACAGTGTTTAAGCATGTAGTGGAAAGCAAGTGGGAATATCTCAATCACAGCAGAGGGTTCTCAGAGTGCTGTTTATCTGGCCTGAAAGTAAGCACTGCTCTCCTTTCTTTTGGACAACGAAATTGAAACAGAGGCAAAATCTGGGGTAAGCAAATTTTTGTGGGTTGGTTTGGTTTTTTTTTTAAGTTTTATTTTGTTTTTTTTTTTTTCCTTCTGAACAGTCATTCAGCCAGTTAACTTTGTTCACCAGGTGTTTTTTCATTTCTCACAAATGACTGTCTAAATTAGAAACCGTCAGAAGTTTTCTTAGTTGCTAGAATTCATCTGGAGGAAATCTTCAAAGCCTTTTATCGTGGGTGGTCCTTTGCTTTGCCTCTTCTTAACCCTTGTTCTAGCTAACATTAAAAAAAAAAAAACTAAAGGCAATGTTTCATAACTGTGAGAGGTAAAAAGCTAATGAATAATAGAATTGTTAGTAATAGATAAAGGTGGACTTCTTGATTATATTTACTAAATTAACTTAATCATCAGCATTTTATGTGATACTCAGAGACATCATATGATGAGTCAGGGAATTGACTTGTTTACTTGTCTTTCTCATCTCTGTGAATCTGAGCATCAATCAAATGCTAGAAATTTGTTTAGCTAGAGGAGTGATTACTCGCTTTATGAACTCTTTTGGACCTCTGCTGCAGAGGAATAGTATTTCAGGAGTATCATCTACTCCTCTCTTGCCCCTACCTCCAACTGCCTCATTCTGAAAATGTCCTTTCTGTGGATCCTAAGAGGGACCACATGCATTGTCTTAAGACCACTAAACTACAGAGATGGCAACAAGAGAGAAATACAATATTCCAGCTGGATAATCACCAAGCAGTCTGATTCACTTAGTCTAATGTTCCCAGTCAGATTCTGGCAATGAAATAAGCATGTAGGAGGTTGCAAACTGATTAGTTTTAATTAAAATAATAGAAAGATCCACGCCATGGACCTCAGATTTGAGTTTCTTTAATTTTTTTCAGGAGAAAGGATATCTGATTAAATCTTATTCTTAACCTGTCCCTCAGGCTTTTAGGCTGATTTGAATCCAAAGACACATGGATCTGTTTGGCTGTTTCTAGAAAACTGCTTTGCAAATTGACTGTCATTTTGTCAATCCATACCCATAGCTCATCTCCAGAAGTCCTCAGCTCTGGATTTGTTCTAGGACTTAATAGTTTTGCACCAGCCTACCTCTGGGACAACATCCATCTTGGTCCTCATTGCTACGTTATTCTTAGTATCACTTAGTCGGTTTTAAAGGTCTGGACTTATGTCAGTGTTCCACCATTCCAGGTGCTGGACATTTTGTGACATCCCAACCACAAAAGGTTGCTTTTTCCCATCAGGGAGCAATAGATGCTGTAAATAATGTTGAAAAATTTTGGGGCCAGCAATAAGGAGACTAATACTACTACTACTAATAATAATAATCTTGGGGTCTCCTGAATCAGGATTAGGCTCCACAGGTGCTGAACAGCATTTCAGCGCAGAACCTTGGTGGCAGCTGGCACCAGCTGGAATCCCATTTCCTGCTCACCAGAGCTTCAAAATACATCATTACATGTAGAAAAGAGGGAGAAATGTTGTTTGTCTTCTAATTTCTCTTAAAATCTTATGCATTTGTCTAAAATGTGCCAGTGAAAAAACTACCACTGATTTAAATAAAAAATAAGAAAATAAAATCCAACCAACTAAAATAATGCCTATGTGCATAGAAGCATTTATCAGAGTCACTGATATATATTAAAAGGTCTTTCTTTCTGCTGAGCTGGGAGTGAAATATTTTTAAATGCTTCTTTGTAAACAGAAAATCCATGATTTAAATTAATGATTTATTCCTTTAAAGCCAGTGTGGAATCTATCTCTGGCAAGATAAGATGCACATTGTCTTCTATCTGCATATTGCCATGTAACTGTGCAATATCTGGCAGTGAATATGGAAAACAAAAATCAATTTTGCCTGTTTTCAAGAATATCTCCTGAGTCTGTGAGATATGTCTCACTTGTTTTCCAAATACTGCAACAAGTATTTTAAGCTCTGTGTTCAGAGAAAGAACTTGTCTCTGTGTGTGGTGTATGCATACATCTGTATTACCTGATAGCCATGAATTTTTGCCTGTTTTAAACAGAAAGACTGCAGTTCTCCTCCAGTGTTTCCCCCTCCCACCCCACCACCGAGGAAATGATCATTAAGAGAGTCCCTGATTCAAGGCTCAAGGAAGTCAATGTACACTATCAAACCATGAGGAAGTGTTGACCACATTCCAAGGCCCAGATACTTGGGGGGTTTTAAGGTTCAACTTTCTCTAAAGACTTGTGAAGATCTGAAAGTCTGGATATTACCAGTGAAGTCCTCAGTTCTACATTTATGATGAATGTTAAGCTTTCAGAGAACCTGCCAAGAGTCACTACCAGATCCTGGCCTGGATCAATCATGTGTCCTGTAGATTTGTATTTTCTGTGCCCCTGAAAAGCTGCAAGTTGAGAAGATCACAGAACAGCTTGGGTTGGAAGGCATTTCTGGAGATCAGGTATTATAACTCCCCGCTCAGTCAGGGTCAGCTACTCAGGCTCAAGTCCACTTGAGTTTTGAGTGTCTCCAAGGATGCAGACTTGACAACTTCTCTTGGCAACTTGTGCCAGTGTTTGATTGCTGTCACAAGGAAAAAAAAAAGATTTTTTTATATTTAGGTGGAATTTCCTAATAAGTGTTTCAGTTTGTCCCATTGCCTCTTGTCCCATCACTGGACACCACTGAGAAGAACCTTGTTCTTTCTGCTTGAATCCCAGTACTGGACATGTGTACACATTGATAAGACTTCCCCTGACCCTCTTCTTCTCTGGGCTGAACAGGACCACTTCTCCTAGCCTCTACTCACATGCCAAATGCTTTGAGTCCTTAATTTACCTTAGTGACCCTTCACTGCACTTAAACTCCTCTATGTCCTTGTCTCTCTTGCTCTGGGGAGCCCAGGACTGGACACAGAACTCCAGATGTTGTCTCCTCACTAGTGCTCAGTAGAGGGGAAGGATCATCCCCTTTCCACTAGCTGCCTGAGCTCTTCTTGATGCACCCCAGGATGCTGTTGGCCTTCTTTGCTGCAAGGCTGCATTGCTGGGTCATAGTCAATTGTTCACCAGGGTTCCATGGATCATTTCTGCCAAGCTGTTTTCTGAAACGGTCAGAGCCCAAGGTGTACTAGCGCATGGGGTGACTTTGTTTTTCCCTTGGTTGAACTCCATGGGTTTCCCATTGACTCATTTCTACAGCCTGTCAAGGGTTGCTCTCAGCCTGCCCTGAACAGCAGCACAACCATCGTCTTCCACCCAGTTCTCCCAGTTATGTGCCATCTGTGAATTTGCTGAATCTGTTGTCAGTCATGAATGAGAGGGTTACACAGTGCTGATCCCAGTATTAGCACTGGAGTTGGCTAGGGACTAGTGACTGACTTCAGGCTGCTGATCACATCTCTTTTGAGCCCAGCACTTCAGCCAGCTTTCAAATCACCTCACTGTCTCACATATTTAACCCATACATCACCAGGTTGTCTGTGAAGATGTTGAAAAGAGACAATGTCCAAAGTCTTACTAAGATAAACCACATCCATGGCTCTCCCCTCACCCACCAAGCTTTCCACCTCATCATGGAAGGCTGTGGGTTGGTCAGACACAATTTCCCTCTGATAAATCTGTGCTGACTGCTGCTGATCACCTAGCTTTCAAGTGTCTGGAAATATTTTTTTTTTCAGGATTAGCTGCTCCCTCACCTTTCCAAGGATCAAGGTAAGGCTGGCCTGCCTGTAGCTGCTTGGATTCTTCTTGCCCTTCTTTAAGAAAGGAGTGACATTTGATCTCTTCCACTGCTCAGGAACACCGCCCTCAATCACCATGACCTTTCTGAGATAATTAAGAGCAGCCTTGCAAAGACATCCAACAACCCTTTGGTGCATCCTATAAGAGCCCATGGATTGTGTCCAACCAGTTTCTTTAAATGTTCCCTGAACTACACCAAGTAGTTCCTAAACTACACTAAACTTCCTTGTTCCAGACCTTCCAAGGTAAAAAATAAAAACAAACCTGATGTGAAGAAAGCATTGGTTACCTTGGCCTTTTCAGTGTTCTTTGTTACGTGGGCCCCATCCCATCTGGCAGCAGGTCCCCATTTTCCCCAGAATTTCCCTAGCAGCTGGTATGCCCTGTGCTACAGCAAAGCATGGCCCAGCGTGCCAGGGCCCAGCACTTATTCCAGCTACCTATGAGCACTACTTATGGAAATAAACAGGACACGACAGAAGCCAGGGCTGGGCTCTGTGCTACCTTCTGCACCTCGGGATTTCAAGCAGCGTGCGCAGAAGTGCACCAGGAGCTGCAGAGGCTGACTTTGAAAGTCCAGCTGCGAATTTAAAGTGATATGAGCTCCAGCTTAATGAAACTGTGTTTGTCCTCTATGACAGATATTTTACCTTTCCCTTTGTCTGCCCTGTTGCTTGCCCTAAACTCGGCTTGCTCTGACGGGATGCATCCTCAGCCAGTCAGTCATTCCCTCAGGCAGGGTGAGCTTCTGCTGCTCCATTTTTGGCAAAATCCGCAGCACAGATTTCTAAATGTCTTGTCTTTATTTCATTGCATTTTTCTGTGCCTGTGCACAAAACCTTATGTTTGGCGAGTAAACAGTAGGTAAACATTTTTCATAGAGACTTTTTATTTTTTAATAAACAAAATAATTTTCTCAACTAGTTCCTTTCTTACTCTACTTCATAATATTCAGAGGAAATAGATGGTCTGTTTCAACATCAGGGAACTGGAGGGATAAGAATAGAGACAGCAGTGTGGAAGCAATGGGTCCCTCTTCTGCCCATATGGTTCAGGTTTGCATTTTGGCTGGCACGATAATGTGATTGCTGGCAGATCGAATGTTTAGTCTCCAGAGCAAATAGCAGCCAATGAGTTGGGGTGTAATGTACATGTGGAGATGTTCATAATATTCCACACAGGCTGAACCTACAGCAGGAGCGAATTCAGCTGCAGTGAAAACAGAGATGCTGCATGAATCCTTCTGTCAGCACAGCAATGGCATTTCCAGGCTTTTGCGTTTGGGAAGAGGAGGAATGTGCCTCTAGGGATGGAAAACGCCACCAGCCTCGGATTCTCTTGTGGCAGGAATTTCTGACTTGCCACATAGAAGGTGATGCATTCTGATGAGCCTGAAAGTTACATTTCATCACTGCTTTATCACCCGATGAATCATTACAGCAGATGAATGTTAATTGTAGCTAAACAAATGGGCATGTCCTCTCTACCCCCAGACAGCTGCTACTGCTGTAAGACATTAGGCAGAGGGTGCAAAGTGCCTCTGGATGGAAGGGAAGTGCTCCCCGTGCCTCTGGAGCTACATTTCTGCAGTGTAATGAAATGCCAGGTGTGGAAGAGTGTTTGGATAGGAGCAATTTCCATTTGCTCTGTGGTTTGCATTGCTCTGGGGACACGCACGGTGCAAAGTTTCCTTAAGTGGTTGTTTGCTCACGGGCAGGGAGATCTTTATGGGAACAGAGGTGGCTTAGTCATACACCATTGCACTGGTGTCCCTGGGGTTGAGAGGGTACCTGGCACTGCTGGATAAGGTGCCACTGCAATGGAGTGAGAGGCTGCTGAACCCGGGCACCAGGCAGAGTAATGCCAGCAGCAGTCCTTGGTTGAAGGGTTCTTTTTCCCTGGAAAACAAATTGATAGGGCAGTTTGGGGAGTTTTCTTCTGGCAGTAGCCCCTCTTGGCTGACCTAGTGGCAAACATTCTGCAGCTAAGCCACTGAGGCCTGGGTTTTCTGGTATTGACTTGAATGATTTGAATTCTCCTTCTGCTTTTATAGGAACCAAAGCAAAGTGTATTGGGGTGCCCCATTTTCCCCCACTTCCAGTTTCTCCTCAACAGGAGACACCTGGGAGGCGGTAACCTGCAAAAATGACATTTCCATGCCATTGGAGATCCTCTGTCATAAGAGGATCTGTTCTGAGGAACACAGCTGCATGGCAAGAGAGGGAGGTAACCAAGTAACCATATGGGGAGCTAAGATCTCAGACCTGTTTTTCCTGCAGGATATTTTAGTATTTGGGAAATTTCATGGCTGCAACAGGAGACAAGTCAGAAAAGAAAGTGCTAAAAGCTAGGGGCAGTTGTAGGTAAAATTTAGCCATCTGAAAGTTCGATACAGTCATTTTGGTGTGCAAGAGCAAGCATCTGTAGGTGGCTTTAAAATACAAAATCTAAGCACTCATTCTGTAGGGCTGAAAGAGAGCTCTGCCCCTGAGAGGGGCACCTTGCCATCACTGTAATTCCGATGGCAGCAAACGCCCGGTGTGTCATTCTCAGCGTGTGGGGCTGTCTCCACAGGATTCCCCACCTGGAACTATTTCCTGGGGACTCTGGTTGTGCCGTGGGGAGCTGTTCACTGCCTTGGAGGCTTCCTTCCCCCGGCTTGGCTTGTCTGGCAGGTATCTCCTCAGCTCAGCTGCTGATGGCAAGTGAGAGGAGGGGAGCGAGGAGATCCTCACAGACAGTTCAAACGCAGACTAAGAGGCATGTGTTGAAATGTCGTCAGAGTAGCAGGAGTTCATTTTATTGAGGAATACATATAATAAAGATAGAACAAAGGGACTGAAATGGTGAACAGATGGGCGGGTGTTCTTCGGTGGCTCAGGAGCTGTGTGAACATGCTGGTTTATGCCCTCCCCCTCTTTCTGCCTTTTTTTTTTCCCCTTGGTTTGGTTTGCTTTAGTTTTGATGCATCAGGGTAGGATGTGAGATGATATGCCAGTATATGTCAGAAACTTGGGGAAAATAAACCCCCTTTTTCTAACATCAAACTACTGCTATCAATAGGAACAGCAACTGTTCAAAATTTGTTTCAGAGCTGCCAGGAAGTGAACATTCATAGGAGAGAGAGAAAGAGAGAGAGAGAAGGGAAAAAAATATTTTTCCCTGCTGTTTGCAAGGTGGACACAAATGCAAGCGGTAGGAGGCTGACAACTTGACACATGTCTAATAAATCTAAAGCATGGGAAAAAAGTCAACAATTCACTGTACAGGAAAGCATTACCGGGATAAAAAAAGTACAATCCAACAAACTTCTCACTTAAAAATATGTTTATTCCCAAATCGGTGAGGAACATATATATTAGAGCCTCAATTTCTCTTTTCCCCCTCTCCGGATGTTCCTTTTTCTGAATTTCTTTTTTTTTAAACCGGGGGCACATTAAGTGCTGTGCTGTGGAAGCTGAGGTTTGCTGCATTATAAATGAACAAGGTGCAAAAGCCGAGTCCAGCGAGCAGATGTTGGGAGCTCAGCGTGCTGGTGACAAAGGGCTAGAGTGCAAGAAGCTTCCATCGCACGTCTGTTCTTCAGCACAGAGCAGGCAAGGTTTTAATTTGACAAGTTGGTTGGATGCAGGGAATTCACAGATCTCGGTGAAAGCCAAACAGATTTGGCCACCTACTGCATGGCCACATTCAGCTGAAAGGGTAGCAGTTGTGGAAATGTCTCCTGCTCCAGCCGCCAGACACCACGCACACCACGGGGAGCCTCGAGGAGGCTTGTTTACCACAGGCAGCAAATTCCTTTAAAAGGGAAGAAGGGGGAAAAAAAGAAGTGGGAGAGGGGGAAAAAAAATCATGCTTCTGTTATCAAAATAATTAGGCATTTTTACTTCAGGTTGCAGGTTGTTTATTTTTTAAAGCTCTTCATCCTCTTGTTTTTTAATAGTTGGTATGTTATGAAATGCAAGAATGAAAATGAATGCCAAAACTAATGGAAATTTTCCTACAAGCCTCATGTAAACAGAAACATCAGCATTAAAGTTATGAATCTTAATTTGTGCCACTGAGCTAAAATTTGTATCTTACTGCATTAAAGGAATATAGACATACAGCACTGTGTAGTGTCTATGTGCAATAGAGAAAACTGACATGGTCTCTCCAATTTATGGGGAAATTGACATAATTTTGCAAAAAAAAAAAAAAAGAAAAACCACTTGTGAACTGGATTTTGCATAATGGGATTAATTTGGTTGACTGTCACATCAACTGTGCTGCAGAATGCAAGTTAATCACAACATTGGTCTGATTTAAAAGAAGAACGAAGGAAAAGGAAAAAAGAAAAAAAAAGAAAGGTATTTTCTTCCTCTCCTCAATTATTGTTTCATTTTAAGATGCCTTTTTTCCTTTCTTTTCTCTGGTAGCTCTGGCAGAGAAGGCTCATGTATGTTTGCAATGGCCACCTCAATAGTCTTTTCTTCCCTCCCCCGTGTACTCTTCACAGTAAAGTGGGGGAAAAAATATCAATAGCTTTTGCAATCCATGCAAAACTGCTTCCATGGCATGGCACAACTGTGTTTGATCAACGCTTAGGCTGATCAACAGAGCCAAAACAACTTTAAATATTTTGTCAAACGAACCTCCCTTATTGCCTTTTCTCCCACTTACCACCCTCCCTGTGAAAGCCACATTTAGCATTGGGCTCTCCACTGAAGCAGCCCCACCAAACCCTTTTCCCACCTCCATCCCTGCTTGTGGCAGTAGCAGCCCTGTTCCTCTGGCATCTGTGCTAAGTTCAGAGAGAAAAGCAAGCATAAGTCCGTTTTGTGGCTAATTTCTGTCCGTTTTTCCAGAGGTATGGGATGAAGGAATTAAATCAACCTTCTTACTGGCTCTCACATTGTATTCTTGGCGAAGGTACTGAAAACAGAGACAGCACATGTACATGACACATCACTTAAGTCCTCTGGTTTCTATGGTTGCAGTAGATTTTGCTTTCAGGGGGCATCCTAGGAAGGAGATAATGCCGTGCAGTGCTTTGGGCACGGTGTGGTTGAAGAATTAGCTCTGGGAATTGATCGTACCGTGATAGCAGTGACAGAGAACAAGGAATCCGGGCTGCCGGGATGTCAGAGCAACTTGCGCTTCCAGGGGACGGCGTCGTGTCAGCGATTCCTGAAGGCCCTGGCGCCGCTCTGCAGCCGGTGACTGCTCCTCCATCCCTGCCTCCCTCGCAGCCAGCACGCTCCTCCATCCAGCGCAGCGCGCTGACTAGGTTAAACAATTACACTACACTAATTGGCCTGTGTCGGTCCTGATGAGAAAGTAAACAAATACTGCAGAGAAAAGCTGAGACAAATTGTATCTAATTAAATTGATGAAACAAAAAGTGACAATATTTTTCCCCGGGAAAAAAAAAAAAAATAGGCAACTTGTAACATGACAAATATTGCGTGCTTGCAGCCATGTACCCCACCTGCTGAATTTCACACCTTTGCTTGGACCTGGCTGTGCCAAGCAGGGGAGAGCAGTAGTCTCCATTAGTGTCCAAACTGCTGGGATGTGCTCTTTGCACACCGGGAGAAGGTTGGCTGCCACCATTCAGCCCTTCCACCGACGCTGCTTGTATGTGTGTGTGTGTTCTGAGCAGGGTGGGCTGACAGCAATACTTCAGTCCATGAAAAGAATCCCCCCTCCCCTCTTTGCCCACAGGCTAGTTGGCCCATTCCTGAGGCATGAGCCTCCCGATGGCTTCTTATCACCCACCAAACTTCCTTTCTTGTGGCAGCCACCATCGTGGCTGATCCTGGAGGTAGAAATCCCTGACCTCAGAGCTGAAATCTTAAGGCACGGCATCTCTTGTATGAGAGAGGAGTGCTGTCTATCTGTAACTGGCATCAGTTTTTCTGTGAATCACAGCAACCCCTGCTACATTACCCTGGCATGAAAGTCTGGGAAGACACAGGTGAGTAGGTGGGAGCATTCAAGGTATGGATAAAATTTTTTATTTTCATTGATCAAAAGAGAAAAAGGCAGGAAAAATACCATACAGTCTAAGGCTCTGCTGCCTCCTCTCTTGCTATCCCTATGTCAATGGCCTCAGTTACACAGAAAGTTACTAGTCCCATATTCACATCAAGCCAGGGCAGAAACAGGGAAGGGTTACAGGAGAAAAGAGCCTCCATGCACCCCTATTAAAATCAAGCTGGAAACCTTTTGAATCACTCTGCTTTGGTGAGTTGGAGAATATGAGGACACATCCTTGATTCACCTGGGAAAGGATTATTTAAGCTTGATTACTTGGTAGGATGTTAATAAATAGGTAACCCCTGTTTTGTAGGTCATGAACACACAACACGACAACCAGAAAACTGGGGCCACTAAAATCTCCTTTCTCTGAATATCAGGGTAACCAGTGAAAAGGCACTAGGTACAAGATCCAGCCAGCCACAGAAGCAGCTGCAATAGTGGCAGCTATGTATGGAGTATACAGCTGAGTATTTCCATCCTAATCCTCTGTTTTGAGTTGCTCAGAGCTTTCCAGATGCTTTAGTTATTAGGATAAAATGTTCCAGGACTGGTATCTGGCAAAATGAATATTTTCAATAGTTCAAGATAAAAATGCTTCAGTTATTCTTGAGTGGGAGAAAAGTCCAAGGATCAACGAAACAGATTTCTTTTTTCTTTTTTTCTTTTTTTTTTTTGTGATTTTTTTTTTCCTAATAGTTCATCTGCTAAGATCTCTGGGAGACCAGATTTGAATACTGGCATGAAGCAGCCCTTGCTGAGAGGGTCACTAGAGATTAGAACACATTGCAGCTATTGACCAGTGTGTTAGAAGGAAATTTCTCTGTGATCCAAAAAGGGTTATGAGTCCTTGGAAATTATCCAGTGGACTTATGTAGTTTATTTAGGAAAGCTGATCCTCCCACTCTCCCCTCACACACACACAGTTTCTTCTAGTAATACTGGGAGCAAACATATCCCTTGTTCGTGACTAATTTAGCTATATGGAGATCCCAACAGAAATTAGGAAGATGAACCAGACGACCCCTTGAGATCCCCTCTAGCCTAATTTTCCTATTGTCTAGTCTAAGTGCACCTCTGATTCATACCCTAAGTCCCATATAAACTTCACATCACTTGTGTAAATCTGTTTTCCGAAGTCCACTGATGAGCCATAGCACATAATAATATTACAGAATTATGTTTGGAGTTTTCCCCTGTGCTCCTTCAGGTTGGTGCATGCTGAGCAGCCCACACTACGCAACACATGTATGTTTTGTGTGTTGAAACTGCAGTAAATCCAGGGTGTGGTGTAACCCACTACTACTTACACAGCTTCTAGAAGGCAGGAGGGAAACACTGTGCCCAGTGATGGCTGTGAACTGCCCTCTGCATAAAGAACATGTTCATGTTGCCATACTTTGACTCTGTTCTGCAAGGCACAGGAACTGGAGGAAGTGTTGCACCTCTTCCAGGCAGAAGGTGTGTTCTGCATGAAAAATTGGGCAACAGAGAAGATGATCTGGTTCCCCATGCTGCAGACAGGAGCAAGCTAAAATAAAGCCACTGCCCCTGGCTCTGTTGTCCCTACAGTAGCGACGCTGCCTCCGTGATCAACGAATAGATCAATCACAGTGGAAATACCTGTGGATTAAAGAGTGCAGTTGTGAGGGTTTCACACTAGTTCAGACAACCTGGGTGGTAATTAGTGCTCTTCATACTTAGGTTCATGCTGAACCCTCTCCAGCTGAAGTCATAGGAGTGCTGCACCAAATTCAACAGTGGCCTTAGCAACCCAGGTCAACTGAAAATGCAGCATAATAGTAACATAATACATGCTAACAGAAAATTTGTGGGAAAAAAATAAAATAGTAGAGAATATGAAAGTAGCATGTCCATTTTAAAGGTGAATAGCTGAGTCACACAGAGACAAGAGTCTAAATTCCCAAAGGCAGGCAGGCAGGTAACTGACGAGAGAGTACTTGCCCAAATTGGACAGGAAGTCAATAACTGGGCTTAACTTTGATCTCCTGACTTGCAATCATCTTATGTTGCAACTATAAAATCAAGCCTTTCCCCAGGGCTTCTCAGAAAAGGTGAGTTATTTCTGCCCCTTAGCAGACACTGGTGCAGCCTGGCTGGACACTGGAGAGCATCAGCACCTGCAGCATCCCTCAGCCCATGGGATGGGGCAAGGAGGGCGCCGCGGGAGCGCTGCATCCCAGATTCACTTTGTGGGAAGGTTGGACTTCTGTGTGAATAACTGACTGACTTGTTGCTAAGGAACAGTTGGGAGGCATGCTTTTGATCTCCCATATGCTTACTACTAATAAATAAACAAATAACAATAATTACAACAAACCCCAAGCCTGTTGTATCTCCAAGATTAATTAATGATGAAATACAGCTGAAATTCTGCAAAAGAAGGCAGCAAGGTGGGTTAGATTTCATATTTTCCTGCTGTGTATGGAAATGATGGTTGAAATTAACATTTTTTTTTCCTTCTTAAAATTTACCTTAGCTGGATCAGGTTAGTGGGAGGAGTGGGGGAGTATTCCCTTCACAGACAGAGGATGAGAAGGCAGACAGTAAATCTCCCCATGCCAGTTTTCCTCGCATCCAGTTTTTCCTGCCTAGTACAGTTAAGTTTTTTAGATACTTTACTTGCATTTCTAATTCAGTTATTCTTCTGAAATTTATTCAAAGGATTTATGCTTATGAAATTATAATATAATGCTGCCTATATGCCAATGAGCTGCAGGCAAAGAAAATAATTTTCTTCAATTTACAGTTATGAGGCTGGAAGAAAATGATGCCTTCTTATCACCTCTTTTTCTTTGTATGCCTCGGTATTTTTTTAAGTCTTCAGAAGGCAGGAGCTGATGATGAATTCTTAAGCAGATCACACTGATAATTGTATTTCAGAACTGTCAACTCTGTGAAGACTGTCCACGGAGGTGTCTCAGTTCACTTGAGCTATTTGTGTCACTGCTTCTCCAGGAACTCAGCCCTCAATAAAACCCAAATCACTGGGGATATTGTTAAGTCTTCTGAAAGGATTATTAGATCGAAGGAAAATTTATGGATGACACTTTGTAACAATTAATCAGGAACTGTTGATGAAGTTAAGTTGGTTCTTTATTCTTGAACAGAAAAAAAACCGCACACACAGCCCCTGTACAAATTGTCAAATGGCCTATTTTCTCACTCGGTTTGATTAATGGACTATTTGGAGTCCCCAAAAAGTCCTAGTACAAATAAAAAAGAATCATAAATATTGAATAAGCTCACAGCATGGATAACCTTGACTATGTTTTGGAACATTCTTGGAGAAAACTTTGCTATTCAGAAAATAAATTGTTAAGGGGATTTAAAAAAAAATTAAAAATTGGTGATTTTAGAAAATGTCACCTACCCAACCTTGTCATCCTGATTAGCCTGTCATGATAAATTAGCTTTACTTAGCTTTGCAATCAGGTCAGAAACTGCTGGTACAGTACCACATTTTGCAAGTGGGGCTGTACCTGGTCCACAAGAGGGGCACAGGATGGCAAGGAAAATACTCCTGCTTTTGGTGCTTTGTATGTCAGACAGTGCTGGGACTGCTAACAGGCTATTATCCTTTTGTACTGTAATTTATGGAAATGGAGCCCAAGGAGTGCTGAGAGCATGGGAGTCATGGTGCCATAAGGCTGTTTCTGAAAGGTTGGGTGAAAGATGTCCGGTGATCTGTGTATATGCAAATGACACGACCAAAGCTTCAGCTGCAGAGAACACACACACACACACACACAGAGACACAGACACACACACACACACACACACACAGAGACACAGACACACACACACACACACACACACAGACACAGATACACACACACACAGACACACAGACACACAGACACACAGACACAGACACACACCCAGACACACACACAAACACACACACACACACACACAGGTTCATGCCTTGTATTCAGGACACGCAGTTTCCATCTTTTCCTCCTGCCCCTCTGTCTCTCTATTTGCAACTCCTGTGCTCTCCTTCCCCTGGAGCTCCCCCCCACTGCTTGATGCAGCTGTTTAGTCCTGACAGGTCTGACCAGTCATTTTTGCTAACCTCTGATAGCATCTAGGTCAGTGTGATCCCAAACTGGCTTGCTTTTGTTCTCGGTTAACAAGAAATACAATGCTATTAGTTTAGGCTGGGATTCCACAAAGCTCTTAAACTCCACGTGCTTCACTCCAAGAATGCAAGCAATTCCACTCTTCTCCTTCAGCAGGGCACATCGGTGCCTGCTCAAAGTTAGGCACATATGAGACATGTTTGGGCTGAATCAGACCCTCACTGAGGAGAAATAGTGCCACTTTACATTTTGTTTAGTTGGCCCATTTTTCCAGCATGTGTCATGTGCCAGCTCACTACCCCATCTCAGATGGCATACATGCAATAAGGTACTTGAAAGCAAGGCTCAGGAAGTGGGAGAGATTGAGAAATCTGTGCAACTATTTCCAATAGTTGTACAATAATAAATGCTCATCAGATTTCATTAAACCTCTGAATGTAACACAGGAATTCAAACAGGAGAATTGGGTTTTGGCTCATCACTTTCTATTTAGAGCTATAAATATTACTTTACAATTAATTTTTATCCCCACAGTTCTCCATGATCACAGGTAGCCCTCTGCCTCCCACTGAGGAATAGGACTGCAGGAACAGAGAGGGCTGGGCTGGAGGGGGCACATGGTGCATTGGGCACCTGTCTGGGGAAACCAAGGTGCTGGCTCTGAGATCTTGGAGTATTTTTGCTCCCTGCTGCCTTCCATATCCATTTGGTCAGTGGTGGGCAAAGGGAAATGCTTTTCTCAAAAAGATCTGCCTCAGGAAAGTAGGAACAGAAAAGTTGCAGAGATGGTTTGGTCCATTTTCATACTTGTACTTCAAACTGGTCATGCAGCATGTGGGAAAGAGCAGGGAAGTGCCAAATTTTCAAAGGCTCTGGGTATTTCTTTAGGATATCCAACTGAAAGTCTTTTGTAAAGTACTTTCATAATTAAGCAGTACTATGGCCTGTGGTTAAAAAAATCCCATGGACATTGCCAGCCCCAATTCCCCATCTTGTGGGGAAGATGACAGAGAGCTTCTGCTGAGGAGGGTGCAGGTCAGCCAGCAGGCAGGAGCTCCCTCCCATGCTCTGCTTGGCCACACCACCTCCCTGGAGTAAACATCCTGCTGAGGACACCTTCTTGCAGTTTTCTCAGGAAAGTGCAAAGCCAAGGTCCTGGCAGTGATTGTTAAGGATGGGAAGGGAGGGTGCTAAGAGGATGGAGCCAGGCTCTTCTCAGTGGTGCTGAGCAATAGGACAGAAGGCAAGGGGCAGAACCACAGTGTTGTTAGGGTTGAAACGGACTTTAGGAGATCATCTAGATCAACCTTTCTGCCAAGGCAGGATCACCCAGAGCAGGTTACACAGAAATTGTGTACAGGTATGTTTGGGATGTCTCAGAGAGGGAGACTTCACAACCTCTCCAGGCAGCCTGTTCTAGTGCTCTGCCACTCTCAGTGTAAAGAAGTTCTTCCTCATGTTGAGGTGAAGCTTCTTGTGATTTACTTTATGGCCACTGCTCCTCTTCACTGTCACTGGCCACCACTGAAAGGAGTCTGGCACCATCCTCTTGGCACCCGCCTTGGAGATATTTACGGGCATCAATGAGATCTACTCTTCGGTCTTCTCTTCAACAGACTAAAGAGCTACAGCTCCCACAGTCTCTCTTAATGATAGAGATGCTTCAGATCCCAAATCATCTTTGTGGCCCTCCTCTGGACCCTCTCCTTGTCTTTTTTGTCTTGAGGATCCTAGAACTGGACACACCACTTCAGATGTGGCCACACTAGGTCCCAGTAGAGGGTGAGGATCACCTCCCTTGACCTGCTGGCCAAACTCTTTGCAATGCATTTCAGGATCTCACACAAGGAAACCCCAGCCACAAGGATGCTTTGCCAGCTTATGTCAGCATATCACCCACCAGGACTCCCAGGTCCTCCTTTATGTGCAGGTAACTACACACGTAGATTGCCCAGAGAGGGTGTGGAATCTCCCTCACTGGAGATATTCAAGAACCATCTGGACTCGATCCTGTGCGATGTATCTGGGGACCCTCCTTGAGCAGGGAGGTTGGACCTACTGTGGTCCCTTCCAGCCTTACCCATTCTGTGATTCTGTGATAATTCTGGTAAAATTCCAGTCCTGGTAATTGCGCTTTACCTGAAGGAATTCCTGCTGCTGATTCACCTGTGAAAGCCACAGTGGTCCTAGGCAGAGCCACCCAGGGTTGTCACAACAGGCTGCATAACTGGTTTTGGGATGAGGCTCTTTCTTGCTGAATTGCAGGGATTCTTTCTGATGTGTTTTGTGTGGGATTTAGACATTTACCACGTCAGGGAGACTGAGAGAAACTGAGCAGACTATTTAGCTCAATTGTTGTTGGCATGGTCACAGGAGAGAGAAGAAACTTGTGCTCCATTTCCTGAGTCAGTTGAGTCTCTGGAGCACATCTAGGACCCAGAGCCTTCTCTGGATAGTGAATAATACCTTCTGTGTCAAATGTAGGTACTAAGAGTGCTTAGATCATTATCTCTTTGCTCCTGTAGGTGTCCAGATGTAAAGTTTTAGGTACTCTGAGGCAGTAGGAACAGGGTGGGAAATTGTGAATCAAATTCTGTGCTAATAGGATTTAGGCTGCAGAACAGTGCCTCTACTCCTTGTGCAAGAGATCCTAAAAAATAAGGCAATGCACAAGAAAGCACTGCAGCTAGTGAGAAATAAAGGCTTTCAGGTGTAGAGATTATGATGGCCAGTCAAGAACAGTGTGTCTGAGTTCTCTTGCTACGTTTAATTCAAAAAGGGGTATCCCATACAAAAAAAGTCCCTATATTTTTGTGGTTAGGACCATCCTAAAATGTGTGCATTTGAATCACCTTGGAATAAATGAATTTAAGTTTATTCCCTGCTTGCATCTCAGGCAGGTGCTCAGAACACTTAATTTTCAGGGCTTCCAGACTGGGTCCTCCCTGGTACAAGGAAGGGATAGCTTGCACACGAATGTCAGCATGGCTTAAAGGTAGACCAGGCATGTAACATCATTACAGTACCTGATGATAGGGGGTGTGTCTTGCACAAAAGGACACATACATGGAGAACTTGTTGCCTGGAGAACCTTACCATTGCTGGAAGATATGGAGACCTGGTGCCCCCTTGATACTTTGCTGGTGAGCAGAGGTTTGGAGATGTCAGAATTGGTGATTTTTCATAACCTATCCACGACATGCTTGAATAAATGCTGCAAGGAGTCTTCCAAAATGTGAACTCACAGGAAGGCTTTTCATTGCAGCTCCTTTGGAGCAGATCAAAACTCTTTGCTTTCTAAAATAAACTGTTCCTAGTGTCTTTTGTAAAGCTGGCAAAAGAATAAGATCAACCTCAGTCCACATTTTCTTCTAACTTTCCCAAACTGACATTAAATAAAACGGCCTTTACTAAACATTCGTTAGGATTTTTCTTTTGATGACTCTCTGCTCCCAAAAGGAGCATAGATCAAATCCAGGAAACATGAGGAAAGATTCAGCCACTTGAAGGGTGCAGATTTCATTGTTATTGTTTGCCAGTGAAAAAACAACAATGCATAAGAAAACATGTATACTAAATAACGCTAATTGCATTATAAAGAGCACCAGGCATCCTATAAAAACTTGTGCCTAAATGTGTCTGTAACAATTTGTCAGCAAATGATCTTCATGCAAAAGAGCCAAAGCAATTAGCTGGGGGCTGGCTAATCTCTGCACTCCTTTCACATGCTGTGTAGTAAAACAGACCACCAAAAAAAAAAATCCTGTATATCTCAAAATGCTAGGTCAGTGGTTCAGCTGTTTCACTAGAGTCTTTTCTATGTTAATTTGGCATATTTTAGAAAGCATGTTACACATTACCCTCTCTTCTTTCACTGCCCCTGCTATGGTTTGGCTACATGAGCCTCAGAGTAAATCCCCAGCAGAAGAATTTGCATTGTCTACAACTGAATCAACAAACAAGTTTCACATGAAAGTGGACATATTTATTCTCCAGGTTAAGGCTGATTTTTATTTCTTTATATTTTCAAGCTTCTTTGACCAACAGGTAAGTAAAAACCTAACTATGACAATGGAATAACGTTGACTTACCCCACCTGTTTCATTTTAGTTTTTGTGATTTTTAAGTTAGTGCTTTCATTTAATCTAAACTTAACACCACCATCTGATTTTGAAGATATCAAGAGAAGAGTAAATAGCAGGTATATGGTATTTTCCCTCTTAAAAGGAGTTGTAATTTTATTCACTAGGATAACACCTGTGGATCAAGCCACTCTGAGCTTTGGATAACTGCAGACTGGGAGTACTGTGAAGATGTGACTACAGATTCGCTTATACTTCTTTCCAAGAAAATGTATGTAAGTTATAGTGGCTGCTTTGTGTTTTTACAGGCTGGAACTGTGTTATTCATGGGATGTGGAGTACAACGTTGATTTTGTGCTTTGACTCTTCAATTCTTCTGTAAATGCAGAAAGAGGAGAAAGCAATTTGGCTCCTGCTTTTCACAGATGGGAAGATATGGTCTTTGATCTTAATGCTAGAACTAGTAATCAAATGTTGGTTTCCTGGCTTTTAATGTGTGAATGAGTTGAAAGATGCTCTCAACTAGGCTAACAAGCCATGTGCAGTGTGTGAATGATGCTTTGTGTAGCTCATTCTTGACACATTTATGATAGAAAACAAATGTATGAAGGTCTTTTGATCCGTGAGCTAAGGCTGCCTATGGTGATGGAGACAAGGCAGGAGTATTTGGAGGTTTTTTAAAGTATCCACATGCACTGTTGTCTCCCTGCCTCTACCCTCTTCTCTTAACCTTCTGTTTGTTATGTACAGTGCTTTCTGCTGGAACAGTGTTAATAGTCACTTCATATGAGTTTCACCTCCCCTGAGTGGAAATAGGGGGGTGAAATCTTTTTACACCTATGGTGTCTACATTTGGGCTTGGAAAAGGACAGGGCAGCTCTTATGTCCAGGCAGCTGCACAAAACCATGCTTGTTTCCTCTTTATCAATGAACAGCACCAAGTGCTCAAGGAATTCAGCAGCTGTATTTTGCTTGGAATTATATGTGAAGGAGGATCCTCCTTCTTGTCATTTTATTTATCATTAACAGCCATTTTAATTTCTTCCCAGCGGCAATTATACTGATATCACCACATCTAAATCAGAAATGACACTGTAGTGGTTATATTATGTTGACTGGGCATCACCTAATTTTTAAGTGGCATTCTTGCCCCATCATTGTGATTGTATCCCTTTCTAATAAGAAATATAAGAAAAGATCTACATAATGGGAAAACATACATATTAATATATTCCATGACAAACATGTTAACTTTACATATTAATCATGGTAAATAGAAGTCATGTTTTACATTTTTCCTCTTCAGTACACTGTTCTCTTGACAGCTTGCTTTCCCTCTGCTTCTATTCTTTCCTAGTGTACATTCCACTGCCTCTGGTCACCCTGTTAGTTGCAGAAGGAGAAGGCAGGTCACATACGCCTGGTTAAAAGGAAAAAAAGGGAAAACAACATTACTGGATACTGTAATAATGCTGCTCTCCTCACTGCATTCAGGTCTGCATGAAGGGACTCAAATATGTGCAATAAACATATGTGTGTGATAATGAGATTGTTGGTGGAAAGTCATCTTGAAAAGACAAGGAGCAATTAAGCTTGCTTACTTATACAAGCTAGAATGACAAGATGCCACTGCTGGTCCTGCTCATCCATATAATAGGGTTCTCCTTCCCTGCTTAGCTGTACTGGGAGAAGCATTTCCTGTCAAACCTCTGCCATGACTCCACCATAAAGCAATCTCCCTTTCTCCCTTTCATGCACCATTCATTCTCACACTTGCATCACTGTCCTGCTTTCAACTGAGTGCCTGCTAGCAAGCACCTGTATTAGAATAATTTAAGAATTCAATGCAAAGCCTTCATATAACTGAGTATTTATTTGTATTGGTGTACTCTCTCATCCAATTTTAATTGAATACTTAAAGATGTCACTGGGGAGATGCACAGGTTGTTCACAAATGCTTAATAATGTGATGTGTGGAGTCAACAAATAATGCACCTTTCTTTTGCTATCTTGAAGATTGAGATAGGATATCTTGGATGCTATTGACAAGGAGAGAAGTGTGGAACAATAGGAACATATGATAGTGTTAGATAACAATAGCTATCCTTATGCATCTTGAATTGAATGATGAAGCCATCAATTAGAGAAATAGCCCTCTGAGTATATATCATCGACAAGATGAATACCAGTACATTGCATTTCTGGATGGAGATCTCAGTGATCTGTAATTCAGAAAGGCAGTGAATAGTACACACAGGCAAACTAATTCTATTACTTTGAAAATCAGAAACCTTTTGCCCATGTTTTTTTGGTGTTGTGGTTTGGGGTATTTTTAGCTACAAGACTCTTTCAGACACTGAAGGTATTTGTATTTTATATTAATAACTTAAACAGTGCTTTCTCAGTTAGTATTAAGATGCCATTCTTCTTCACAGTAAGAATATTTAGTGGACACTTTCAGGGCTTAAAGGACTATGAGGAGCAGTTCTTTCTAGTTGCTTGTCTGGTTTCTTAACTAATTCCTACACACAGGCATGGGGATCCATTCACACCCTGTGAACTCAGTTAGAGTCCCTCTCCATAACAAGGAGCAGACCTTGTATACACTCTATGCCATAGCCTCCATTTTCAGCCTAAGTTCTCTCATGTTCTCTTTGGAATATCTGATAGTTTCTGTCCCTTCTGTACCTCCCAGATTCGGGTGGGGTTTTTTTTGTTTTGCTTTGGTTTGGGTATTTTTTTGTTATTGTTGTTGTTTTGTTGTTGTTGTTGTTATTGTTTTGCTTTGTTTTGTTGTTGGGATTTGGGTTTTAATAAAATAATTATTACTATTGTTTATGGCAGAAAAGCAACAGAAAGAGTCAAAGAGACTGAAATGGCATTATAATAAGTAAGGAATTCCCAGCTTTTACAGTTTCTGTTTATCAGTTTAATTTCTTTTACTTACATTTCAGATTGAGTAAATATTCCATGGTCAGGGCCAAAATTTATTCTTGGATCTTTACCTATGTACCAAAATCCACAGCAGAGCACCATTAGACAGTGAAAATGACTCTGTAAGAGAATAAAGAAAAAATATGAGGTAAGACTGTAATTAACAGAGTGTTTGACTAACTATAAAATACAATTAAAGGAATGGAAATACATTTTCATGACCATTATCTGTATTATTATTATTTTTTGTTGAGGTTTTTTTTTTTTAACATGGACTCCTTTGTGTGAAATCAGTTTTATGATCTAAATGTTTAGGTCCTCTTCATGTATGTTTGCTTGTATGCAGAAGGTCATTATATTAAAAAATGGATCCTACCAGGCATGCCAGTGATTGTTGCAGTGAAGAATTTCTAGAGCCTTAGGGGATAAAAAAAAGTCACTGCCTTTCCCAGAAGCATCTGAAAGGGCTAATGAAGTTTGGTGGATCTCAAATGTATTGACAATATATGGGCCTGATGAGGGTAAGAAAAGGCTCAGGTCTTTCAGGATAACAGCAGGTAAAAGAAATTGCTGTAGCTTTCCCCCCTTTAAACCTAATCAAACGAAACCACCTACAGGCCAATATGCTTCTTGAGTGCACTTTGCCCTGGAAATAGTGTTGTATTATCACCCAAAACATAAATAATGCAATAAAAGAAAATGGTTGATGTCTTCTTAATGAGCTATTGTTAAGGCACCCTTCACTCTTATCTCTTTTCATAGCCTGATGCAAAGAGCAGCATCCAGTGGTTGAGAGTGTATTTTGAGTGTTGCTAGGAAAGTACAAATGAGAAAACAGGTTTAATTACACTGCTTACTGCATCTAGAGGTCCATGTGGTTTGACCGGCTGTGTTAGGACACCCTGTAATTTGGAGGAATTCTCTGTGCACTGGCACCATGAACGTACTGCTATCAAAAGGATGGTTAATAATCTAAAGTTGGCTGTTAACATTGCTGGAGCTGGTATCTATAATTTCAGTGAGTGACCTGAATGACTCTGCAATGAAAGACTGAAATGTCACTCTCCTCCTTTACTTTGTTTGCCTTGAGGAAAGACTGCTCCAGATTGTGTACATCCACTGAGGTCCAAATGATGAAAGGGCAGTGTGTAAGTGTGGATTCAAGGCTCAGCTAAATCTCCCTGCTCTGCAGAACAGTAGGGGAACGTGAGGAAGAGGGCATGGGTGAAAAATAGGAAGATCTCCTCTGGAGCAGCTTCCACTGTGGCTATTTTTTCCCATCTCTGAGCAAGTAAAAGTGAGCCTGGCTATAGTGACCCGGCTCTCCCTTGCTCTCTTAGCTGCCAGCCACAAGTAAATCAGACCTGATGCCTGTGGCTAAAGGCAAAGCAAATGGTTTCCATTACCCAGGTATTTATTTTGCACCTGCTGACATCTGTGTAATAACAGTTACATATGACAAAAGGTAGTCTGACCCGACTTTGAGTATTTCACTGCTTTTTTTCATTGTGCTGAGTGAGCAAGCAAGCAGAGGACTCATAGTCTTAATGGGAGATAGAACTGTAGAATCATTTAGGATGGAAAAGACCTTTAAGATCATCAAAGTGCCACAGACCATCCAGCTGAGACACCTGTGGAGTGGCAAGTGCAAAGACCTTTGCTGTCAGGAATCTTAAACCCTTGTTTCCGATGTGCCTCGTTGGTACAGCTCAGATGCAGTAAAGGAGTAAAATACTATCAGCAAATTTCAGAAAGTTCAGTATTTGCATTTCATTTGGAAACCTATGACATTTTGGCATATTTTCACTGGAAGGCCAGAGCAAGGCTGATTGAAGATCAGTGTCGGCATTAAAATATACAAGGTACGGAGAGCTGGTGCGCTTCAGAGCAAAGCCAGCCTGCCAGGCACAGAACCAGGGCAACCCTGGGACAGAGAATAGGACTGTTGGGGTTGCTGGTTTTTTTTAAATACAGCATTGAGCAAAGAGATTAAGTCACCCACAACACTCTGAAACAGTACCTTCTTGGAGTGATACAGGCTCTTAGAGCAAATGTGCTTGTCTTCAGAGCTCGGTTCATATTGCCTGATGTACAACCTTTCCACTTACAGTGTGGCAGACAGGAAAGCACTGGAACAGCACCATTCTCTGTATTCTCTCTGGTACAGTACAGGTAGTTTTTAGGACTGAGAAACTTTTCCATCATTTGGATAAACATGGATGTCGGTTGTACTGTGTCAAAACTATGAAGCACCAAAAAATCTAAGCCTGAGTGACCATTCCCCTCCAGCCATCTTGAAGGCACTATCAACATTTTGTTTACTGAAAATATTAACAGGTACTGCTGCCATTTATATATGACTGGTAAAGTTCTGACTATTTCTGGAAGCAAAGAAATAATTGCTTTCACCTTCCCACCTTACATTGTCTGTAATTAGTTGAAAATGTGACATAATGCCAGGAAGATGGAAGAAAATAATCTAGAAAGCAAGGACACTGGCATTAGTGCTCACTGCAGTATATTTGTGAAGCACTTCTATTAGATTTAGGACTGTATCTGATTTACATGGGGGGGAAAAAGCCTGCATTCATCTCAGGTGAAGCACAGACTTTGGCTTTCCTCCAGTCACCACTATCAACATCCTTTTTTTGCCCCTGCTAGATACAACCCTCATCTCTACAGCATCTTTTATGAGCATGAGCACACCACCCATCTTACAGGGTTCTACTTCATACCATGTGTCCCAATGCTGAAATGTTTTGGATTGCTACAATTTCAAGTTTGTGGAAAAGGATGAATGTTTGGCTCTTTCCTCTTTGCACCATGATGTGCATTTTGTGACTGCCGCACATCGCATCTTTTCACAAACCAGAAAGGAAGAAATGCCAAAGAAGTTGCTTCATCACACTAACAGAAGGAAAGACACTGCAAATTAAATCACACAGGTGGAAAAGCACCTTGGTGGTTGTTTTGGTTTTTTTTTTTTTCCTGGTGTAGCTAGAAAAGATCTTGCACATTGTAAAGAAAAATTGCCTGTTCCTGTAGAAAATGTAAAATGTATATATTTGCCATAAATCTACTGAAATTTTGTTGCAGAGCATATAGGCAAAACTCTGTGCTTTCTTAAGTTTACATATATTACAAGACAACTTGACCTACCTCTTGCTGAAAAGGGAGAGAAATGCCTGAAACACTTCCAGCAGCCTCCCTCTCTATTATTTCCACCCTTTATTTTTTGTTGGGAGTAGGGAGGGAAGCAGAGAGAAAGAGAGAGAAGGGATGGAAAACTGAGCTATCAAGTAAGTCAAGAATGTTACTTATAGGAGTGAGGGGAAAAGCTGTTTTTTTGAACTAGGATGGACAATAATCTGTCCTTCACAGTCCAATTCATTTAGAGAATACCTGGGAACTGCAGGGTTGTCTTTTTAGCAGTTCCTCCAGAGCAAGGTTTGCTTTGCCATCGCCCATCATCTGAGAGCTCAGAGCTTGCAAAGCTGCTGCCATTGCCACCATAGCTCTTACAACACTGACTGCAAACACTGAATTTCTGCATTGACTGAATTTCCCAAGACTTTAGGAGTTATCTGGAGGCCCTGGGAAATTTCACTACAACTTGAGGTTAGGCAGGTCTGTGCATTAAAACTGTTTTTTCCAGCAGCATGAACACACACACACATAAACAAGAGCCAGGTTCTCCTTAGAGACTGTTTTTACACTGTTTCAAGAGCATTATTCTTGTTCCTCATTTACATTCCCAGGAGAGGAAACCGACTCAATATCTCTCTTATTTGTAGGCACTCGTGATAGGAGGTTGAGGTTTCCCAGCTCAGTAAGAAGTCAAATGATCCAATAACTGACTCTGCACCTTGATTACTGAGGATACAGGAAAAATAATGTATTTTATCCACTTTCATCTGGCTACTTTTGCCACACCCTATGCAGGGAGGAAAGGCACCTTATGCTGCTTGTATGCATGGGTTATTTTGGAAGTAACACAACCCAAGGAGAACCCCTCATTAGAGCTTCAATGAGGGATTACACACAGGTGTCAAGGGGCAAATAAGCTTGGCTTTTTCAGCATTATTCTTGTTTAATGTTATGAAATAGCCTTCAAAACTCTGGATGCAAATAAAACTTTCCAATAGGCTGCCAGGAACAGTCATGCCAATAATGCCATGCCAATGTGAATGAAGTTGGAGTGTTTTTCTTTGCAGCAATCAGACATGCCACACAATGCATTTCTGTGGAGTTCTCTTTCTTGGGTGGTTGAAATCACTTGGCTGGCAGCCTCGTGCCTCCCAGCTCACCTGAGGCATGCTGTAATCAGCCAGAACCGTGCTGCATGTCATGTCTTACTGCTTCCAGAAAATATACAAATTTCCTTTCCTTCTATCCCTTTGTGAATGAGTCCCTTAGGGGCATGGTTTTAAGACAGTGCACAAGAAGCCTTTGCACAGATCCTCGTAACGTATAATGAGATTTGTGTGCCTGCCTACTTTCTCTGAAAATGAACCCTAGAACAGCAGAAGTGACTTGGTCTGGCACTTGCTTAGTCCTTTTGACCTCCCTCTTGTGACAGAAGATAAAGACTTCCCCCTCCTTCTCTTACAGAAAGCCTGGAGGGTAGGTTTTTATGATGTGCTGTCTGGTCTTGCAGTAAACAGACATTTCTTGAGGTTTTTAGAGTCATCAGCTCCAGTTCTGAAGAAAGATACTGTTGTTCAGAACTTCATGGGATAAATTCCTCTTAAGAGTACAGGTGCAATGAGTCTGCATGTCCTATGACAGAACACTTGAATGCAGAGTTTTTACTTCAAAATGACATCAGAAAACACTCTAAGTCCCAGAGAGGTAACTGCTTATGACAAGTAGAAAAGTCTCACCTGCAAAATAGGTGCCAAGAGCTCATGCTCTTTCCAAGCCTTTTTTGTTATTACTGCACCCTGCAGTATTCAGTGAAGTGGCTCAGTGAAAATTCCCGTAAAGACTCATGCAAGCTTCTTGTACACAGCGTTTTTGTTTGGTTGTTGTTTTTTTTTTTTTTTTGGTAAGACCTACAAGAAAAGAGAGAAAGAACATGCTATAAACCACCACCAAAACCTCTGGGCTGTTACAGATTGTGGGAAGGTTTCTTGCAGTCTGCCAGTATCCATGCTGAGTGCCTGGGGAGCTGAAAACTGCTCTTGTCCTGTGATAAGGGCTTTACACGAAGCAGGCTCTGATGGAGGCACAACAACTTGTGTTGAACCAGCACTACCAAAATGCCCCTTATACACAGCATCAACTGAAGTGACGTCAAAAATTCTCCTGCCCTATAGCCTAAGTAAAGAATGTGAGTTTAATGGGGAAATATACATTGAAAAGTATAACTGAGATCAAGATATTGTGTGCCTAGGCCACGTACACATGGCCTAGAGAACTGTGTTGTCTCTCACTGAGAACCAGCAGGCTGTACCTCACACTTTCTCGGGTTTTGCCTTGGGCCTGGTCTAGATGTACTTCTGCACTAGTAAAACACAGCAAGTGCAGTAAGTGTTTACCCCCTTTGACATTACCATTTCATCTGGTCTAATAAGATCCAGCTTTTATTTATGTGTGTAGCTGCGCCTGTGAGAGGCAGGAAGAACACACCAGCTGGGGAGGAAAAAGGAAAAAGAAAAAAAAAATATTCCTGGGTACCTATCCAAGGAGTTAATGCATTGGGGCATATGTGAAGGAGTTAAAACACTATGCAGGTACAGATCCTATGGCAATTACAAATGTTATTGAAATAAAAACCAGAAACAGGAAGCCAAAAAACAGGTCCCTAAGGCAGGCATCTGTCTTAAATGATATCATTTGTCAAGTTTCCAGCATTTTGTGGTTGTGAACACAAAAAGAAGTTCTGTGTTACACTAAGGACATTACATACTCATTAGTCGGAATGTTCCTGAAGTACATAATACAGGATTTTCATTTAATAAGAAGCAGCTACTTGCAACTGCATTGCACATAAAATAAATTCTGGGCACGCTAATTGCCATTCAAGGATCTTCTACCTAATTTTTGACAGGTTTTTCTTCCCCTCCCCCCTTAGACTACACTGCAAAAATTGTAAGCAGATTCTATTACTAAAGTTTTAAAATCTTTGAAGAATATTTTCTTATTTCTGAAATCTGAATTTCTTCAGTCATGAATTATGAAGGTTTTAATGCAGATATTAAAGAACAAAAGAAAAAAACCCCAAGTTATCTACAGGAATATTGTAGCAATAAGTGGTGTAATAAAAAGGCAAAATACATACACATATACATATACATATACATATACATATACATATACATATACATGCATGTCTCTTGGTACAATGACTCCCCAAGTCATCCCCCCATCTTGAAGAACAAACCTAGCTTTAATTAATTGGTTTAGTTCCTCTATCTGAATACTGTTAATGCATTAGTTTTAACTAATATATAAGCTTCTCCCTCACTGCCCTGCCAATGACCTTAAGATTCACATGGTAGGAAAGCCACTTGCTGTAGAATAGAAAAGTAATTTATCCACCATGATTGTTCAGCCCTGGCCCCTCTGTAAAACAGCAACTGACAATTGTGCTGTGTTATGGATGGTACGTTTGTGGTGTGTACAATAGTGTGCAGAGCATCAAACTCACTTCCCTGAACACTGCAGGCAGGATTTGAAAAGTGATCGTAGAGAGAAGCGACCACTTGCTGAGCGATGTCCCTCCATTTCCAATTTTTTTTTTTCCAAGTAACTCCCCCCATTTTTTTTTTCTCCAAAGAAAGATCAGTGTTGTTTTCTCAGCTTAAGAGCAGTATGTAGTTTTCCATTCATAAAAGTATGTCATAATAATAACAATGAAAAAAGAGGTTACATTGCTTTTATTTTACCTGGGATTTCCCTGCTTCTTTCCACATTTCAGCATTTAGCATATTCCCTCAAAACATAATAAATTTCTATTCTGTAGCTTAAGGGATCCATCAGTTAAAATGTTAGTCTTTCATCTTTATTACCCTCCCATTAAAATGAAAGAAACCGGGACACACTTCAGTTTAGAAGAAGCAATTTAGTTGGTAATGTCCTTACTACTCCAGTCTTTACAAAGAGGGAAAGTGCATTATTGCTTATATTTCACACATCTATCTGCATAAGAAGCAACTAAAGCTTTCAGACACATATGATATTAAATTTAATAATATTCTTTGATTAGATTATTTTATTACAACATTTTTCCATTACTAGTCATTTCCCGTACACATTTACATTCATAAAACCTGCAGGTTTTTCTTTGTTTGTATGTGTTTATATGTATTCATAAAGCAAGGAAAAGATTTTCTGGTTTGCTACAGCTGTTAAATTCGAAAAGAACAGATTAATAACTAGCCACCACGGAGGACTAGGTTTTCTTGTACACTGCACCAGTAACCCTTTGCTATAATGAGGACACAAAGAGGCTCACATCAGGCTGCTCCTCTTCTTCATAACTCAAAAGCGTCACAGTGGCAATAGCCTCTAGTGCTATTTGTCTTTAGTGCAGTTGTGACACTTCGGCATGATCCATAATTTGGCAGCTATTTACCGTGACATTTCCCTTCAGTGCAGCCATAACATTCAGTGAAGCCATTATTTGGTTCCATTTACCATATAAATTGTATTGTCGTGCATGCATGCTAGCAGCTACATTAGGTACCTGAAAATGAGTAAATCTTGTAAAATAGATACTAACAGCTATTCAGCAGAGAAATTTCTTTACTCCTCAGACAGAAGTAGGAATATATATAATATCTGCAAACACTACTGCAAACTTTTCCTTGAGAGATTGCAATTATCTGTATTTACATGACACAGCAGTTATTCATATCCACTTACTAAATATACACTTTATGTGCATATACGTTACACACATTTGCACGCATATAAACATACGGCAAACTATTGCTTGGTAGAAACCCAACTTGATTCAAAAAGGTATTAGGAGAATCCAGCATAGCAATTAAGTAGGAAGCATATCTGTAAAATGTGCTGAGGGTTGCAAGCCAGGAGAGAGCGAGTGAGTACGTGTGTGTCCGTGTGCGCGTGCGTATGCACACATGTGACAGACTCAGGAAAAAAGCCAGCTCTTCATCTAGTTCTTTGTTGTTTTTCCATGGAAGCATATGTGTGTAGGGAAGGGAAATTCAGTTATTAGCCTCAGCAAACAATGCCAGATTCCTCTGTAGCAAATTCATTTAGAAAGGTAAAATTAGGATGTAGTGCTAGCAACCACATCTCAATGAGCTGCTATTATTAATAGTATTATTATTTAAATCCCTGCTCTCTACATATAGTATACTTAGTACTTCCAAGGCAAATGTATTATTATTTTTAATCATTTAAGTCCCCACTGTGCACACAGCTTTTAATACACCTTTTTTGCAAGCATATTAAGTGTATTGTTATTAATCCCTTGCTGTGACTCTACAGTATTTCTTTTCCTTGTATGTTCAATGTCCTATCATCATTTAAACCTCTCAGTGTGTGCATGCCATATACATTTTCCTAGGCATCTAATATTTAAACATTATTTAAATCCATCATAGCTTACTTATTCAAAGGCAGCCCTGCTCCCACAGCTCTAAGTTTGCAGAATGTACTTTTAAATAAAGAGAAGTTGGGTTTTTTCCCCCTGCTGCAAGACAAAATTTATTATGAAACTCATCAAAAAGGCCTTATCTGCATGTTTAAGAAATGCTTTTCACCCTCTCTCCATCGATAATGCTCTCTTTCAGCAAATTAAAGCATAGAAGTTGTATCTTTAAAAACAAAAATTACTTTTTCATTCCATATTCATTCATGGAAGAGTTATCGTGTTGATCCTGAGCTACTCCTTCAGCTTAACAAAAACATTTGATGAAAAAGACAAGTCCAATGACCATAGCCTAACCTAAACACCAGAAAGGCTACAAAATTTGTACATTGTCTATCCAAGTTATGCATACAACAAATGTAATCCTTTTATTAATGCTGTGATCAGTATGAAAGTGCTAAAAAACAATCTGAAGCCAAAATTAAAATGAACAACATATCATATCTGAATGTATATGTGTGAACCCTCCAAAGGACCCTCTCTTCTCCTTTTTTGATCAGTGAAGAAGCAGCTGCATTATGCAATGTTATATATGAAGCAACATATTAAAAAGAAAGTAGAATGTATGTCCAAACAGAATCCAGTTACAAGAGGAATTTTCTATGACAAAACATATGGAATTCACTGCCTCAGAAACAGCAAATCTATAGAACTGACAGTGATCAACACATCTGAAAGTTGGGCCACTTGGATGGTTTTGGCATTTGACTGCAAGAAGTTGATTTGAAAAAATTGTTACTCATGCAACTCTTCTGTACATATCACAGAGGTAACCAATTGGGTTTGGGTTTTTTTTATTATTTTATTTTATTTTATTTTATTTTGCCACAGTACATCTCAAACAACCTTGTTTTTTTAAGATGCGTTTGATGACCAAGGATTTCACTTTATTCCTGAACAAGGAAAGATATCACACATGCCTAGGAATAAAATGCTGAGATCTTTGAATGCTCTGTATGGTGCTTGAGTGTTGGCATCCTAGCATTCAGCTGGAAGGCCAATATACCTTTCCAATTATGCAAAACTCAAACACAACACAATATTTTTATTATCAATGGAAATATGTTTCTAACAGCAGATCTTACTTAAAACAAAAATCATGGTGGCTTGATGCTCACCTTGAGTAATTGAGAAAAATGGTCAAAAAAACTCAATCCATTCCACCTTTACACAAAATCACCAAAGTGAGACTAAACCTAATAGTCAGGCATGGCCCAAGAAAGGGACAGTTCTCCATTTTACACAATTCTTTATGATACTAATGATACATGTACTAAGAATTTACATTAAGAATGCACCGAATCAAAATTAAAAATATTTTTCTGTCTGCACTACTGAATAAAATCTATGTTTTCCTGTGTTACAATCAAAAATGGTGTGTACAGTCAGTCCTGAATAATGCCCTAAAATTAAGTTTACCCTGGATTTTCTCCTTCAAGTCCTAGCCATTTTCAGTCTATCATTATGTTTATTATGAGGCATATGATCTTAGGAAATTTCCATCTCTTCAACTGAATACAAATTAATGTAATTTCAAAAGATGTGGCAAAATTGGCCTTTATGATCTTAAAAGTTTGCTATGGAAAAAAAGATGTAGAGCAAGCAGTTTCAAGTATTTTATTGTTCTGGAAAATATTATGCTTCTAGTTGGAATTCCCACTGTATGTACCACTGATAATATTCATTAGGTGAGGAAGAATTTTTGAAACTTTACAAAACCCTTTAACTGCACCCACTGGAAAATCTATGGCAGAGGATCAGTACGTGTACCAGGTATTGTGACTATAGATTTAAAATGGTCCTGCTGCTTGCTTGTAAGAGGGCTTCTGAAGAAGGAGTATTTGGTAAAAGTAGAAGTAGCAGCCTGATTATGGGAAGTCCCTTCAAGAATGATCAAATAACTCTGAAAAACAGAATATCTGAAAAAGAGCTAGTCAGCAAGAAACATAAAACTATGAATAAATACCACAAATATTTAAATAGGTTTTAAAATTTTATTTAATCTTCAAAAAATATACAGGGCATGAACACATATGAACATGGCTCAAAATCCCATTCCAATAATCTTTAAGTACTGACTAAAGGGGAGACTGGACAATACACAGTAACAGTGGAAAATGAAAAGGCAACAAAATGAGACTATATTGCAACTTGTAGTTAAAGATTTAAAAGAAAATTGCGCAGTTGTTTATAGTTATGAAAGACAGGATTAAAAAAAAAAAAAAAGTCAAGTTGCTTAATATTACTGACATGTCAGAATTGGAGGATAAATTTCCCTGTGTAACCAGTCAAGGAATATTACTATGATCCATGATGCAACTGAATTATGATTATCATGTTTGTGACAGAAAATCAAGAGCAGTTTTTTCCCAGAAACTTAAAAAGATTAATAGAGCAACCCAAAGATACAACTTTTTACTTATTCTTGTTCTAACAATTTTATTTTTAAATCAGGGAATCAAAATTGCTGAAAGATTTTTTTTTCTGAGCTGAACTACAGATGAAGTCTTATCAAATCAGGTTGACAGACTAAATCTGCCTCTGCATCAAGACTTATTCTGTCAAGAACAATGTTCTTGTCTCATGCTAACCTAAGTGACAATATCAAACACAGGCCCATTATGTCCCTGCTACAGCCACTGATTTAAACACTTTTAAGAAAATAAAAACAAACAAATGAAAAAAACCTCAACAAACCCATCCCTTTTTATTAACACTTTAATGCTGTTTTTTAATATAATATCCATTACTAAGCTTAAAAAAAGAAATTGTTTCTAGTAAATCTGAGGCATAAAGTGCCCATTTTCTCTCTTCTGATTTATATCATTGTTCTGTTTTTACAGCTTACTGTTGACAGAGTGAGGTAATTCAACTACAATTTTTCCAACGTTTTTTCCCATGTACATGTAATCTACAGCACGGAATACAGATTCCAAGCCAGTGAACTTGCCCTCAGGAGACATGTCTCCAAAGTCCACCTCACAAACCAGGTCTCCTCTTTCATACATCTTGAGCAAATGCTGCAGAGCCATTTTGTAGTCAGAAAGGTAATGGTTCAAGAAGAAACCCCGGACGCTAGCAGACTTCTTCAATAGTTTTGCTGGCAATAACTCTGCTTTAACGGGCTGGAGGCCAGTGGGGTTTTGGTAGCCAGCGATAAACCCAATAACTATCAGGCGCCCTTTGATAGCCAAGGCATTGAGAGCCAAGTCAAACATCTTTCCTCCAACAGATTCATACACTACATCCACACCTTCAGGGTAGTCCTTCCTAAGCACAGATTCGACATTTTCAGTTTTATAGTTGATCGTACGGTCACAGCCAATGGATTTCAGAAAGCCACCCTTTTCATCACTGGAGCAGGTTCCAATTACATGGCATTTTGCCTTCTTTGCAAGCTGCACAGCGAACTGGCCTGTTCCTCCAGCTGCTGCTGTCACCAGAACCTTCTTGCCTTCAGACAGGTCTCCCAGCTCTTTCAAACTGAGGTATGCAGTTGCGCCACTTACCATTAAAGTGAGAAACTCGGGTTTCACTGAGGGTAGAGGGACTGCTTGTCTGGCCGGCACAACTGTGTATTCAGCAAAGGAACCTGCTTTCACGTAGGCCACAGCTTGACCCACCGTGTAATCTGCACTAGCACTGAGTCCTAACGCTACCACTTCACCGACACCTTCAAAGCCTATGTCAAAGGGGGGTTTAACTGAGGCGTCATATCGACCAGCTGAGTAGTTTATATCAGATGCATTGATGCCGACAAATCTAGAAGAAAACAAAAATGTTTTAACGAGATTTACTCCTTACCAAGTTTTCATTGTATGAGAAACCTTATATTCAAATTTGTGGGATAAGTATAAGATTTGTTCTAATTATCTGTATATTTGAATAACGAGCAGACTCCAAAGATTACTTTCATAAGACTTCCATAGTTTCCATTCTGTTATTCTAGAATTACAGACAAATTTTCTAAACAAAAAGAAACAACAAGAAGCTGTAAAAAGTAAAACCCAAACCCAAAACAAAACAAAACAAAATCCCTTATATTTTCCTTAGGTCCACTTGACCAAGCTAAAGAAGCTGAAAATAAATCTGTAAAAGATTAAAGTGTGAAAATTAACTGACCACTTCATACAAGATTTGAAAACACAGAAGAATGAAACATGCAGAGCAGTAAATATGTGGATTCTGGCAACAATTTTATATTTTTGAATATAATAATACTGTTAATGACTAATGATCATATTAACTATCGATGTCATTTGCAAGGTCATGTTACTGTAGGCAAGTACTTTTTAATTGATGGAGTCACTGCAGCAAATTTGCCTTTTGATGTAGCTAATGTCAATGTTAAAATATTTTTCTTTATATAAATTACTAGCAACACATCAAAACAACCTTGCACGGAAGGCCTACTGACCTCTAACAGGTGAAAATAGATGGCTGTTTTTTTGTTTTTAGAGAAAGATAAAGATATTCTCACAACTCGATTAAGCGCTGGGAGATAATGCCTAAGACAAAGTTATGATCTAGCTGAAATACAAAGATCTTTTTTTAAAGTAACTATCTACACAGGCAAGAGAAAAGAGACTGGGGAAGGTTCTGCTAACTGGGAAATGTAAAAAAGAAACACATGAAACAGCAAATGCCAGGACTGTTACTATGTGCGGATGTGACAACCTAAAAGGTGTACTTGACACCATGCAAAAGCTGCAGAAGTAGGCAAACAGTGCACTTTTCATTGTTGCAGTTAGCAACAAGCTCAGTTCGTATATGTGTGTAGTTTTAAATTGCTTGCACACAGAGCGGGGAGAACTAAAACCGCTTTGCTCCTTTTGATATTCTTCATTCTTTACAGCATGGGGAGCTTCAAACTTTCACCAACGTTATGTATAAAAAGACACGTAAGCGTAAACATATCCATGCATAAAATAGGTAAAAGTGACTCTAGCACTCGGTAATCCTGCCTTTAACTCGCGGCTCTGCCGCAACAAATAATGTCTACGTCTTGTCCGCAGATACAAAAAATCTATTATCCGGCTCTGCCGCGACTCCCGTACAGGAGTGCTAAAAGATGTATAAAAATTGGTAACGGAGTTGCAGCTTCCGAGGCAAACCATCCCTCGGGCGCCAGGCGAGACGCGCCGGCGCTGCACCAGCCTCCTCCCGCTCTTACACCCCAACTTCTGGGAAGGGGAGCGGAGGGTGAGAGCGCGGTGGGGAGCTGTGCTCGCCCCCTCACCGGCCTCACGGCTTCGCCTTGCCGGGGCTCTCGGTAGCGGCAAGGCCAGCCCGGGGCGCCCGCTGTGCCCCCGGCCCCAAGCCGCAAGGGAGGTCCCGGCTCCCCGCTGGGCTCAGCCTCCCTCCTCCCGCTCCCGGCGCGCCTTGGCAGGACGCGGAGCAGCCGTGCCCGCGGCTGGGGCAGCGCACCCCGACACGGGCAGGCAGCGCAGCGACAGGAGAACAAGCCCCCCCGTTTTTAAGACCTTCCTCTTCTCGGCGCTGCACGGTGGCGGCCGGAGCACAAAGGCAGGTAGAAGAACAACCAAACACTCTGAGGACAAAAACTTTGCGTGCGGGGAAGGGGCAAGTCGTGCGGAGGGCCAGGCGCCTGCCGAACAGGGTTCCAGCACACGCACCGCTGCTTTTGTTCTGCAGCCGAAGAGGATGCGAGCCCTTCCCCGCCGGGGCCGAAGCGCAACTTGTGCGTGCGGCTGCGGGGGCAGCAGCGCAACTTGGTGCTGCCCGGCCGCGCCGGGCAGGGGATGCAGGTTCTCCGCGGGGCTGGCCACCACCTGCTCCCCGCACACTCACCCGTGCACACACACACAGAGACACGCATAGACACGCGTGTTCGCACACCCGCTCCCTCCTCGTCTCTGCGGGGCGGCTGTGCCACGGGAAATGATCCTCCCTGGGCTTCTGGGTTCATCACTATTAATCAGCGCAGCCCGCTGTCTAGCCCTCCCCCCCTATTTTTTTTTAAACCTCCTTTTTATTGTGTGCAAACTCAAAACTCCTGGTCGCGTTGTACGGGCTTCTTCCCCCCACCCCGCGCACCTTTTTTTTTTTTTTTTTTTTTTACAAGATTGTTTAGTCTTAGATTCCTTGCACATTAAAATGATCATATGCACCGTCTGGATTAAAACATAGTGTCTAATTTGCCTTGTCATTCCAGCTGACAGAAGTGAAGTGGTAGGATGTGCATGCAGTTTCACTGATTATTTTGCCTTTAAAAGTAGGGAAAAGTATGAATTAGAAGTTGAAGATCAGTTTACTAACTTCTGAGACTGAGGAAAGTAGAGAGCACAGAAGAAACAATTACTTGGGGTGCTAGTGGGTTTTAAGATACCGTCCAGATCTTTTATGTTGCCTTCATTCACTTTCTTAATTTAAATCTGTCCTTTAATTTAGAAGTTACTAGATGAGTTTTGTCCCTTTCATTTCAAGATGCAAACCTGAGGCAGGGTGTGAAAAAAGCCTGATATGGGCTTTTCTTGAAATAATTATGCACATTGAGTCACCCGTTTTATTTATACTCAACAGTGTTGAAACCCCTCGAACTGTTTATTATAGAAAACAGGAGGACGCTGCCGGGGGGAAGAAATGCTGTTTTGTGTACCACAACAAAGAGTGAGACACCGAAAACCAGCATCACAGCCTTAAACACAGACAAAACAAAGTCATCCAAACCAGTACTACACAAGAAAAACATTATTTAGACCAAACACCCAGCAGGAATAGCCCTCCACTTTTCCCACTGGGATCTATCCCTTTAGTCCCCTGGTTCAAAAAAAGAAACTTTCTCAAGCCCTCTTACCACTCCCTTTTCTATAAACTTTGTTCCCATCTTCCAGCCCAAAAGTAAATTCTTACAGTTATTTTGGCAATGATATGTGTCACTTCATCAATAAAATCTCGAAAATCCTCCAACAACTTTAAGAAGGACCAAACCTCTACAGCCCTCGGCCCTTCTCCTGCAATGAAATGGAAAACCCTTGCTTCCACACCCGCCCCTCTTTTCCCTCCGGAAAACAGGACAAACAGACATAGAAAACTTAAATGGCTTCACTAAGGATTTATCACCTTTTCCCCTTCCCTTTCTCTTCTACACAGAATCAAAGGAAAAAAATAGCTTAAATTAATTTCTAATTCTGAAGGATTTTTGAGTAAAAGAAGGGTTATTTTTTTCTGTATAAAAAAGTAGAAATAAGAGTTGCTGGCATAGTTCTCTAAAGCAGAAGAAAGTTTCCCCTAACTGCATTTTATTTTAAAATATCTATCCACACACAGATTTTAATTTCCTATTCCCATAAATCCCAAACCAGATTTTATTGTTGTGAATGACGATTGTTTTGCATGAAAAGCTCAAAGCAATTAATACTATTCACACTATGGGCGTGACTGGGACTAAAATGAACAAATCTGAAAATGCCCTCTTAGAACCCAAGTCTTTCATTGTTTTGTTTTTAATTGTATGCTTCTACCTATTAGAAAATGTATAGTTGTATTTGAGCTTGGTTGTTTGTTTTTTTAAAAAACTAAATAGTCAGGGACTCGTCCCTTTGGGATAGGATAGTCCTTCCTCAGAGTGACAGAGAGAGGGGAAAACATTCAGAACTTGCTTCGTGCCGCAGCTTGAATACAGCGAATGTTTTACAGTAACATAATTCTGTGTCTTCTGTGATATTCTTCAGAAAGGAAAAGAGAGAAGTAATGCCACAAGCAATACAAAATGTATGAACTCTACATCTAGACTTCATCACTCACCTCTTCCTCCCCTTCATCTCCACACAGGCATATGTACCAGTAGAGGAACATGTGTGTAACAGGCTGATGTGTTAAAGACCAGCAACTGCCTGTCTGAATCTGTGGACCAGCTCCTGTCTTTAGTGTGGTACCTTTCACCTTGTGAGCCCTTTTACATGCCATGAAGTGTGCATGTCCCACGAGCACCCAGGGAGCCCATTCAGCAAAAAGAGGGAGAAGAGAGAGAAGGGAAGAGATACATTGGAAGCTGTTAAAAAAAAATGAATAAATTTTAAAAATTTACAGGAGGGAAAGTGGGGGAGTGGGATGAGAAAGACTCCAAGTGCATGTGTGGGAGGGAAGGGAGTTGAGAAACAAGGATGTCGCTCTGCCTTGCATCACCCAAGTAGAGTACTTGCTACTTGTATCTCAAAGTCTTTCGACCTCTTCCACAGAAAGGAATTTAACTCCAGCCTGATGGCTGTTGCACGCCATTACTGTTTCAGTCATTAGTGGCTGCAGCAACACAGTGTCTTAGACTTCTGAGGTTTGGAGGGAATTTGGGTCTCAGAAATCCCAGTGGGGGATACCAGCATCGAATTAAAGTGCCACAGCAGCTTTCTCGTCAGCTCCTGGAAGAACCCCTGTTCTTTCTCCTTATCACTTCGTTGCCCTGTATTTGTGTTTTACATATGGATACATAGATGTCACACATATGCACACAGTCACGCACTGCCTTAGCAGACCTTGCAGCATTGTTCTCAAGCCAACTTAGTGCTGCTTAATATCTTTAAGCTCTCACGGTGAACATGGCAAACCATGTGTTACTACTACTTCCTTGCTTGACAAGAACCTGAGAGCGCTGCTCTCTCCCGTGCCAGCCACGCAGTCTGCTCCAAAGTTCCCGGAGTTTCGGCTTCCCCTCGTGAGCAGAGAAACCCCTGAACTTCAAAAGACTTAGTTTTACGCAAGGAAGGATGGTGTCTAGGAAGGAGCCGCCGAGAACAAACAGGTTTTACGGAGACAGCTGTGGGGGGAGGTACGTTTTGTCCTCGGAGTCTTCATTTCACGGGGAGCTGGTCACCGCGCCGGACGTGGGATTTACGGTGTATTATGCTAAGCAAAATGTCACCTCCTCACACTTCGCCCGACCCGGCTCCTCTCTAAAAGCCACCAACAACTGCGGGCCCGCGTCCTGCGAGGAAGGCCGAGGGCTGCCCTGCCCCCTCCGCGCCGCCCGCGCTTGGCGCGGAGGGCTGGGGGTGGTGCCGGGGCTGCCCGGGCGGCGGGCCCGGCCGCGGCCTCCCCGGTGAGTCACGGCTGCGCGGGGGCGAGGCCGGAGAGCGGCGTGAGGGGCAGTGGGGCCGCGCCGAGGAGACAGCGGCCGGGCCAGGCCCGCCCGCACACTGCGACGCCAGAGCGCTGTGCGGGTGCGCCGGGGACACACTCATGCCCCGGGCACGACGTGCGTGCAACGGGCCCGTACAGGCCCCAGGGAGGGGCCGTGGGTGCGCTTCCTCCGTCTCACTCCCTACTTGGCACACACCAAACATAACACTCGCCTCTTCCCCCCTCCCTCCCCGCCCTCCCTAAGGCACAGGGGCCCTGGGGTGTTTTCCTTCGGGCAGGCGCACGCCGGGAGCAGCGCGCACAGACAGACAACACACACAGCCCCGCCACAGGAGGAGGAAGTGTCACCCCCACACACGTGGACAGGGTGACAGAGCTGTAGCACCAGCCGTTCAAAACAACAACAATAAAATGAAATTAACAGTCGCCAGATGGCGGCTGGTACAACTCTGGAGCCGGTCTCCGAAGTGAGGAGAGAGCAGGCCACAAGGCGCCAGGAATCGGCGGGGGCCGCGGGGGCCGCGGGGCCGGGGCGCGGGGGGGGGGGCGGGCGGGGGCTCACCTGTTCCTGACCAGGAGGTCTCCGTCTCCCGGGAGCGGCACGGGCGCGTCCTGCTGCAGGGTGACCGCTTCCCTGAAGTTTTGGCTCAGCTTCGTCACCACCAGCTTCTTCATGGAGCTGGGGATGGACGAGCCCTGGAAATCCAGAAACTGACGGGAGTAGGACATGTCCAAGATGGGCCGGGACCAGCTGCTACCGAAGGACCAGGCAGGAGCTGCCGCGGCGCAGGACGGCTGCTGCCGCCACCACCACCGCGCCGCCCGGGAGCTCAGCGAAGCGCCGCTTTTCGCGCTAAAACTCATGCCCTGCCTCGGCTCTCCTCTCCCGCCCCGCTCGGCAGAGCTCCGACTCGGGATTCTCCAGGCAGCTCGCAGGACGCGCCGGCAGGAGAAACTCCCCGCTCGCAGCTATGTGTGTACGTAAACAGAGCCCCCGAGCAGCAGGTTCTCCCTCCCCTCCCAGCCGGCCCCTCCGCCGCAGGGAGACGCCGCCGGAGGAGCAGCGGCAAGATGGTCCCCCTGCAGCAGCCGCTCGTCTTCTGCCACCGCGGGCACTACCGAGGGGCGAGGCCGGCCCGCTCCCGCGGCCGTCCGTCCCTGCCTTGCCAGCGAGGCAGGTGTGCGGCAGGCCAGAGTATCTCCTAAAGGAGATGGTGGTGGTGGCTTTTAGTTTGCACCCTACCTCTGACTAAGGGGTTTAAAAACAGGGGAGGGGGAGGGGGGGGGTAGACAGACGGACAGATAGAAACGCCTCGGATTAGCCCCCCCCGCCCCGTTCTTTAGTTTACAAAAAAAGGGTATCTCCCTACCAAAAAAAAAAAAAAAAAAAGGAGGAATAAATTAAAAAAAAAAAAAGGAAGAAAGCACGGTAAATTATCGGCCGGGAAAGGTTAGAGAAGTGGGGAGAAGTTGCAGAGCTAATCTCCTAATGTTGTTATTAGCCGCCGCCGAGGAGCCGCTGCCCGCGGGCGGACGCTCCGCCCCTTCCGTGCGAAACGTTTCACTTCCTCGCAAGGTGCTACGAATCAACCCCGAGACGGCGGCGGCGGCTCCGCGCCTGCCGCGGGAGGGGATTTAAACGGGCGAAGCTCTTCCCGCCGTCGCCGTTCTGCCGGGAGGGGAAGGGTAACAGGCTGCTGTCAGTTTGCTTGGGTCTCAGGGGTTTCCCCCGATCCCTCATACTGCCAGAAAATCTCACCCTCCCTTTCCCTACTTGCTTCTTTCTTTCTTCTTAAAAAAAAAAAAAAAAAAAAAAAAAATCAGTCATCTTTCGCTGTAGGTTACGTTTGGGTGAGGGAACCTGCGCAGGGAATCAACTGGGTTTAGGGACCGAAGTCAATGTTGTGATAGAGCCGCCAATCCCAACTTGGTACAACTGCGTGGAGAAAGGCAATATAATAGAGATGTTGCATTGATGTCGCATGTAGTTCTCAGAATTAACTCCATCCTACCAGTGTAAACAGCTCAATGCTTAATTGTGCGGTAACAAGAAAGAAAATCCCCTTCTGCCCGAAAAAGAACAAAACTGCAGTTCCAAGTGCTTTCCTTTAGGAATCAGCTGGGTAGTTTTTATTTGCTTTCTTGACTTAAAAAAAAAAAAAAAAAAAAAGGGAAGAACCCTTCTGTTCTCGCAGCTAACATTATATAAATCCCCAGACACATACTGTGCAAAATGTATTAGCAGTATGTTTCATATGCTGCAGTTCTCGCTCTGCAATCTGTTGGTATTTTAAAGTAAGGATGAACTGTAATCTCCCATAAATCATTTTTAATTCAATGCTGGGTAGACGTGTGCCACGGCGAAGTATCGTCTCCTGCCTGCCTCTTTTTTTTTTTCCTTTCTCTTTTTAAGTTTGCTGGAAGAAGACCTTTGCTGAAGTTAAATCAGCACATGCGTCTTGCACAGCACTTCAGCAAGTGGATTATAATAACAACCCCCTCAACGCGTGTCTCACATGAGGAATCTTTTATGCCGTGCTGTATTAAGACTTTTTTTTTTGTCATATTGTTTAGCTCTGGGAAAGGGAAAAAAATGAAAACAAAGCAATTAAAAAGATTGACAGGTATGGGTTTGTGTGAGACCTATTTGTAATTGTCAGGGTGACGTGGGCAAGAGGAGGAGGAGTAACAAACTGAAGCAGGAAAAGCAGCTCGATGTGTCTGTCTATCAGTTGAGACTGTCTGAGAGCCCTGGGATCCGAATGTGTGTTATATTTCAGTGAAAAGAGAAGAGAGGGAGAGTGGATCTCTTTCTCTCCCAGGAGTTTAGGGGGGGGGACAGTTCACGTTAATCTGTCCCACTCAGTGAATGTCTTTTCTTCCTCCCCCCCCCCTCCCTCTCTGCACACACTCTCCGGGGTTTTTCTTGGTTTTGGCAAATTTTTCGTGTGTGTGTGTTGTTTTTTGTTTTTTGGGTTTTTTTTTTCTTCTGTTGCAGATCGAGATCAGCAAAAAAAAATCCATGATAAAAAATGTGTTTGCATTATATTTAGTAGCAGAAGAAGCTTCGATTTGTGGAAGAGAAAAAAAAGGGAGAGCAAGAGAGAAAAGTAGTCCTCTCCGGTGGTGACACTGTTTGATCTGTGACTGTTTGGAAGGTGGAGGAGTGACTGACATTTCCCATCCGGTGTATATGTATGTATGGGGGCTTTACTCCTTTTTATGATTTGCTTCCTTGCTCTTAGACTAAGTGCTGGGAGGAGAAGGAGAGACTGGATCGACCTCGTTTTTTGCACAATGAACAAACTATTACCAACGCAATAAAAAACCAAACAAAAAAAAAACCCCAACAACAACAGCAGCAACAACACACAAATCCACGAGCTTGAAACAAGCCAGCGAGCGAGCGAGAAAGTTGCGCTTTGAGACTCTTTGATCTCGGAGAAAGCCTGAGAGGGGGGGAGTGACTGAATTTACCGTCTCATCGCCGCCGCTTGCTCGGCTCTCCACCGCGAAGAAGGAGAAGAAGACGAAGAAGTGATTAAGGAAAGGAGGGGGAGAAGGGGAGAGAGAAAAAGGAGGAGGAAAAAAAAAGGAACGAAAGAAAGATAATGGATTTGGGCTACAGATTGAACTGATCAAATCTTATTTATTTTGCACATCTCCACTGGCATCTTCCCTGCTGCTGCTGCTGCCGAGAGGACTGAAGAGCTTTGTCTTATAAGGAACTTAAAAGAGAGAGAAAGAGAGAGAGAGTGTGTGAGAGAGAGGGAGGAAAAATTAACCTTGTAAATGAAAACATTTCCTAAGCAAGTTTTTGGAGTGGCGGCGGAAATTGGCATCCCTGTCACCAGTCTGTGGCTTGCCTCATCCCACACCCCACCTTCCCCCCCGCCCCGCGCACCCCGCTCGCCGCGCCGGGAGCTGACCCGGGGGGGGAACCCGGACCGGGCGAGAGGAGAACCCGACCAAACTTTTTCGCCTTCCTCCCCCCCCCTCCTTCCTCCTCCTCTCCCTCTCTCCCATTCCTCCCCACCCTCCCTCTCGCTCTCCCTAGACAGAATTAGAAGTTGAATCCGCTTTCTTTTCTCCTTCCTCCCCCTCCCTCCTTCCCTCCCTCCTTCCTTCCCCCCCCACCCCCCCATATTTTATTTTTTTTTTATTTGTGTGTGTGCGTGTGCGGCTGTGTGTTTGTTTCTGCATGAAAAGAGGGGAATCGGAAGAGGAGTCCTGCGTGGAAACTCTGCGGCGGCGGGCGGCGAGGCGGCGGCGGCGGCAGCAATGCCGCGGAGAAAGCAGCAGGCACCCCGGCGCTCCGCAGGTAACACCCTCCGCCTCCCGCGCTGGGGTGCCGCGGGCACGGCAGGGGAGGGGTTAACCCGCCGGGAAGCATCGCCGCGGGGGGAGCGGTTCCTCCAGCCCTGCCGCAGATTTAAAACACCCCGCGTGGCTGCCTCCGGGGGTTTGGGGCTTGGGGCGGAGGGTGGGGGGGGGGAGACGGGGAGGGGGGGAGCAGCACCTTGGTGGGGAAGAGACAGGGGCTGTAGTTTGTACTTCTTTGTACGCGGGAGCTGGAGGGATCGGCGTAGTTCTGAGGTGTGTCACGCCGAGCCTGACAGCCTCCATCCTCTCCGCCGTTGCCAACACGTTTAAAACTAGAAACTTCATTTTGTTGCAGTCCTGTAATCTCCGCATGCGGATCCGCGTGTGCGTGTGTGCGGTGCCCAGGGCACCGCCGGGGAGGGGAGGGAGCTCCGCTGTGCCAGGGCAGGGATGGTCTGCTTTAAAAGTGTGTCAGACCGTATCCAGGCTGAACCTGACACTCGCGAAACAAAAGTCAACAAAATGGGACACAGCGAGG